>NW_016107593.1:206008-253683 GCF_001604975.1 Cebus imitator
GGGGTCTGTTGGGGGGAAATAGGGGAGGGACCGCAGGGGGTGGGGAGTTGGGGGGGATGGCATGGGGAGAAATGTCAGATATAGGTGAGGGGGAGGAAGGCAGCAAATCACACTGCCACGTGTATACCTATGCAACAATCTTGCATGTTCTTCACATGTACCCCAAAACCTAAAATGCAATAAAAATAAAAATTAAAAAACATCACCATCATTTATGCCCTCTTTTTCTCTCTGAAGGGCTAGCACCTTTAAGAGGGCTCTAAATACAAGGTGACCAGCTCTTACGTGAGTTTCCTGGATGATCCTTTTTAAACTAATTTTGCTGGAGGTTCCCTGCAGTTCCTGTAGTTCCCTGTTCCAACATGCAAACTGTGCTTTGGGGGGAGGGCAATCCCCTAGACACTCCCACTCAGCCCAGTGGGTAAATAAATACCCAGTAGTGGGATTGCTGGATTGAATGACAGTTCTACTTTTATTTCTTTAAGCAATCTCCATATTGTTTTCCTTCCCACCAGCAATGGAAAATTGTTCTTTTTTTCACCATATCCATGCAAGCATCTATTATTTTTGGATTTTTAAAATTATGGCCATTCTTATAATGGTAAAATGGTATCACACTGTGATCTTATTTTAACTCTTAGAGAAAAGACTCCTTTCTCTCAACTCTAGGCTCATTTCTATGTGATTTACATGGGGGGATTATAGGAATTGATCCATTCTGTTGCTCCTCTAGAAGAAAATCTAGGAAAAACAGTAGTGTTCTATTGTATGCCTTGCATGTGGCACCATTCATCATAAACTGGAAATAAACCACCTTTCTTAAGAAGTTTCTGTTTAGGCTGTGAAAACTGTGCTTTTTGAAACTATCATGTAAGAACTTAGCTACGTCCTGAAGAACTGTCAGGAAACTGTTCTTGGAAATCATGTATTCTATCTTCTACCTGGTTATGTTTGCATAGTGAATGCTGTGGAAATGCAGCTTTGAATCTATATTCTGAAGAAAATAGCATCTCTCCAATGGTTGAACTTGAAAAGCAATTTAATAAAGTAGCTAAGCTATTAGTCATACAGCAAGTTCATATATTTGAAATGCAGCTATTTTCATTGTAATCCAAGTAAAATAAAATCATTGTAAAATATTTTGATTTACCATCAAAAAGCTAAATATTTCAGGATAAGTGGAAAGCTGGGGTTAATTAAGAGTTAAAAATATTTATACTACTCATTGTTTAAATGTGAAGTTGTTTAGCACATGTAGGATTATGTCCTGCATTTTCCTTCCATCCATAGCAACCAATTTCATATTCCCAGTTCTAGAAATATTTGTTACTTTGTTAATTTTTTTTGTAATTGCAGATTTCAAGAAATATTGGACTTAACACTAAGTTAACTATGATACATCTATCCTGGAGTGAATTCAATTCAGTAATTATGATTTCCCATTTTAGGCTATGCCTTTTGGAGTATATATTTTATGTAAAACAATAATATTAACCATGCCACCATTTGACTGAAAATTATCTAGTTTCTTTCTTATGAGTCTTCCTCACTAGAAAATGACTCTGTAATCTGTATAAAATTTCTTCCATCCACATACTAGTGTGTTACTGTTGACATATTACAATTTCCAAAGAGAAAAAGATGAATCATTTATTTTGGCTAAAGTTCAAACCACTTGGTAAAATTAATAGGAAACTCTTCTGGCAACTGCCAAAACCACTTTCAGTGCTGTGTTTTTCCTCCCAACATCTGTCAGGTACAGTTTTTCTTAGCTCCAAAACATTGTTTGAGTAACAGTGTCCTACTTCCTACTGAAAAGGAAAAAAGAAAGCAAACTTCTACCTTATTTGTCAGCTTCCTACTTAAAAGCATGCTTCCAGCCTATTGATTTGTATTTTCTTGTTTAATTGAAGCATAATATGTATGCGATCAGAGAAATTATCTAGTCCCATTTTCTCATTTAATAGATTTGCAGAATTGTGGCAAAATGGAGGTTCACTGACAACCATGGTCACCTTTTATGATTTTTTTGTCCTTTTGTTTTTATTTTAAACATTTACTAAGTCAGAAGTTGTCATTTCTTTGAGAAGTTATAGGTAAGTAAACAAACTGAAAAAAAATTATCAGTATGAGTTGAGAAGCCAGTTCATCTAAAATGAAGTAGAAACATGGGGTAAGAAGATCCCCTTCCTAATTGGAAGTAGGCTGGCTTGGGAAGTTTAACTGTGTACATTACATAAATAAATTCTACTAGTTGAGTTCCATTTATAGTTACCTTTTTACTATAGAAAAAACAGGTTTTTCTTTGAACTGGAAATCCTGCTTGCGATCTACATTCTCTACTCAACCATGACTGGAACTAGATAAAGGCTCTATAATCATGCCAACATTTCCTGGTGACTTCACTTTCTAGTTCATGTTTCTAACTGAACAGATGAAGAGATCTGTTTTAATGCGACACTTTGGCATTTTGCATTTATTTTGTTTAACACTTTGTCACATAGTGCTTTTCACCAGAGGCAAGTTAGTTGGTAAAACTTGATGCATTAAAGATAATCAGTCATTCATTTATTCATTCATTTAACAAATATCTACTGACAACAGCTTTGTGCGAGGTAAAGTCGTATGCTGAGTGTCGTGGATTCAGAGCTAAAAGCTAGTGAGCTCAGCCTGGAGAGTAGACTGACAGGCAGGTGATTCCACTGTGGTGTGGCATGTATTACCTCTGTGGACACTCAAGAGGGTTCCAAACCACCTAACCCCATTGGAGATAACAGGGAAGGCTTTCTGTAGGATTCAGCAGCTAAGCTGACTTTTAAAGGCTTCATAAAGAGCAAGCCAGGTGAAAGGAAAGGAGTGCTCCAGAAAGTTGGCAGCCTGTGAAGAGACTGATGAACCTTTTGGGAGCTCGTTAAGAGCAAGAACGGTTGGAAAGGAAGAAGGAGGCAGACCACATGGAGCAAACTGGGTCTTATTTTGAACGCTTTTTGAAACCACAGGATTCATGTAAGCATGCAAGTGGCAAAATATAATTTGTAATTTTGAAAGCTCCCTCTAGCTGATGCAGGGAGAATGGTTTGAAAGGTCAAGAGGAAGGAGAAGGAACTCATGCTTAAGGCTGAGAGAAAGAAATGATTTTAAGAAATAAAAAAAACAATGTTTTGAAATTTTCCTTGTAGAGTTCTTTCACCTCCTTGATTAGGTATATTCCTAAGTATTTTAATTTTTTGCAGCTATCGTAAAAGGGGTTGAGTTTTTGATTTGATTCTCCGCTTGGTCACTGTTGGCATGTAGAAGAGCTACTGATTTGTGTACATTAACTTTGTATCGGAAACTTTGCTGAATTCTTTCATCAGTTCTAGGAGCTTTCTGGAGGAGTTTTTAGGGTTTTCTAAATTTGAATTCTCTGCTTTCTGGAGGAGTTTTTAGGGTTTTCTAAGTAAACGATCATATCACCAACAAACAGGGACAGTTTGATCTTTTTTTTTTTTTTTTTCTGATTTGGATGCTCTTTCTTTCTTTCTCTTGTCTGATTGCTCTGGCTAGGACTTCTGGTAAGAGTGGGCATCTTTGTCTTGTTCCAGTTCTCAAAGGGAATGCTTTCAACTTTTCCTCATTCAGTATTACATTGACTATGAGTTTGTCATAGATGGCTTTTATTGTATTGAAATATGTTGCTTGTATGCCCATTTTGCTGAGAGTTTTAATCATAGCTGGACACAATATTTGTCTTTCTGTTCCTGGTCTATGTTACTTAGCGTAATACATTCCAAGTTAATTCATGTTGTTGCAAATGTCAAAATTTCCTTCTTTTTAAAGGCTGAATAATATTTCCTTGTGCATACATACATAGCATATGTGTATCATATATATGCTAAATTGTGGGTGTACACATACATATACACACACAATGGAATACTATTTAGCCTTTTTAAAAGTGAATATAGACAAATATCACATATATCACATGTTCTTTATCCATTCATTCATTGATGGAAGCTTAGATTTGCTTCATATCTTGACTATTGTGAATAATACTGAAGTGAACATGGAAATGCAGGTATCTCTTCAAAACACTGATTTCATGCCCAGAAGCGGGATTGTTGGATCATATGGTAGTTGTGTTTTTAATTTTTTGAGGAACCTCCATACTATTGCCCATAATGGCTGTATTATTCACATTCTCACCAATAGTGTACCAGGGTCCCCATTCTCCACAAGCTTAATAACACTTATCTCTTTACTTTTTGCTGTTGGTGTTGAGACAGAGTCTCAGTCTGCCGCCAGGGTGAAGTTCAATGGCGTGATCTCAGCTCACTGCAACCTCCAACTCCCTGGTTCAAGTGATTATCTTGCCTCAGCCTGCTGAGTAGCTGTACTCAGGTGCATGCCACCATGCCCAGCTAAGTTTTGTATTTTTAGTAGACACAGGGTTTCACCATGTTGCCCAGGATGGTCTCAATCACTTAACTTTGTGATCTGCTCACTTCAGCCTCCCAAAGTGCTGGAATTACAGGTGTGAGCCACTACACCCAGCCATCTCTTTACTTTTTGATAATAGTCAAACTAACAACTGTAAGGTGGTATCTCATTGTGGTTTTGACTTGCATTTCCCTGATGGTTAGTGCTGTTGACCACATTTTTATATACCTGTTGACCATTTGTATGTCCTCTTTGGAAAAAATGTATATTTCAATCTTTTGCCCATTTTTAAATCAGGTTTGTTTTTCTGCTATTATGTGAGTTCCTAATATATTTTAGATATTAACCACTTATTAGATATATAGTTTACAAATATTTTCTTCTATTCTGCCGGCTGACTTTTCATTTTATTCCCTTTGCATTGCAGAAAGTTTTAATGTAGGCAATAATGTTATGTCAGCCAGAACTAGACTCATATATTGTACAATTTCAATTTTGGGGAAGGGCCAGCGTGGGGAGTAGTTGTAGGCTAACATTACTGGTGATAACTAAAAGTTAACTTAATATAGAACAGGTCATTTTGATGACTGATGGTAGTTCTATCAAGTTTTAAGTGGTAATGGTAGCATTTGTGGTTGCAGGTTCAGATGTGTTGACAAAAAGAGTAAACTTTGTAAAATATTTTAAGAGATTTATTCTGAGCCAAATATGAGTGACCATGGCCCATGACATAGCCCTCAGGAGGTTCTGAGAACTTGTGCCCAAGGTGGCTGGGGTACAGCTTGATTTTATATATTTTTAGGGAGGCATGAGACATCAATCAAATACATTTAAGAAATACATTGATTTGGTTCAGAAAGGCGGGACAACTCAAAGTGGGAGCTTCCAGCCTATAGGTAAATTTAAATATGTTCTGGCTGACAATTTGTTGAGTTTATCTGAAGACCTGAGATCAATGGAAAGGAATGTTCAGGTTAAGATAAAGGATTGTTGGGACCAAGTTTTATTGTGCAGAGCAATCTCTCAGATCTCAGCCTTCAGAGAGAGAGCAGGTTGTAAAATATTTCTTAACAGACCTAAAAGAGTGCCTGACTTTTTGCTGATTATCTCCTGGATGTGGAAAGAAAGGAAGGAAAACAAAGGGGGAAGGGTTTTCTCTATAGAATGTGGAGTTTTTCCCATGAGAGACTTTGCAGGGCAATTTCAAGGTATGGCAAGAAAATATATCTTGGGATAAAACATTTTGATTTTTTCCATTGTTATGCTAGAGTCAGACTGAAAAGTAAGTCACAATATACAGGGTTAAATAAAACCTGTCTGATGAGAATTTATGGTTTGCAGGGCATGATTCTCCAGACCAATTAGAAAGGAATTTGGGCAAGATAAAAAAAATCAGAGCTTAGTCCTAAAATGAATAGGTGGAGATTATACATTGTTGGAAAAGAATGATGAGCATTGTTACTACAGGCTAAGTAGAAGTTACAGTAGTTACAGGTTAAGTGGAAGCGATAGTGGTTGTAGATTCAGTTGAAGAGAATGTAATTATTGATTCAGTCAAAGAAATGGTAGAAGTGGTGATTGTTTGAATTGTCAAGTAAGTTTAAGTTGACGTAGGGCTTGATATTGCTGAAATTGTAACAAAGAGCCTGTTACAGTGACGGCAGCCACGGTTCCACTTGAAGTGATAGGAGCAGCTGTTACAGTTGCAAGCTGAGTTGAAGTGGTAGAGGTTGAAGTTTCAGTTGAAGTGATGGCTGTGGCTGTTTAAATTACATATTAAGGGGAATCTGTAGTTGTAGGTGTTGTGGAAGTGATGGCAGTTGTAGCTGTTGACGTAGTTTCAGTGGTTGTAGGTACAGTTGAAGTGGTGGTCATTGTAGGTGGACAAGCAGTAGAGGGTGTTCCAGGTTTGACAGTCACACACTCTCCATTGTTTGTGGACATCTGGATAACAATGGTGGAATTGGCACTTCCTTTGTTATTCACCAAGCATATTATGAGTACCCCAATTGCTGTCATTATCACACAGGCTAAGAGACAAGCCAGGAAGACTTTCCACATAGACCAGTCACTGTGGCAATGTTCTTTTACCTAAGCATGTATATAAAAATATCAGCAAAGAGAAACAAAAATGCTTGTAATTTATCATCTCTATTACTTATAACTCATTGTATTAACATCATTTAAGTCACTATTTGTCTCTGAAAGTTGGGCTTGAACTCCATGTTTTCATGCAAATGGAAATAATTGTCTGTTGTCTCTTACATTAGAAGACAAATCTGTAAAACTTCATCTTCTCTTATTCTATTTTCCGTTTGTCTCTTTTCAACGGACTTAATTTTTGTAGAGCAGTTTTAGGTTGACAGCAAAATGAAGCAGGAGATACAGAGATTTCCCACATCCCTCCTGCCCTCACACATGTACAGCCTCACCAGTTGTCAAATTCTCCCATCAGAGTAGAATATTTGTTACAATTAATTAACCTACAATGATATGTCATTATTAGAGTCCATTGTTTACTTCAGGGTTCACTCTTGGTGATGTACACTCTATGGGTTTGGACAACTATATAATGACATGTATTTATCATTATAGTATTATGCAAAGTAGTCTCACTGCCCTAAAAATCTTCTGTGTTCCACTTATTCTTTCCTCTCTCACTCCTACCTTTTTTTTTATGTGAGCAGAACAGTACTTTTAAACGGTAAATTCTCTTTCATGCACCTGATTCTCCAGTGGACATTGTCATTACCGCAAACTGCTCCATTTCCTCAAGAAATCTGTCCTCTAATCACCATGCTCCCTTCTTCCAGCTTGTTTGTTCCTTGATACCAGCATGATCTTTCTTTAGTCTTATTAAAACCTTTGGTTTGGCAGCCCTTATTTCACTTGGATTCCTCCTTATCCACCTTTTGTTGGGTGGTCCATTATTTCAATAATATTCTTGCTAATTTCCTAGAATCTCTCGAACTTCCTCTTCTGATCCTCTCTAGATGGCAAGTAAATGACTATTTGCTTTCTCTGGACCCTCCCTAGAGCTGCCACACTGTTGGGGAATGTCAAGCCCTTGAGCAGATTAGAACTCATGTAAATGTATGTTTATCATCCTCAAGTGAATTTTCTGTTCTGCTCTATCACCCTACTATATTTCCCTGACTAAAATTCTCTCTAATTTCAAAGTACTTTCTCAATCTTCTACTGTCTCTTCAAATCTGTGATGTCTACCCACCAACCCTTGCACACTAGTTGTCCCTTCTCATTCTCATCAAATGACCACACCTTCCCACTTCATTGAAAAACTCAAAAATACCTTACAGTAACTTTTTCAGACCCCCATTAGCTACCAAACCTGCGAACCTCAACACTCCGCCAGAGGTCTGCACTCCACCTCTCCTTTCCCGATTGACACAAGAGAAGTTATACCTCCAGCTGACTGAAGCTGATCCCCCAATCTGTCCTTTGGATCCCATCTCCTCTCCCCTTCCCAGCAACATTTCTCTTTTGATTGTCCTTCCTCTCAGAATGGATACTTCACCACTTCCTCTTAAACGGCTCTTCCTTTTAACATTTAAACCCACTCAGATCTCTCCCATTTCAAACAAAAAAACATCCTTTGATTCCAAATGACCGTCTTGCTATTGCACTTTTCCTCTCTTTCCCTGGAAAATGACATGTCTAGAGAGTTGCCTAAATGCAATATCTCCATTTGCATATCTTTTAAGTCAGTGCTATCTGGCTTCAGCTTCCTTCATGCCACTGAAAAAGTCACCAGTGATATTCATTCATTAGAAGCTCATTGTCGTATTTTAGACTTCATTTTACTTAAGCCCTTAGTAGCATTTGTCATTGGAGCCCATTCCTCCTTGTCTCTTTTGCTTCTGTGTAGTTCCATTCTCATTGGTTTCATCCTGGCTCCCCAGAATCCTCTTCTCAGTTTCTTTTGAAAGCTCACTGTTCATTTTCAGCCTTTACTGTTGACATACCCAGGCCCTTGTCTCTTTTCACTGTAGGTCTGAAATTAATGAAATTTTTCTATAAAGGGTCAGATAGTAAATATTTTCAGCTTTGTGAGCCACACAATTTTTTTTTCTTTCTCCCCAAAAGCTGATGCTCCCTAGGAACAGAGAGGCCATTATAGGGTCAGGTCTGTCATGCAATAGGAGAGTCTTCCTCTGCCTCTCTGAAAACACATCAAGCACACATGTGACCTGTGTGATTAAGCAGAGCTGAGAGGCCAGAGCTGTATAGTCTTTGTTACAGCTACTCCAATTCTGTCATTCCAGTGGCAATGTAGTCACAGACACTGAATAAACAAGTGAGCATAGCTGCACTTCAATGAAATTTTATCTCCAAAAATAGTTGGGGGCTTAGATTTGGTCACTTTATGCTTTCTCTCCAGGATTTCTCATTATATCCATGATTTTAGTTGCCAACCGTATCCAAATGACTATGTTTATCCCTCCCCAGTTCAGCCAATCCCTCTAACTTTCAAATGCTTACATGGTACCATATTTTAGATCTCAAAGATGCGTCAAATTCAATGTGTCCAAACCCAAAGTCATGTTATTCTCAGTGAAACCTGGCCAACTCCCACATCTCACTAAATGGCACCACCATCCATTCCATTCATTTCCATAAACTGGAACAAAGAGATCATCCTAGAAATCTCCCAATTCAGTACCAAGTCCTGTTAACTTTAGTTACTAAATATCTCCCAGTATTACTGACTTTTTCTCCAGCTCTGTTGACCCCTGTCTAGCCCAGCCTTCCTTTATCTCTGCCTTGGACTACTGCAATAGCCTCAGACCCTACTTGTCCCCAGTTTCTTCAAATGCACCATGCTTACTTCTAAAATAGGACCTTGGCAAAAATTTGTCTGTCAGTCAAGAAGGCCTTTCCAACCTCCATCCTCCATCCTCCATCCAGAACATAGCATGGTTCACCTTCAGCACAGCACTGTTTCCACAAGCACCTATTTTGGCACCAGTTCCTGAGCACTGGTCAGTGACTATGTTATTAGGAGAGAAATCGGGCACTATGAGAAGAATGATGCACTAATTTTTCTTAGAGCATCCCCAATTATTTAAGTAATATTGATTGCCAGGTGATGAATTGACTCCTGATAACAACCCTTTATAACTTCCAATCATTCAGCATGTAGGTGGCTACCTGGAGTGAAGTATAATGAGAGAGACTCAGAGAATCCACCTGAATGCATTATCTCCATCCCAGGCCTAATATCTGAAATTGTACAATAAAAAAACTCCCTAGTTTTTCATTGTACAACTCTCTAATTTGCATATCAAATTTCCATTGATGTGCATTTTAACAAGGTAAACCAAAGCTCTGCTTATTTTCTCACTATCTTTAACAAAGATTAAAGAGATTATTTACCAGCACAGTTTAAAAGAATAAACACAAAATGTTAGATTAGAGACCCTATTTTGAAATCTACATGCTACCTCAGAAAATTTCTTAGCTTTTTTGAGTTCCTATTTCATTTATGAATTGGTGATAAAAATGGCTTGTGATTTATAGGATTGCCTTAAAATTACAAGAATTGAATTGGTTTATTAATACTGAAAGTATTTTGCAAATATTTGTTGTTACTATTCTTAGACAGGCAATGTGGCATAATAGAAGAGTCCAGTCTTTTTTAAATAGAGAGATATGTTTAATTCCAGAGGTATGAAATCTTAAACAACATCCTTACCTTCTCTGAACCTGAAGTCTCTTATTTTGAAATACAGGGATAAAAATTATCCATCTCATATTGTTGAGAAGATTAAAAATAATATATATAAAGTCACTTGTTTTCAAAAATATTATTTTTATTTTGGATGCAGTATAATATAGGATTTAGAAACAAGGGCTTTGGAGTCCAATCGATTATTTCATTGTTACCTGGCTGAAAGCAAGATCCTAGATCTGAACTATTACAAAATATGGGCCATGGTAGTTGTTTGAAGACTAGGATTTCATGAAAAGCCTGATGACACCAAGACAGCAGTGAAAGAATGAAGACAATGGTCACTAAGGCCAGGGAAATGAGGGCCACTAAGATCAAGTTACCCCTAGGACAAATAACATCCTTTTTCCTTGATGGGTGGCACTGAAAAGGAGGTTCAAGAAAAGAAAGTGGCAAAAAGGCTTATGTACATCTGGGAGAGGAGTCTATAACACTGCATTACACAAGTTTAAAAGAGCCCTTTAATGAAATAAAATGCACATGATCAGACAAAAAAAAATAAGTTATCCTCCTGCTTTGGCCCCTTCTGGCAAAAACCGTGTGAGTTCTAGCAACTCTCTAAACTTTCCGGAGCCATATTTTCCCTAATTGTTAAATAATTTAATGGGACTAGATCAGTCATTCTCATCACTAGTTGTACATTAGATTCATCTGGGTAGTTTTTAAAAACAATTGTTTTCTCCCCCCACCCCCAACTCTTACCCCCCACTCCCTCCACCCCCCCACCCGCCACCTAGTCCCCAGGTGATTCTAATGTGTAGTCATGTTTAAGAACCAACAGGGGCCAGACACAGTGGTTCACGCTTGAATCCTAGCATTTTGGGAGGTTGAGGCATTGGATCCCTTGAGCCCAGGAGGTCGAGACCAGCCTGGATTACATGGCAAAACCTTGCCTCTACAAAAAAATACAAAAATGAGTCAGGCATAGTGGCGCATGCATGTGGACCTAGCTACTCAGGAGGCTGAGATGAGGGGATTGATTAAGCCCAGAAGGTTGAAGCTACAGTGAGACGTGATTGTGCCGCTGCACTCCAGCCTAGGTGACAGAGTGAGACCCTGCCTCAAAAAACAAAAAATAAAAATAAAAGAGCCAGCAGACTTAATGCTATTGAAGACCTCCTTCAATTCCATGATTGATATGAATTACTTAACTTCTGCAAACATTTTCTAACTCCATCCTGCTGAGCTGATTTATTCTTTCACATTGTCCCAGAAACAGTATAAAAATCATATTGTTTTGTCCAGAATCAAGAAACAAGGCTCAAAGGTTCTCTACTGAGTCTCTATAGCAAGACTAAGCAGCGGAAGGAAGGATTTCCAGAGTCTGGGGAACCCAACCAAACCGTCAAACCATATCAGTAATTTATAGTCAATGTTAAATTTTTATACAAGGGCTGAAGGATTCAAGATACAGTCATTCAACCTACAGGACATGTGGTCAGGAGCCAAGGAGAGCTGAGTCTGTTCTCCAAAGCTAGTGGAGACACTCCAGAGAACAGTAAGGTTTCTGTGTCAAGATCATATACACCAGAGGCCAGAACCCAGGGAGCTAAAGAAAGTGCCACACACAGGTTCAGAGGCTGCACAGAGTAAGAAAATAAGGTGATCGCCAGTAGAATAAGACCCATGAAACTTTAAATACGACACAGTCTCCCATCAGAGCCTAATGGTGAATTAAACCCTAATACTGTCAACATTCTTATTTATCCACCCATCCCTAAACTTGCATTTATATCTTACACTTATTCCTTTGATTTTCATATATGTTCTCTATCTATTGTGAATATTTGAGTCCCTAATTAGAACATTAGCTCTTGGAAAACAGAGACTAGCAAATATTTATTTTCTTGTGAATTGTCTCACAGTGACTTGTACCTATACTGAGAATACAGCAAATGCTTAATACAAATGTAAATGAATTAAGTAATTAAATACATTTCTTGGGAAAGAATAGGCAAAGTACCTCCGCACATACAGCACATCCCAACTTGAATAAAAGCGCCTGTGCTAAATATTACCTGTGTGTTACAGGACTCTGACTGTACACATCTTGAATGTGCAGGGACTCCTGGGCTCACGCAGACCCCAGTTAAGTTGGGAGAAACATCACTGGTTATGTCATTTGAAGGTGGACACCAGCGTATGGAACTGTGAGCCTCTTGGTCATTTGGACGTGTGAGTGGCTACAAAGGCAGAGTGGAAGTAATTAGGAAACCTAGGAAGACATGGCATTTAATTGCTAAAATAAAACTATTCTATCAAACACACATAAGAGTATGAATTTTAAAAGGAATAAATGTTTTCTTATCCTCTGAAGATAAAAAATCTAGACAGATTACCTTATACTTTAACTAATTTTTGTAAGTTACCAAACTTCTAGTTTAGGAATGTGTATCTTCTTCTTCATGATATTACATCAGTGGATTGACTATCTTCATGTTGCAACCTGCTGTATGTGGAGCATGTATTAAGAAGCCTCCATAAAGAAGAGGATGGTAAGCTGAACTTCTTGCATATTATTGGGTACAACCTGTTCATTTTGGAAATGAAAATGTTGAAGTAAAAAGAGTTGAAATGTTGCCATCATGACAAACAGCGAGCACTGCATCTCAGACCTTCCAGTGTTAAGGCCTATGTACCTTCCAGTATACTATGCTAGGAATAGAATAGTGTAAAGTACACATTGTTATGCTATACCATGTTATGCTAATATAGTAATAGTATACTACATGATACTAGTGAAAATTCTTACACAAAATGACTGCTTTACATAATTCATATCATGCTCTATCCAATGGAGCTTGCGAGCCTATGACAGTGACACAGAAAACAAACCATTTGTCGAATTTGCAGTATGTTTTTGCTGGATTCCTCTTGGGCATAGAGCAGTGTAAAAACAGTCCACAACAATGTTAGTCTCTATTCTCAAGGAGCCTATTTTCCCATGGGGAGGCAAAACAGATTACTGTATAATTAACAAATAAATGCAATAATTGTAAATTCTCATTCAGAAGAAGAGGTGAATAAGGATTGAAAATGACTGAGTTGGCGGGGAAAGATTTTAGGAAAGGGATGTGTTAAAAGATAAAAGAAGTGAAGAATAAGAAAGTGAAAATGAGGGAGGAATAGATTCAAGAATTAATGGATCTTGTGGAAAAGTTTTTTGTTTGGCTTGGTTTTGGTTTTGAGATGGGGTCTCTCTCTGTAACCCAGGCTGTAGAGCAATGACACCATCATGGCTCACTGAAACCTCAACCTCCCAAGTCTCAAGCAGTCCTCTCATCTCAGCCTCCTGAGTAGCCATGACTACAGGCATATGTCATTATGTACCTAATTACTTTTTATGTTATTTTTCATAGTGATGGGGTCTACATATGTTGCCCAGGCTGATCTAGAACTCCTGAGCTCAAGCAGTTCTCTGGCTCTACCCTCCCAAAGTGCTGACATTGTATGCACGAGCCGCTGTACCCAGCCAAAAGTTTTATTACATATGAAACATAATGTATAATTATTTAAGGCTCTTTAGCTCACAGGATGATAATGTTTACTTTCTGCTATGAATCAAGGTGATCTTTGGCCACTCCTCAATCAGCTTCAAAGGAGGAATACTAAAATTACCCACTTACAGATTTGCTCATATGATCACTGAGTAAATAACTGCCACATGCTTGGAGCAATGCCTGGCACATAGTACGCACTGAATAGGTGTTAACTATCGTTATTGTTATTAGTAAAAGTTACTACTGCTACTGCTACCAGTTGTCTTTGTGTTGATTTAATAACCCATTACTAATAATTATAGAAATTACTGGCCAACTAACCAGTGAGTTCTGTGAAAACCGTCAAACCAGAATGTTATGTAATCATTGACCCATTAGGAATTATCATTAAAAATAGAAAAATATACAATTGTCATTAAATATAGATAAGATGGGATACTCCGGGCAGTAGAAAATTAGCTAAGTTAAATTTTTCTGTTAAGTATAATATCAAAGAAATAGATAACCATCCCATGTTTGTCAAATATGAATAAAATTCTACCTACTATTCATTAGGCAAATTTGAAGAAGTTGAATTTACCTTTTGATCATATTCTTGCTTATTTAACTAGGTGCTGATCCTTTTGTTTCTGTTACATCCAATTTGCTTGTGGCTAGTGAACCTGAACTTTTAATCCCCTTTGCAAACAAAGTGAAACTCATTCAGCAGGCCAGTTTCCCAGATTTTTCTGGCTCTGTTAGAATCCCAGTCCTTTCAGAGAGGAAGGTAATAGGTGGGTCTACACGAAGGGTGGCAACCTGTAATCTAGGCCCAGTTTGGGAATAATATTGCAGCCTAAGTAATGATTTTACTGTGTCAGGTTGCCCTGACTCTTAGTACAGGTGGAGTCTCTATTCAAAACTGGAAGAGTTGGAGAGCCGCAGGCACCTGAAATGTATTAGTTATAGTTACAAAAAGACACTCTATAAGTTTTATCCCCTAACTTTACAAGGATTAATTTGAGATTTCTTGTATCCCTAACAGAAAAACGAGGACACCAAAATTCATTTTCTATGTGTTTATAATCTTTAAATACATTTTAAATTCCATTATTGAATTTGGCCTGAAGAGAAAAATATTGTTATATCTAGGCCTGAATAATACAATAAAGTAAAACATTTAGTCAGCTATCCAGACATATGCTGTTAAAAAAATAAATAAATGTTTAAGCTAATATTTGTAAACATCTCTACATTTGTTATTATCTAGAGAAACTATCAAGATGATAAATACCTGGCCAAAGAGAATTTTTTTTTCTATCTGAATATTTGGACACCTTGAAGATTCAATTATAGGGTTGCCTGTGCAACTGACCAAGCAAACTTCCAGACGCCAACCCTGGGACTGAAGATCTTGGTTCTTTTGGTGAATTGGAAATCCTCTACAGGATTCTTGTATCAACACTTACTGAGAAACAGGACTTTCTTCTTTGGTTTATCTCATATGTGAGTTATACAGGCTGATTACCACAGCTCCATATGTCAAAAGCAAACTATTTCTTTACACACGTTTCATTCATCTTCAGGCAGTGAATTTTAACTCAGCGTTTTAATTTCCAATACATGTCCTTCCTTTTTTCTGATGTCAAAGATTATTTGGTTGGATATAAAGAGATACATAAAATCTGTATAAGATACAGATACATGATTATGATAACTGTATACTGAAGGCTTGGTTCTTGGTGTAAAAATATTTTTTTAAAAGCAGACAAAATAGTCATATTTTGACACAAAGCAGGTATTTTTGGAAGATTTGTTTCTTAGGAATATTAATATCTATGATTAATATCTGGTTTTTAAGCATATTCAGAAATCTGAGTTCTGACAAGTCTAAAATCTCTAAGCATCAAATTGTAAAACTAGAACTTAATAAATAAATACTGACATCATTGAAGTTTATGTTTACATGAGAGTGAATATAGAAAGTTAAATGGATCTGTTTGTATATCCTATAGCCATATGGCCATAGAAACATTTCTAATACTTTATATCTATATATATTTAAATTAATACTTAAATATATAACATAGTAAAAAAAAGACATAAAAGTTACAGCACAAAAATTGATATAGGGTTGCTCTTTATTTTGGAGAAGAATGCAAAATTATGATCTTGGCTACATTGTAGAGAAGAGGTTAAGCTGCTTTTAAACACCAAAAATGAAACTGTAATATAGGCAAAGCTATCAAAACAGAGCAACAACACTCACCGGCTGGTTTACAGAGTGCTCAACGTTCAATACATATGTTCCATGCTCTCTGTCCATTCTTGAGCTGCCAATATCACAAGCTTCTCTCCAAGAATATTTTTCGATTTCTTCATTGCCCTTTATATCTGCAACCATGAAACAATTAAAACAACTGGCAGAAACCAACTATGACGCATCGGCACAAGCGTGGCTTAAACTAAATACTAGTTATTCACTAAACAGGATCCACCTTAGAGGAGGGAATGAAATGTTAATTGCAGAAAGATGCAAGAAAACCAGTACTTACCTCTGAGAGATATTGTGACTACCCACCCTGAAAATTTTACGTTATTCTTCTGTCTCTCCTCTTTGGTCCCATCATTCAGGAACCCACCTTTTATTTTAGGACCAACCCCAGAAAAAAAGCTCTGAGATAGAAATTTACCATTGTATACTTTCTACTCAAGCACAAATGCCTCGCTCCCCTTGTTGGCACCATCTGTTAGGTACCCATGACCTAGGACACTTCACCTTTTCAGTCCCTGGTTTGGTGTCTGGAAGTCTCTTTGGTCGGCTGCTCAAGCAATTCACACTCATTAAAAACTATTAGAATGAATTTCCTAGGCAGTAATGGCAAAGGAGTGACAAAATATTGAAAATCTTTTTTTATTTTAATCAAAAAATCTAGTTTGTCCTAAATTGTAAAAGAATCAACTCTTATATTGATTTATTCACTCAACAAGTGAGAATATGGAGTTTCAAAAGTGTGCCAGGTATTTTTGTAGTGCAGAAAGTTCCATAATAAACAAAACAAAACACTCATATTCTCTTTGTATATGGCATTTTTGGATTCTGAATATTTTTTAAGTTAACCTTTAAAATTTCTCTTATAAATGTATTCATTAGCTTCAGCTTGTAAATTTTACTGGATCAACTGAAGTAACACAGCCTCAAGCTGTAGAATATAAAGAGCAGAGGGAGGATCCAAGATGGCCGTTTAGGAACAGCTCAGGATTGCAGCTCCCAGTGAAAGCACAGAGGGTGAGTGGACATGGCATTTTTATTGCCCACAGACTAGGAAATTCCCAGGCAGAGGAGCTCCACAGGTCACCAGCGCGGCTGTTTTGGCCACCGCAGCTGTGCCGGCCGGCACCGCTGCTTTGCCCTGCTCGGCTGCTTTGTCAGTGCCCCGGAGCAGCAGTTCTCTGTACAAAATACACCGGTCCGGGTGCCTTTTTGGCTGGCGATTGGAGCCACGGGAAATCGCCCATTCGTCTCTTTAAAAAGGGGACTGAGCAGAGAACCAGGACAGTAGATTCCAGGGCCAAAAAAAAAAAAAAAAAAAGAAAAAAAAAAAAAAAAAAAAAAAAAAAGCCCAATTCAAAAAAAAAAAAAAAAAAAGCGCCACAAACCTCAGTGCCGCTGTTTAAGCCAGCGCAGTGAGTGGCCGCAGGGGAAAACAAACAGACCCCGGCGCCTCTTCAACAGGCGACTGGAACACCAGCTTAAAAAAGGCTCTGAGGCAGGGAGTCAGGCGATCAGGCTCGGCTGGTCCCACCCCCACAAAAGAACAGCAACCAGAAACTCTGGATTGAGAGTTTCACAGCAAGTGCAGCTGAACCCCGGACGGTCCAGCTCTGAGGGGGAGGGGCGTCCGCCATTACCGAGGCAGCCCGCCATGACGGAGGTAGTCAGCCAATGCTGAGGCAGCCCGCCATTGCCAAGGCAACCTGCCATTGCTGAGGCAGCCCGCCATTGCCAAGGCAAGCCGCCACTGCACAGAGACTCCGCCCCAACAGAGGCAGGCCACCATCGCCAAAGCAGTTCTAACTACAACCATATAAACAGGACTGCAGGGAAGTTCACTCGGCAGCTGGGTGGAGCCCACAGCAGCTCAGCAAAGCCTCTACAGACAGACAGTGACTAGGCTGCCTCCTTGCTGGGCAGGGCAGCTCTGAAGGAAAAAAAAAGAGAAGGCAGCAGCATAACCGAAACTCATAAAGCCCTAAATCCCTGGGACAGAGCACTGGGAACAAAAAGCAGTTTATGAGTTCTGCTGCAGCAGACCTAAACGTACCTGCCCAGCAGCTCTGAATGAACAACAGAGCTGGCAGCTCACCATTTGAGCTCCTATAAAGAAGAGACTGTCTCCTCAAGCAGCTCCCTGACCCCTACATATCCAAAGAGAAACCTCATAAAGGAGAAATCAGATTGACACTAGGCGGGTATCCTTCTGGGACAAAGATAGCAGAAGAAGAAAACTGGTAACAACCCTTACTGTTCAGCAGTGCTGCAGGTGAACCCCAGGCAAGCAGGGCCTGGAGTGAACCTCAGCAGACCTACAGCAGAGGGGCCAGACTGTCAGAAGGAAAACCAAAAAACAGAAACAACCTCACCATCAACAAACAGAATGTCAATCTGAAAGATTTGAGACCCAATCTGAAAGCCAGCAACTACAAAGTCAACAGGTGGATAAATCCTTAAAGATGGGAAGAAACCAGCGCAAAAAGGATGAAAACACCCGAAACCAGGACACCTCTCCTCCTCCAAGGGATCACAACTCCTCACCAGAAAGGGAACAAGGTTGGAGGGAGAACGAGTGTGATGAAATGACAGAATCAGACTTCAGAAGGTGGGTAGTAAGAAACTTCTGCGAACTTAAAAAACATGTTCTAACCAAATGCAAAGAAACTAAGAACCTTGAAAAAAGAATTGACGAAATGCTAACGAGAATGGACAAAATAGAAAGGAATATAAGTGAATTGATGGAGCTGAAAAACGCAACACGAGAACTTCGTGAAGCATGCACAAGTATCAACAGCCGAATTGACCAAGCAGAAGGATATCAGAGGTCAAAGATCAATTCAATGAAATAAAATGGGAAGGCAAGACTGGAGAAAAAAGGGTAAAAAGGAATGAAAAAAATCTCCAAGAAATGTGGGACTATGTGAAAAGACCTAATCTACGTTTGATAGGCATACCTGAATGCCACGAAGAGAATGAATCCAAGCTGGAAAATACTTTTCAGGATATTATCCAGGAAAACTTCCCCAACCTAGCAAGGCAGGCAAACATTCAAGTCCAGGAAATACAGAGAACACCACAAAGATATTCGTCAAGAAGAGCAACCCCAAGGCACATAATTGTCAGATTCACCAGGGTAGAAATGAAGAAGAAAATACTAAGGGCAGCCAGAGAGAAAGGTCGGGTTACCCACAAAGGGAAGCCCATCAGACTCACAGCAGATCTCTCAGCAGAAGCCCTACAAGCCAGAAGAGAGTGGGGGCCAATATTCAACATCCTTAAAGAAAAGAACTTTCAACCCAGAATCTCCTATCCAGCCAAACTAAGCTTCATAAGTGAAGGAAAAATAAAATCCTTTGGGAACATGCAAGTACTCAGAGATTTCGTCACCACCAGGCCAACTCTACAAGAGCTCCTGAAAGAGGCTCTACACATATAAAGGAACAACAAGTACCAGCTCAACTAAAGGGCAAAACACCCAGCTAGCACCAAAATGGCAGTATCAAATTCGCACATAACAATATTAACCCTAAATGTAAATGGACTAAGTGCCCCAATCAAAAGACACCGACTGGCAAATTGGATAAAAAGCCAAAACCCATCGGTGTGCTGTAGCCAGGAAACCCATCTCACATGCAAGGATAAACAAAGGCTCAAAATAAAGGGATGGAGGAAGATTTAAGCAAATGGAGAGCAAAAAAAAGCAGGAGTTGCAGTTCTCATCTCTGATAAATTAGACTTTAAAGCAACAAAGATCATAAGAGACAAAGGACATTACATAATAGTAAAAGGATCAATGCAACAAGAAGAGCTAATGATCCTAAATATATACGCACCCAATACAGGAGCACCCAGATACATAAGGCAAGTTCTTAATGACTTACAAAGAGACTTAGACTCCCACACAATAATAGTGGGAGACTTTAACACCCCATTGTCAATATTAGACAGATCAACCAGACAGAAAATTAACAAGGATATCCAGGACTTGAACTCAGACCTGCACCAAGCAAACCTAAGGAATTGAATAACTGGGAAAAAATTGTTCTAAAGAAGAGTTTAATATATGATGATTTGCTACAACATGGATGAACATTGAGGACATTGTGCTAAGTGAAATAAGTCATCACAAAAAAGACAAATACATAAGATTTCACTTATATAACGTACCTAGATTAGTCAAAAATATAGAGACAGAAGGTAGAGTATTGGTTGCCCAGGGCTGGGAGGAGGGAGAAATGGGGAGTTATTGTTTAATGAATATAGAATTTCAGTTTGGGACAATAAAAAGAGATCTGGAAATGGATGACAGCAATGGTTGCAGAATATTGTGAATGTATTTAATTCCCTGAACTGTATACTTAAAATGATTAAGACGATGAGCTTTGTGTTTTGTGTATTTTACCACAATTTAAAAAGTGAAAAACAAAAACATAAAGACTTAGTCATGTTGAAGCAAAGCAAACAACCAGTGTATAGCCATAGGGTACAGGGACCAACATGTGTTAAAGGTGTCAATAATATTAAAATGACTTTTGAATTACTTTTTTATTAACTTTTTGATTCATTTAAAAATCAGAGGATTATTAAACAAATAATATATATTTAATTGCATATTATTTAAAATATTACTACAATTTTAGTAATATTTTAAATATTCCAGTTTAAAATATCACTAAAATATTTAAAATTTTAAATATTCTAGTTCTAAATGAAATGTTTCTGCAAAAACATTTCATTTAGAACTAGAACCACAGTGAAAGTGAAACTCCATTAATATTGATGGCAACCACACATTACATCAGTGCCATAAAGAGTGGAAGATTACTCTTGTCACTGGAGTCTCACCCTCACAATCTCTAACTGGCCAAGCAGTTAAAAGACTCAGTCACAAAATTTGGAAGAATATTTTAAAATTTAAAATTAAAAGAAATAGTACCAGAAAAATAAGATAACATTTTATTCTAAAGCTAAATATACCATGTGAAAGTCAGATTTGTCTTTATTTTGCAAAGAATATTTCTTCACCATGTATTATGAACAATTCTTTGAATGCCTCAATCTAAACCTTAGCGTAAAAAGCAGAGGACACCTGGATTGTTAGAACGGGCAGAGAGCATGGAGACCTCTCGTTACTTTGTCAGAGTTGCCGATAAAGGATCTTTGTTCTGAGCGGGGTTTATAACCAAAAAGGAATCTGAAAGTCTTGTTGGCTGACATGAGGTTGAGAAAATTCTTTCATAGCTGGCCATTCTTTGCAGTGTAAGGTGGCAAGGGAAGGGGGCTGTTTTTCAGCCATCCAATAAGGAAGTGAATCGGCTGTGTTGTCTCAAAGCCAAGGTCAAACATGTTTTGATTCATATCATTGAATTTCCTAATTCCAAATGTAAAGTCTCCTTATAAATTTAAATGTGGTTATATTGACAAAGCACAGTCTTCCATTAATTTATTCCCAACTGTTTATTGAGTGCCTAATACATCACAGGCATGTCTGAAAACTGGATATCAAATTAGCAGCAACCAAGACAGGCAAGACCTCTGCTTACACTCTATTTATTGAAAGCTTGACTTTTGAGTTTAACTTTCAAATTTGTTTAAAGTGTTAATATTTTTGTTCAATCAAAGAGAATGTTTTCTTTCAGCTTTTTGTATGTTGGAGCTAAAGGAAGAACCATAATGACAAATATAAATGATAAATATATTTCAACTTCTACAGAATAAAAGGCAATTGTATAATTCACCTGTGTTTGAGCACAGTGACTAGGAATTCATGACTTACGTAGGGGTTGTTACTCCATTTTTGGGTAATCTTTGCTCTTTGAAAGTTCTTTCTCCTATGGAGCCAAAATTTTCCTTGTTTCTTTGGCTGACTTATACCCTGGCCCTCCTATCTGGAGATACCTAAAATAAAACTATTTTTTCTTCAGAATATGGATCTACAATCCCTAATGCACAATTCTAAAAATACAAAGGCTTTGCAAACTGAAAATTAATTTCTATGTTTGGCATAAATTTATTTGGCAGTAAAAATTAATCTAAACAAACAAGGATATTTTGGGTCTTTGATAAATTTGGCATTAGCATGGTTATTTATATATTCAATTACAAAAATGTTAATGTGTGTCACAGGCTACTAACACATGTACTGTGTAATATGCAATATATGTACCATATTTTATAAAATTTTTAAAAATTTGAATCATGAAACATATCTAACTCAAGGCTTTTCACATGAGTGATGATGGGTTTATAGAAATGTTACATTTTTTTTTATACCCAGGACCTCACTGTGTTGCCCAGGCTGGACTTGAACTCCTGGGCTCAAGCAATCCTCCCACCTCAGCATCCCAAGTAGCTAGAACTCCAGGTCACACCCATTTGTGTCAAATTTTACAATTTTTTAGAGACAGTTATGTCCCTCCTTATTCTCATCATCCTGAAAAACTATTTCATTAAAGACTTCAATTAGTAAACTGACTTTCATGACCGGCATTTGAAAACTGTGAATGAAAAGAAGAAAATGTAGGTTAATCAATTGTGAAAAAAATACTACTCTGATGGGAAATGTTGATGATGGGGGAGGCTATACATGTGGGAAGGAACATGAAAACATATTTTTCCTCTCTGTACCTTTTCCTCAATTTTGATGTGAATCTAAAACTACTTTAAAAAATAAAATTTGAAAAAAAGAAGAAAAGAATAGCTTTAACCATTGCTGGATTGCAGGAAATGGTGCTACCCTTAGGCAACCTCTGACATAGGTTTGATTACCGTAGTATTACTAGCATTGTAGAAATATTTATGACCCTTCCAATGGGTGTGCCACACTGTTCAAAGCTAATCCTTGTAACAACTACAACAATTAAGTAGTATTATTCCCACTTTTCTGATGAGACATTTATGTTTTCAGTGATGTGTTACAAATTCAAGTTACAATTAGAGTGTGTGGCTCTCAGGATCTCTATTCATTTCTTGTCAATGGTCATTTATTAGTGTCTAGTGTATATCACACTGAGCCCTAAGAAGGATGGGCAGAAAAGGTAAAACACAACTCAGAGTTTGACTTCATTGTAAAGACCATACAGCTCTGGCACCTTTAGAGATTCTGGTGACGTATATCAAGATTCATCAGGGAGGTGTGGATATTCACTGGAAGCATGGCCAGGGAGATGCTGCCACCTGGAATGAGACCAGCCCAAGAAAACAGAGATTCCTGGAATTCAGGCTTTAAATAACACAGAATTTAGCAACTCCCAGGGTGGAGACATGCCTCATCATCCTTGCTGACTCTGCAAGTTCTGTTCAAGCATGAGACAGATGTTAGGACAGTCACAGAGCATGAGGATCAGCAATCAGCTATGTGGGCCTTATTTTTGAGAATATAAAAGCCCTAGCTTTTGGAGCTGAGGTTTACCCAACCGTCGGACTAGTTTTTTGGGATGCGCACAAAAAGATTAAGGCAGGGCCCAAGTTTCATGAAAAAACTGTAGCAAATAGACTGCTTATTAGAGTCAGAGATCAGAATGAAACTCACAGCAAATGTGAGATCTAAAAGATGGCGCATATAGAGAAACTGGGACTCATAAGGTCCAGAACCATAACTGGGTTATCAGATCTGGAACTGAGATTGTGGTCAACTCAACCTAGGATTAGAGTGGGGTACAAGGGCTCAGGGGTGGGACATCACAGCTCTGTTCAGGGCTGCAGTAGCCTGGCTTGGGGTACAGTGAGCAGGACAAACCCAACAGTCTCAGAGTTCAAAGTTAAAACTTGGCTACTTTCCTTAAGCTCACTGTAGTTGGAGGATGGGGTGGTAAAAGACAAGAGCTCATGAAGCTGGAGCAGCTCATAGAACTACCTGAGTCAGGTTTGGATATGGAACACTGATGGGAACTAAGGCAGGACTGAAGAAAGCTGTGATTAATTCAGCTCTGAGGACCTGGTGAAGAGTGGCAGGTAGGCAAGGTAGTGAGAAGAAGTGAGAATTAATCACTGGGACAGTGATCAAAATATTAGTAGGCAAAGGAAGTGATCTTTGAGGGATGAAGCTGGTGACAGTTTGGAAGAGACAAATTTACATCCAAATCTTAAAGGTCCTCAGTGCACATGGATAGATAGAGAAAAGGAAGGAGAACTTGTAGAAGAGAGAAGTGAAGACCACCATGGAGTGGCAGAAAGAGGGGGAAAGTAGGAAGAGTGGCCTGGAGGTAATGTAAAGGCTAGAATGGAAATCGGTATTAACTAGATTGCATAGGCAAAAAGGAAAGAAATGTCAGGATATGAACTTTAAAATATGAATTGAGAAATGAACAATACAATAGTCTTTGGAGCAAGAAAATAAATGAAAATTAGATGTAGAATAACTAGTTTTATAGCCCTAGTGTTAGTAAAAAATAAAATAAAATTATAAATATCCCTGAATTAATTTCAGTGTTAATACAATCTATTTACACTGTTGACTGCCCTTTATGTTCCCTGTTGGGCATTGGATGTTGAAATAGAAAAAAGAATTCTACCCTCACACCTAAGGAGGACCACATATGATATTTAAATATTAAATAAATAGCTAAATTTTTACTTAAAATATTTCATGTTCTATATTAATAATTTATAAAAAATATTTTAATCAATATGCCCAAGAAGGCATATTCAAGGCATATTCTGGAATATTCATAGCCTCATTGTTTATTATGCTAATAAAAGGGAGCCCAACTCAACTTATATCGATAGGACAATAGGTTAATAATTGAATGAAATACTATAAAACAGTGAAAATGAATAAAATAGAGTTATAAGTGTCCATGTAATTAAGTTGTAATCTGGGCAACCCACACCTGCATTGTGAAAAAATACAGTATAATAGAATTCATACAAATTTTAAAACATGCCAACTATTCTATATATTATAGAATTTAAATATTAAATAGCTAAATATTTACTTTAAATATTTTATATTTAATATTTATTAATTAAATAAATAAATCATTGGTTTACTGTTTGGACCATGACTGTTAAACCTTTCTGTGCATTATAGGTGTAAGCTACCACGCCTGGCCTCCAACTCTGTTTTCTAGAGGGAGAGCAATCCAACTCTGTTTTCTAAAGGGAGAGCAACATATCTTAGTAAATCAATAACCATTGATTCATTCATTTACCAAGTTTCTTCTCTCTCTTTCTCTCTCTCTCTCTTTTTTTTTTTTTTTTTTTTTTTTTTTTTATGGTGTCTCGCTGTTGTAGGCCCAGGCTGGAGTGCAATGGTGTGATCTCACCGCAACCTCCACCTCCCAATTCTCCTGCCTCAGCCTCTTGTGTAGCTGAGATTACAGGTAACCACCACCAAGCCTGGTTAATTTTTGTATGCACAATAATATATAAACCTAATCTTTGAGATTTTTAATGCACTTTTGGCCACTTAAAAGTGATAGTTAAAGGATATTTAGGCATGTATTTCTTTCCAGCTCTTCTATTTTGCCTCAGGGAAAATCTTCTTTATTTTTCTTTATAGAAATTGACACTTTAACATCACAATGAAAAGAACTAGAGGAGCAATATCAAACAAATTCAAAAGCTAGCCAAAGACAAGAAATAGCTAAGATCAGAGCAGAACTGAAGGAGATAGAGACATAAAAAAAAAAAAACTTAAAAAAATTAATGAATCCAGGTGCTTGTTTTTTGAAAAGATGAACAAAATAGATAGACCACTAGCAAGACTAATAAAGAAGGAAAGAGAGAAGAATCAAATAGATATAATAAAAAATGATAAAGGGGATATCACCACTGATCCCACAGAAATACAAACTATCATCAGAGAATCCTAAAAACACCTCTATGCAAGTAAACCAGTAAATCTAGATGAAATTGATAAATTTCTGTACACTTACATTCTTCCAAGACAAAACCAGGAAGAAAGTAGAATTCATGAATAGACTAGTAACAAGGTCTGAAATCGAGGCAGCAATTAACAGCCTACCAACCAAAAATATTCCCCTTTAACCCCTGCCAGAATGCAATCATATGTTTTAGGTAAGAGTTCATTCTTCATAGGCCACCATTTTATACAGCATGTCTCAATAACTAATTTTTCTTAATAACTCTTTAATGTCTATTGATTTGTAAAATATATTCCTAGGCCACCTCATTGGCTCCACAGGCTTCCAGAGAAGCCTGGTCATTGTATGTATCCATTTTAACCTCATCAGTTGGCAGAAATTCTAAACAATAAAAGTCTATATTAGTACTCGTATTACTTATCCTGCACTGTCATTTTCTTTCTTAACAGCTTCTTCATATTTAATTAATGCTTCCATTTAAAAATAGAAAAAGCTCATTACACAATAATGTTAGTAGAATTAGCAGTAGCAGCCAATGTAATATGCAAAAGACAAACAATCTTAAGAGAAAATAACTATCTTTTTGTGTTGCATACATAGGAAAAAATATAAGAATTGGAAATATTCTATTTATGTTTAATATACTCCTATATTGAAAGTTCACCTTTTAAATCCATCGATATCACCAACAGATATCAAATTCATTTTACCGTGAGGTTTTATCATACTTTTCTTAGATAAAGCTTTTTAGATATGCTTATTTTCTAGGCAAATTACATAATCTGAAACTTTAAGAGAACTGACAAGCATTTTAAATTAAAATTTCAGTTCTAATGAAATGGCTTAACAATTGCAGAAGATAATGTGGGTTTTATGTCATTATAGCGATGGAAGATTGACCACAAACCAAATGGTTGTCCTTTTGTCCTTCAAAAGGTAATAAAATTCCAATGAAATATTTCTGTTGGTCAAAGAATCATCTATGCATAGATAGAAGCTCAGGAATAGAAGAGATAGTGGGGAGTGAGACAATAGGAAGATTAACAGCAATAATAAAAGTTTATTTGCCATAAGAAAGTCTTTGTATTGTTGCAGGTGTTTGTGTGTTTGTGTTGATGGTTGTGGGTTCGGGAGTTGTATGTTCCGTTGAAGTAGTTACTGTTGTAAGGTCGGTTGAAGTAACATTAGTAGTGCTGGGAACAGTTATGGTACTGGATTAACCTAACATAACAGTTATAGTTGTGGTGGTTTGGGCTCAGTTGAAAAATATAATACTATTTGATCCTTCAATGATCACAATTAAATTACCTCTACCACTTCAGACAAATCTATTGCATCATTTCTTGTGGTAGCTGTTAGTTCAGTTGATGCATTTGTTTTGTGATTTTTGTAAACTTAGTGAATACCATGGCAATCATAGCTTCAGTTAAAATAGATATCGTATCTTTTGTGGTAGTGTTATGTGGAGCATGTGTTCCTTTCAGGCTCAGCTAAAATAGTCATGGTGACCTATTGCAGTTGGTTCATTGGAAGTCGTGGTAACTATGGTAGTTGTAGGCTTTGTCTCATGGAGGCTAGTTATCATTACAATTAACTAGAGTTAGTGGCAAATATGGCACAGCATGAATGAATAATATTAAAGTGTTGTATTGTGAGAGATGAGTTTGATTGAATAAGTGTCAGTAGCTGATGGAGTTGTTCAGTCAAAAATTGTGTCAATTATCTGTTTACTTCAAGTATTGACTACAGAGAGTTGAGATAAAGTGGTAGTGGTTGTGGCTGTCATGGCAATAGGATAGTTCAGCTGAAGTGTTGGTTCCTATTGCAGATGCGCCTTCAGTTGAAGTAGTTGGAGCTATGGGGGTTGTAGATTTATTTGTAGTGTTATAAATTCTTAAGAGCTGTTGTTTATTTTGAAAGTAGCTTCTGAACAAAATGATTAGTTTACTTCAGAGTGTTTGTTTGAGTTTTTTTTCAGAGGTTATAAATGTGATTAAAGTTTTGGTCCTTGCTTTCATGCCTGTGCATTTAATGGTATTTGTAGATTCAGTTTAAAGTGGGAGTGACTTTCGTGGTTGTAAGCTCAGTGGAACTAGTAGGTGAATTAGGTTCAGTTCAATGACAGCTGGTGCCATGATTGAGGGTTCACCAGGTGGAAGTTTAAGTTGTTCTGTTTGTAGTTTCAGCTGAAGTAGTCATTATATCTCTAAGTGCAGTATGTTCAATAGAAATTGTAGTGCTTTTAGGCTCAATTAACAAGGTAGTATCAACTGTGTTTGTTGTAATTTCAATTGAATGGGTTGTTATCATTGCAATGGTGGTAGATTCAGTAGAAATTGTAATTTTTTCAGATTTCATAGAAGTGACTGTTTCTGTTGTGGACATACATTCAGTTCAAGTAACTGTAGTTAAATGGGTTCCAGAATCAATGGAAGAGGTGATATGTATAAATTCACTTGAAATGGGCATGGCTATCCTGGCAGGTTTAGAAGTTAAGATGATTGTAGGTACAGGAGTTGTATGTTCCACTGTAGTGGTTATTGTTGTAAGGTCTGTAGGAGTAACCTTAGGTATAACTTCTGCTGACATGGCCGTAACTGTTGTGGTGCTATTATGCTCAACTAAAGTGATAGATTCTGTTGGAGTGGTGGTACTATCCAGTGAAGTGGAAAATTTTGTTGAAATGCTGATGATTGTTTCCATTATGGTAACAGCTTCCGTTAAAGCAAAGGTTACTGGGGTTATCCTTGCAGGTTCGGTTGAAATTTTGTTGTCTGCAGCTTCAGGTAACATGGTGGTAGTGGGCCTTATGGTCATAAGTTAGGTTGACATTTTAGAATGATCTGCTATGGTCATCATAGGTACAATTGCTATAGTTAGTTCTGTTGTAGTGGTCACTGTAGGTTAAGAGAGAGGCAATGAGGTTGTTCCAGGAATGATTATGCCAGATTCCCCTTCATCTAGGGGTACATGGATAATAATGGAGGCAGTGTTGTCCCTGTCTTTACTGACCAGGCACACAGTGAGTGCTCCAATTGCTGTTCTTATTACACAGGATAAGAGACAAATTAGAAAGATTTTCCACAAAGACCAGTCACTAGATATATTTTGTGTCACCTTAAAATGATTTAAACAAAAATATTAAAATGAAATCAAACATTTCAAGAAAAATGAAGGTCATTGTCACTTCTTTATAATTTTAATTTTTACTTGTTATTTATAATTTGCCACTTACTTATAATTTCCTCACCAAGTGTGTAAACGTCGCTATTATTTATTCTTTTCATAGTAAATACTAAGTTAAATTTCTATTTTTATCCTGGGCAATGATTGATCTTAAGCTTTTCCTACCACCGCAGTAAAGAAACTTGCATATTACTCTCATCCTTTCTTAGTCTTATGTCTATCTCTTTTAAAGAAAAACTTGCTAAAAAACCAAAATCCTCAAAGATCAGTACACAGGTAGGTTGTTGACTTTATAGTGTCAATAAGGAATCGCCTAAATTCTCCTGATTAAAATTTTCTCCTTTCTGAGCCTATTAAAACTCAAAATTCTTCCATTAAGTATACTCCCTAGGAATCTTCCAGTGGTTTGCTTTCCAATTATTAGACAAAACATACTCATCTGCTGATCTTCAGCTCATATTAGGACTCATGTGCATGAAAATTTTTAGACAGACCTTAGAAGAATCTAACTTCTGCAAGCCACTAGCTATTTTCCCTTGAAAAATTGCTTATACTCTTTGAGCTTATGTCCTCACATCTAAAATTAGTAACAGGAGTGCTAGTAGACTTACAATACTGGCATAAAGACTCATGTGGGTGAAACAGCTTTGTGAACTAAAAAGCGGTTCAAAGGAGAGGTTGAATACTTGGTGGTTGGATGGCATAGAATCTGGACCCAGAAACAACTTGGCTTCCAACCTAGCTCTGCCATTTACAGTGTTGCCTGGAGCAAGTTACCTCAATTCTGCTTTTCACAGTCTTCACCTGTAAAATAGGGATAATAATAAAACCTGGCACATGGGGTTGTTGTGCAGCTTAAATGAGATAAATGTGTAAAGTTCTTATCTCACTCTCAGGGATTTAGCACATGTTATAGAATGCTTGTGATTATGCGCGTACTGATGATTATCATGACATTGCAACAAAAATTTTTTGTTATTATTAAGTGGATAGGTAGCAAGATAGTGGGAAAAGAATAGGCTTTTTTTAAAAATCAAGCATTCTTAGATTTAAGTCTCAAAACTATGATATTTGGTAGGAGTCTCTAAATTTGCCTGATGCTAGTTCATCTCAGCCACTAACTAGTTTTATTAATGGGGAAAGGGGAGAAGAAATTCAATTTTTCTTCTTTTCTATAAGCAAACTTCCCTGAGTCCTTCCCCCTCCCGTCCTTGCAAAGATCCTGCTTTGCAAGTTTTATGTTTATAAATTCTTGTATTCTTGTTCTCCATAGCTGATAGCTATAAGTTTCTGAAACACAGCAAATGTCATGAGAAAGGCCTAAATAGGTTAGACTCTGGCCATCTAGGAGCTATAGCAAAAGGCAACCGATAAGGCCCATGCTAGAATCCTTGAGCTCTGCAGATAGCAAGCATCTGTGCTGCATAGCAAAAATCATATGGAAGCCTGAGTTGTATCCCTGTCATTGCTTAACAAATTGTCTTTGTTGTACACCTGCAAACTTGTTTTTGCACCACTGTGTGCTTCATGTATAAAAAGTTAAGCCCTGTCTTTGTTAAGCACTCAGCCTTCAGATCCTAATCCACTGAGCCAGTAGCCACCTTAATAAAATCCTCCTGTTTCATCCATTGGTCTCTCTGGTCTCCTGAATATTCTGCAACAGTATAAATTCTAGCAAAATGTTCAAGTTTCCTGAAGGTATATTCCCAGTTATCAAATGAAGAGGTTGAATTAACTGGTATCTAAGGTGACTTTCAGCTTTAAAACTGAAATGTTTTAGTTCACTTTTGCAGATAAGGAGACACGTCCTCTTACTTCTCTTTAAGCTCACTTCACCATCCACATTGCCTTAGCTCTGCTAAAGTTGTATCAAGGACCAGGACTCAGACCCTCTAGAAGATGCTCCATCATAGCAGGAAAAAGAGGAGGAGTAAATTCAAAGCCATGATAATCCAACTGAGCTGCCAAATATCTCAAATAAAGCAATGTCAATTTTCTGCTGGGTTCCGGGTTTAGGGATCATGCTATGCATGAAGTAAATAAAGCAACATGGCAGAAACTCAGAAATATGGGATATCTGAGTCTGGGCAACAAACCAAAGTGAAAAACACAGGGAAACAAAGTAAGGTTTCTAAGTCAAGTTAAAAACACTAAGATTATCACACCTGTAATTCTAGCACTTTGGGAGGCCTAGATGGGTGGATCATTTGAGGTCAGGAGTTCAACACTAGCCTGGTCAACGAGACAAAACTCCATCTCTACTAAAAATATAAAAATTATCTGGGCATGGTGGCATGAACCTGTAGTCCCAGCTACTTGGGATGCTGAGGCATGAGAATTGCTTGAACCCAGGAGTTACAGGTTGCAACTGAGATCGCATCACTGCACTCCAGTGTGGGTGACAGAGTGAGACTTCATCTCCAAAAACAAAGCAAAACAAACACAAAAAGAAAAATGCTAAGATTAGAATCAAGAGGCCAAAGAAAGTTTTTAGTCCTTAGAGAGGTAGCTAACTATAAGTCTGAGGTGTGCAAAGTACAAGATGATATTCCTAGGACATTCCTTCCTTCAGCAAGTGATCTGTCAAAGATTAATGGGATTTTGCCAATAAGACACAAAAGTCAACTTGAACAGGCTCTAACTGGCCAGAAGGGAAAATTAAGCCATGAAGAAAGGAATTATAACACTGACTCTTAAAATTAAAACCTCACTGTTCACCACTGGAGGTTGCCATGGCACCAGCAAGCTCATGTCCTTGAAAATTAATAAATAAAATGAAATATTGAACTATTTATGCAGTCCTTTAAAGATTGTGTTTCAAGGTAATAAAATAGCTGGTTCATCTTTATCAAAGAACTTTACCTAATAATTGTAGAGGGAAACATATAATCAGAAAATCATCAGTTTCCAACCCATAATGGGAAAACAAAAGTGAATCTAGGTAAAGATTATCAATAGATACAAAAGTCCTTATGTGAAAGAGTTGAGGAACTTTATGATAGTGTTACCATCCTGATACCACATGAATCTGTAGACTAAGCATCCAAATAAGTGGAAAAAAACAGACTTTGTATGCAGTAAATGTAGAATGTATCACCTATAAATGTTTCTTGCCTGTAGCTTGCAGAAAATATAGAGGATAAAGTAACAAGTCAAAAAGTATCAGGAAGAAACAACCAACCCAACCCTGAATGTGGGACACTCTACATGGAGAATGTCCTAGTTTCTTTACAAATCAATGCCATCTAAAAAAGAGAGAGGGCAAGAAAAACTATTTTAGACTAAAAAAGATGTAGTTGTGTAAAAATCAAAGCAATGTGTAGACTTTATTTAGATCTTCATTAAAACCAAAAATTATAATTTGGGGGATAATAGGGGCAATTGAAATATAGACTGGCTATTAGGTAATCTTAAGGAGTTACTGTTAATTTTTATAAGTATGGTAACAGAAAGGTGGTGATGTTATTTAAAATGTATTCTGGTAGAGAAGTATGTTGAGTTACCTGCAAGCCAAAGGACCTAAAGGGAATGAAAGAGGACAAATGAAACGCATTTGGAAAAATGTTGATACTTGCTGAAGCTAAGCAATATAAATATGAGGTTATTTTATACTATGTGCTCTAACTTTTGTGTATGTCTTAAATTTCCCATAATAAAAAGTTTTTTAAAAAAGAAGTCAAAATAGACAAATGGAATCTAATTAAACTTCAGAGCTTCTGTATAGCAAAAGAAACAATCATTAGAGTGAACCTGCAACCAAAAGAATGGGAAAAAATTTTTGCAATCTACCCATCTGACAAAGGGCTAGTATCCAGAATCTAAAAAAACTAAAACAGATTTACAAGAAAAAAAACAAACAAACCCATTTAAAAGTGGGCGAAGGACATGAACTGACACTTTTCAAAAGAAGACATATATGAGGCCAACAAACATACGAAAAAATGCTCATCATCACTGGTCATTAGAGAAATGCAAATCAAAACCACATTGAGATACCATCTCATGCCAGTTAGAATGGTGATCATCAAAAACTCTGGACCCAACAGATGTTGGAGACGATGTGGAGAAATAGGAAGACTTTTACATTGTTGGTGGGAGTATAAATTACTTCAACCATTGTGGAAGACAGTGTGGCAATTCCTCAAGGACCTAGAAATAGAAATTCCATTTGACCCAGCAATCCCTTTACTGGGTATATATCCAAAGGATTACGAATCGTTCTATTATAAAGACACATGCACACGTATGTTCACAGCTGCACTGTTTACAACAGCAAAGACCTGGAACCAACCCAAATGCCCATTGATGATAGATTGGACAAGGAAAATGTGGCACATATACACCATGGAATACTAGGCAGCCATAAAAAATGATTAGTTCATATCCTTTGTAGGGACATGGATGAATCTGTAAACCAACATTCTCAACAAACTGACACAAGAACAGAAAATTAAACACCACATGTTCTCACTCTTAGGCGCATGTTGAACAATGAGAACACACGGACACAGGGAGAGGAGCATCACACATTTTTGTCTTTTGGGGAGGACTAGGGGAGGGACAGCAGGGGGTAGGGAGGTTGGTGAGGGATAACATGGGGAGAAATGCCAAGTATGGGTGATGGGGGGATGGAGGCAGCACACTGCATTGCTATGTATGTACCTATGCAACAATCCTGCATGTTCTGCACATGTACCCCAGAACCCACAGTATAATTATATCTATATCTATCTATATCTATATCTATATCTATATCTATATATTGAGAGAGAGAGAAAAAAAGAGAGAAGTCAGACCCCAGAGGTATAGAGGAAGGACAGTCAGGCTGACTCAGAGGCTGGACTGGGATTGGAGTAAGAGACAGGTTCCTAGAGAGCAGAGCCCTTGAGCCTTGGAGCACATTGACACCTCCATCATGCTACTTGAGCTTAGTTTACCTGCCCATTCCATATATATATATATGGAGTGTGTGTGTGTGTGTGTGTGTGTGTGTGTGTGTGTGTGTATTGGATATTAGATAATATACATGCACACACATATATGCACCACATATATGTCTATACATATGGATATATACATACATATACATTATATAGAAATATACTCTCTATATATCTCATTTCTAATACATAATACCTATATTATCAAATACATATACCCATTCAGTAAATACTAAACCAAGAGTACTGCCACGGAAGTAGCACTAGAGAAACAACCAGTATTCTCATAAACGTTATCTGACCCTGCTGGAATAGTCTTTCTGGGAATTATCAGGGTTCAGGGGTTTCTGCGTTGATGCAGACAGCATTGATATTGGTATAAGCCACTCTAGTGACATCAGTAGAAACTGACTTGCTGAACTATGAACTTCATGGTTGTTTGGACTCTGGAGTGTCTACAGGGACAAAACAGTGGCACAAATGGAAAGAAAAGGAAGTTACTGTGTTGAATTTTTTAAGTAAAATTATTCTAAAATTTTTAAACCATCTTGTGACATGTAATAAAAGTATTAGTAGATCAATATTTAAAATAAGACTTGTACTGATTAAATCAAATTTTCTATTTTATTTAATGAATAAAAATAGTCTTTAAATAAAATTAGCTCTCAAAGTAATTAAATCCAGTCAGGTCACTAGACTTTATTATTTCATATACTTCATTAGTGTTATAAAGCAAGATCATCCATCATTCATTATTATCATACAATGCATATTTATTAAATATCCCCATATTTCAAGCATAGGTACATCTTATGAAGATATACCACAACAGGCCTTCTATTAGGTATAGAAACAAATGGTTATAGCTGGCCAGAGCTAAAAGAAAACCAATTGCTTACCAAGAGCAACACCTGCCAGTTATTTTAGAAATAAAATTAGTGAGACCAAAAGTGGTGTGGAGACTTTCCACAAAACAGTTCAGAAAGTTCTATTATCCAATTTTCTCCTGCTCATCCTGTAGTTCCTGAAACTACAACCACCATTTAAAACCCCCCATGCAAAGACACATTCTGTATTAGTAATAACTCAATGTCCTAACAGAATACCAGAGCCCAAGCTCAAGGTAAAACTAAGAAAAACCAAGTATTTGGCAGTTGATCAACATGCTTTGTGTGGTCTTTGTGTTGCCTCAACGCCTTCATGCTCTGTTACAGGGAATAAGGAAGGGATACATCTATGTGCATTATAAATCAGATGGTTCATCTATAAAAATAATAAGGCACTTTTGAAATAGATGGGATTAAGACAGATGAAGAAATTTGAGTTCAGCCAAACAGAGGACAGAGGCTATAATCAAAGCAGGAGAGGGCTGGGGAGGAAGGACGCCATCCTTTATGATGTGTCATTCCTGAGACAGGATGGTTAATGCATTGTATGACAATCAAATTACCTACCCTTTACAGGTTGACTTTGACTCAACATAAAGAAGAATGATCTAGTAGTGTAAGTCAACTCAAGAGATCAAGGCAATATCCTATGAATCAGAGAGTAGAAAAGTGAAAGAAACTTGGAAATCTAAAACCTTCAAAAAGAAGAATTACTGCAGCACCTTAGACTTTTATGACAGCTGAATTACACTCTTAGTAATACACTACCATATTACGGCAGGGAGGAGGTACTATCTTAATTTGGCCCTGGAGCACCATAACTACAATGTAGATAAAATTTAACAAGCATTCATTTGTATTTATACCTTATTTTGACAGCCTACAGATGAATAAATTATTTCTGATGCTTGTACAATAACTGGCATGTTCCAATTTCAAAATGCCTAATTGATTACACAGTCGCAAGACTCAATTACAAGGTACCAAAGAAAATATGTTACTGCGAAATCTGCCTGATCTCTACATTGCCAAAGAACATTTCTTATTCAGGTATTTGTATATTATTCAGAATAGAACACCGGGGTAAATATGATGCTCAAAGAATGTATGGGTAAGTCCAGGATTGTCAGTTTGCCCAATACCAGGGGCAAAAGTACACCTTAGATATTTTATGCACCTTAGATTGTAAAAATGATGCCACTTGCAGTTGCATATTCCACCATCTTCACAGTTATATACTTTTGCTCTGCTTTTTTTTTCCGCCAAAAGAATTTGGAAAGATTTATTAGTTAGTAAAGTAGTGAAATTGCTTTGATATTTGGCCATGCTTTTTCCTAAGAAACTTGGTGGTCTCTGTTAGGTTCATCTATTAATGATATGTCAATTTGTTTCGTATTGTGACCCCTACACACACATACTCCTTGGCTGAAATTTCACTATGTTCTGTTGATAATTAAAACAACTTAGTTCATTCATTGCTTGAGACCAATATGACAGCTCCAATTCTCTGATTTTTGACAATAATTAGGCAAAGAGATTATCTTAGTTCCTTTAACTTTTTAAGTGACATAATAACAAGCCAGATAAAAGGCTTTAAAATATAGTGCTGTTAGTGATAATCACATTTCCAGTCTTATTCAATTATTTGATGCATGAAAAGTCGTTATAAAAATACACACAGGTGCAAAAAAAAATTCAAAACCTCAGATTGGTATTAATTAGTGCTTTGCATAAAACCACTAAGTGTAGAAGTAAAAAATAAAAGAAAATTTTACACATTCTCTTATGTAATTATCATAAAAAATAAGAGTGGCTCTTTATTTTCCTCAGTTTCCAATACCAGTGACAGAATATCCTTTCAATAGATTAAAATTAATGAAAAATAAATTAGATAGTATCTTGTAATAATAATACTCAGAATGGAAACAAGCAGCTGAAAAATATGTTTTGACCCATATGAATGATTGATTAAAAATGCCAAATGCGTTTTTCATGATACAATAGCGTCTTTTCTTCATTTATTCAGAAATGTTTATTGAAAATGTAATACAAGTCAGACTTTTTTGGAAAATAGTGATCTACAAAGCAAAAAATAAAATAGATAAGTACTTGTGTTATTGGAGTTTACATTCTAGTCTTAACGCAGTTGGTAATACATATAATAATTGACTTTTGATTATAAATTTAAAACTTCTTTTAAGTAACAGTAGTTGTGTTTTTTTTTTCTTAAGGCATGGTCTTACTCTCACCCAGGCCAGAGTACATTTGGTATGATCACACTCGCTGCAGCCTCAATGTCCTGGATTCAAGCAGTCCTCCCACCTCAGCCTCCTGAGTAGCTGAGACCACAGGTGTACACCACCAAGCTCAACTAATTTTTTGTAGAGACAGGGTTTCACCATGTTGCCCAGGCTGGTCTCAAACTCCTGAGCTCAAGTGATCTGCCTTTCTCAGCCTCTCAAAGCAGTTGTATTTTATTATGGACAATACTCTGCTTTAAAATAAGTATGCAATTACATTTTACATAAAACCATACTAGAAATATGATCAAACTCCAATGAACAAAAGTGAACTCTGTTTTCCAGACTCTATGTCAATTTACAATGATGAGGAGTTCATTCATATTCTAGGGTGCAACATTTTCTCCTGAGTTGACTTACACTACTAGACCATTCTTCTCTACGTTGAGTCAAAGTCGTCTCAGTAACTTCAACCTATTGCCCCGTGTTCTGTTTTGTAGAGAGATACAAAAAATAAATCAAATTATTCTTCTACACATGTACTCGTATATTCATTGCTGCATGATTTACAATAGCAAATATTTGGAATCAACCCATGTATCCATCAATGGTAGGCTGGATAAAGAAAATGTGTTACATATACACATTGAATATTATGCAGCCATAAAAAGAATGAAATCATATTCTTTGCTGCAACATGGATGGAGCTAGAGCAAATTAATGCAGGAACAGAAAACTAAATGCCGCGTTTTCTCACTTCTAAGTGGGAGCTAACATTAAGCACACATGGACATAAATATGAAACAATAAACACAGTGGACTACTATATGGTAGAGGTAGGGGTGTGGATTTTAAAACTGCTTATCAGGTGCTATGTCCACTACCTGGGTGAGGGGATCCATACTCCAAACCTGAGCATCATGACGTATTCCTGTGTCACAAACCTGCTTGTGTATCCCCCCATATCTAAAATAAAAGTTGAAACTTTAAAAATTCTTCTAAGTTGTTCTTAATTATTTTAACACCACAAACATGCTCCCCATTACTCAAATTAAAAACAAAAAACTTCTTAAAAAATAAAAATGACGATTTGACTTTTACTTATTTTCAATGGGGAAGCACCATCTGTTGTTGCAAAATGTCACTGCAGCCTTCTAAATGAGTGTTAATACCTGAGCAGGCAGCATTTTCCCACACTTTCAGCTTGCCAGTAGGATTACAATTGTGATAATAATAATTAGTGCTACTCAAAATGGAAACAGGAAGCTGAAAAATATGGTTTGACCCATATGAGTATTTTTTCTAATCCACATTACATTAGATTAAAAATGTCAAATGTGTCTTTATCAATAGAATATTGTCTTTTACTCCTTCATTCAGAATGAATAAATTCACTATAAAGAGATGTGTGCTCTCCGATTATAATTTAATTCTTATAAACCCTCTAAGAAGAAAAGATTATTATCCCCATGTCTTGGTGAAACATCAACTCTTAAAGAAACACTCAGTGACTCCCAAGCTAAGTTTAGTGTGTATCTGAGGTTGCCTCACTCATCCACCAATCATTTAATTGAGGTCGTTCTATAATTATTGTATACCTTTGTTAAGAATAATAGAAGAAAAAGTGTACATTGTAAACTGGCAAATTTTATGATATGTGAATTATATCTCAATAAAGCTGACATTTGAAAAGTATAGTAGGGGAGATGGGAAAAGTAAATTAGAAGTGAAAGGTATTTAGAAATGAACCCTTCAAAGGGACCAAACAAAAGCATTGAAAAAAAAAAAACAAAAATATTGGTGACTTATCTTCAAATGCATCAGGGAGGCCTACATGTTACTATTACAAGACAGGACGCCAAAACAGAGGTAGCGTTGAGGGCTGGAAATAGAACATCCATGGGACAATAGATGCAGGAGTCCAAGCTTTAAGTAGTAGCCATGGCTTAGCAAATCTAATTGAGAATGTCAGGCTTCCTATCCATGCAAACGTTCTAAACTCTAATGCAGATTTAAACAGATGATCAGCACTAAGGCATCCCCATTGGAGAAGCCCATCCTCTCACTGGGTACAAGAATCATGAATCCATCAAGAGCCCTGCAGGTCTTACAGCCTTAGTCAAGGTCTGCAGGAGTCAGCAGGTCTTTAGCCGTTGGAGGTAAAGTTCATGGAAAAGACCCAATCTCCAGGGGTGAGGCCTAAAAAGGACAAAGTAAGGTTATAAGCACTATTGGGAAATGAGTGGGAATCAACCAGATATTCATCAGCAATGCAACAGGGATCCTCTAATTATCAGAGACTACAAACTAGCTCACAGTAAAGGGCTTATAAGCTGCAGGGCCATGATGGAGCTGTCCAATCTGAGGTCCTGTGGGAGCTGGGGACAGCTGTAACCCTATAACCACAGTGGGACTGCAGGAATCAGCACTGGGACATTCAGCCCCCACTCAGGGCCACAGTAAGGAAAGTTTTGAGCAGAATGTCAGGGCAGGACTGTGCTGTCACAGTGGAGGTGAGCGTATGGGATTTGCCACCTAATCTGAGTTGAAGGTGGCAGAAGATGAGTATGAAGCACCCCCGCCCAACAGCAGAAGATAAGGGGCAGGAGCACTAATATGATTGTTTTCGCTGATCCAGTTCTGTCTGGGACTAGGGTAGACACTGGGACAAGATAGAGGTTACAGGTGATGGGGTTTGGTGGATTCAGCTGTGAGGAGCTGAGAGAGGCTCAGAAAGGGCCCAAGGGATGGAGCTGGAAATAAACATATTTGGAGTGATGATTTTCAACGTGTAAAAAAGCAAAGAAAATAATCTCAGAGGAAAGAAGCTGGTCACAGCATGGAGAAGATAATCAGATCTTAAAGGTTATGATGCACACAGGTTAGAAAAGGGGAGGAAGAAGGGCATTGGAGAAGATGAGAGCAGCTAAGACAATGCAGAGGAGCTCTAAGATTGAAGGCAACTGTAAAGATAGGGCCAGGTATACAGAGAGGCCTTTGTGAAAATGTAGATAAATGAGATCAATGTACAAAGTGAGAAAGCAGATTAAGAGAACTTTGATTCTAAATCTGGAAGAGATAAGACAACATCAAGGAAACAGCATGGTCATTGTATGTGAATAAAATATTAAGGATTTTGGTTCCATTCTCAGTAAGGGACAAATGACTGTGTATCCCTGGATCATCTGAGCAATAAGAGTAATATTCATGATATTGATCACTCACCACGTGTTAGGCACTATTTTGAGTCTTTTCACCCAACCCACCCTCCCTTCCTACCAAATCAATTGCAAAACTCTCCCAACTGTCCTCCCTATTCCCATTTCTACAATCCCCCAATCCCTTTCCACACAGCATCCCACTGTTTATCTAAAATGAAAGCATATATGTAACTGTCCTGCTCAGAACACCTCAATGGCACTTCCTCTTCAGAGGGGAAATCACTAAAACTTAGAATGACCTGTAAGAGCTTAAGTGGGGGTAACCCCTGCTCCCCTCTCAAGCTTCATTGTTCCCTCATTTATATACTTACTATGTCCCAACCATGGTGTCTTAAAAAAATAAAGAAATATTTCAAATATACAAACAGAAGGAATTTTACATTGAACGAATGTAAATGTTTCTAAAGTATATATCTAAGAATGGATTTCCTAGATCAAAGTGTATGTGTATCTTCAATTGCCATGCTTTGCCAAATTGATCTCCACAACTACCTGTGTACACTTTCATAGAGACGGTCTCAGTTTTACACCTACTTGCTAAAAATTAGGTATTGTCAGATTTTAAATTACATCAGTTTGTTATATGAATTGCTATCCCTTGGTCACTGTAATTTGTATCTTATTTGTTCATCAATTTATTAATTAAATAAATATTGATTGGATGCCTATGTCTTCCAGGTCCTGACCAGAATTTTGAGCAACAAATAAAATAGCAAAGATCCCTGTCCTCATAGAGCTTCTATTCTAAATTCTGCATGCAAGAGGAGAGGTTATGGTAAACATTACAGGTATTTATTTGGGATCCAAAGAACTCAAACTGACCCTCACAAGCAGGAACACTCAAGATTGAGCCATTTCCACACTTCATTGAATTAAGGTGATCCACCACCAGCTCAGCCGCCTGCCAGAAGCAGATGTAGATGATTTCTGGAGAAAGAGAATCCCTCTAAGATTCTCAAGTTATTTCTATAAATTTTTCATGGAAAGAATATTGGGCAAAAATTATTACACAAGTAAAAAGATAATATTTATATGAAAAATAAGAGAAAGGAAATATACAACAAAACAGAAACAAGAGTAAAGTATAGAATTTCCAGGTATGAACTTAAAAATCTTTATGATTAACATGTTCAGGAAATTAAAAACAAGGAAGTGAATTTGGCAGAAACATGAAACTATTTAAAATATTTAAATTAAAACTGAAAATAAAATAATTAATATTAGGAATTCAATGGATGGCTTTGCAAACCAAAAATAAAATTTTAAGCTGCCCAACCATCTGAATGGACCCCTCTTCCTGGCAAAGGCATCCCAAAGTTAATCTGAAAAATTACTCAGGCCGTGATGGGAAAGGGAAGAGCTAGACATGCCTCATTGTAACCTCTTCCCTTTGGGAATGACTGATAGAAGAGATTCTTTAAGTCTTATAAGAAACATTTACAATTTATTCCCTCTGAAGCCTGCTACCTGGAGGTTTTATCTACATGATAAACTCTTGGTCTCCACAATCCCTTATCATAACCCAGGCATTCCTTGGCATTCCTTTTTTTTTTTTTTTCCTCTGACAATATCTCACTCTGTTGCCCAGGCTGGAGTGCAATGTGGTGGGATCTTGGCTCTCTGCAAACTTGACTCCCAAATTCAAGTGATTCTCCTCCCTCAGCCTCCTGAGTAGTTGGCATTTACAACTATTCATAATAACTCTTTCAACCAATTACCAATCAGAAAATCCTTAAATCTACCTATGACCTGGAAGCCCCTGCTCTGAGTTGTCTGGCCATTCTAAACCAAACCAATGTACATCTTACATGTATTGATGGATGTTTCATCTCTCTCTAAAATGCTTAAAACTAAGCTGTACCCTAACCACCTTGGGTGCATGTCATCAGGACCTCCTGAATCTGTGTCACAAGCTCATCCTTAATCTTGACAAAATAAACTTTCTAAACTGATTGAGACCTGTCTCAGGTACTTTTGGTTTACAAACTGGCAACCACAAAGGGATTCTGAGTGAAGGTGCCCCTGACCTTTAACAAATCTCCTGTTAGAGCATGGCACCAGCTTGAGCTATCTTTATTGCTCAAACCAATAGGACAATTTTCTGAAGCCTGGGAGCTCCCTTCTCCATAGACTCCCCAATCCCAAAATCTGGTTAAGATTTAGGATTTATTTAGCTCTACATCTCCTTTTCTGGAGTTTTACTTACATACAGCAAAGAAGGAGCTTTTTCCTGCTTCCATGGCAATGGAGAGCAGGCAACTGCTTTCTGGAATTTCAGTTCACTTGCAACAGGGAAGGTAAATTTGAGGCATTCCCCTCTCCCGCTTCTAAGATGGTAGAGAGCAGTCTTGAACTTGGGCCCTATTCCTCGGTAAGTAGTTGAACTGGGGTTTTTGTCTCAAAAATTCTCCTAAATAACAAAAAGTTAAAATTGACAACTAGCTGGTTTTAATTTCTTCTTACTGTTAGAGCACTCAGTAATCTCTGTTTGTTTGCTTGTTTGTTGTGTGTGTGTGTGTGTGTGTGTGTGTGTGTGTGTGTGTGTGTGTTTTGCTGTTTTTGTTTTTTGGTTTTATTTTGTTTTGTTTTTGCTGTTCTGGTCTTCCTTTGGATTTGACCAACTCTATCCAATGTGGTCAAATCTGATTAGGAATTCCAAATTATGGAGAACAAGCCCTTTGAATTGGCTAAAATTCCTTGCAAATGAAAAACAGAAACATTCTATTGGTTTCTTTGTTCATTTCCTTTCTTTAAAAAAAATTGTTCTTTCATTTACTTTTCTTCTACCCTATTCCTCCTTCACTCTTGGCCATCTTCAGTATCAAGTGAAAAAAAATTCTAGAGAAGGCTTCTAATGAATAAGATTCCTTAAAGAACTCAGAATAAAGTTTCCTCATCCCTTTGGGCATGTTCTGTTTTCTTTGTGGAGTTTCAAGAATCATGGGCAGATTCTTCTTAGGTCTACAGCCCTGCTTTCTTATATTGCATTAACTGACCTCTTTGGCTTTGAGGGGGATATCAGAGACAGCCTTGTACTGTGAGAAGGTTTGACCTTGGTGTGTATAAAGGAGGACAAAAGCTACAACATTAGGGGTGGCTGAGGACAGTTTATAGAAAGTAGTCTTAGGACTGTTTTTTTTTTTTTTTCCCCTACTAAGAAGTTGTTAAAATCCTAAGTCTGGTTTGGTGGTGTAGTCTAAAGGGTCTTCTCCATTGCCTTTTCTCTCAAAACTATCATGATTGGCATGTCTGTACATTTGTTTAACAAACTGACCTGTCATTCTTGTAGATAAATGAGAGACTAAGTTCCTCAGCTCTGAAGAAAAAGAGCCTTTTGCTCCTCCCACCCAAAACGTGCCCCTGGGTGACAAAGTGGGGCACAGTGGGATTGTCTAGGGGCTGACCTCCCCACAATGTGCAGTGGCCCTACAGGGAACCCCCAGCAAAATTAGTTTTAAAAGGCTTTTCCAGGAAACACATATAAGAGCAGGTCACTCTGTACTTTGAACCCTCTTAAAGGTGCTAGTCCTTCATAGAGAGAAAAAGGGCAGAAATGACTGAGTAGTGACACACTGGAGTCCTACTGAAAATCAGCACACTTCTTTCCACTATACTAAACCCTAGACTACAGCTCAGTTTCTCCTTTTAAGAAAAAAATGTGGCAAACAAGCCATCTCAGAATGAGGAAAGACAAGGAGAAGGACCCCTTCTGGGCATCTCATTGATTTTATGGTGCCTCTACTTGCAAGTGTAGGTATAAAACAGAAAAGGTCTAGGGCATGCCAGGTTCTGTAGTGCTATGGATAGTTGCATGTTATGGTCTTTTATGTGCACATTTTAAACTGATGGACAAATTACATCAAGGAAAAATTCAGAGTCCAGAGGTTGACCTGCAACTATAGAGTTCCTAAGTTGTCTATTTCTCTATTTTCTTTTCTGCCTGCTTTAAATCTGCTGTTACTTTTCTACTGAGATAAAACCCACTATTTGGATGCAACTTTTTATTTTTATTTTTTATTGCTTTTGTAAACCATTGAATTTGTATTACTATTCCATGCCTAGAGTGCTAAAGTAAAAGCTATAGGATCTTAGTTTGTATGGGCATGTATGTGTGTGTTTATGTGTACATACATGTATTTTGTTATGTGATTTAGCTACAACATGACAAAATGGCTTAAAGAATACTCATAAAACTAAAAAATAAGCCCAAATGCTTTTCAAGTTCATGTGACTGAAGTAAAATATTTAATAAATAACCTGGTTTTAAAATTATTGGTAAAGTAGTACTAGAAATGTCTGAAGAACTGTCAGCATTTTTGTTTTTATCTGATCAAGTGGTTTTGTACTTATTTTTGCCAAATACTATAAGTTGTCAATTTTGCCATAAGGGCTATAAAACTATAAACCCAGCCCAAAACAGAATGATCTTTGTGAAATTTTTGATAAATAAGATATTTAATATTGTTGGTTTAATAAAAACATCTAAATCCTGAGTTATTGGTAAAATGCCCATATATTTAACCTTAATGTTCTTATTTAGGTAAACACCTAAAATTCACAGGCTATTAAAATCGTTGGCAAGGAAAAATCTTTAAATAATGACTATCACAGTTTTCATCAATAATGTGGATTAACAATTAAAAAATTAATAAATTAATCTGATAAATGTAATGGAATAAATGCTTATAACTAAACTTGCCATACAATTTAAAATCTAAAGCTATATTAAATTAAATAACAGATATTTATTCCAACTTAAGAAACCATATGATAAACATTTTTCTAAAAAAAAATGTGTGTCTAATTCAAAGGTTATTTACTAAGCAAGGTAAAAGGAACAGGAAGTAAGAGAGGTAAAGAAGGTTATAAATATAAAGATATATTTTTGGTAAGAAAGATTATGAGAAAAAATCACATAGTAAATTTTGACCTAAAATAAAATGACTGGTTGTTTAAGGAAAGAGAGATGTTTAGAACAAACCAGAAAGTTCAAGCACATTTTTATAAATTCCTTCTTTCAATGAACCTTATTATGACTTACACAGATGGTCTGTGTAAGTCATAATAAGGTTCATTGAAAGATGGAATTTATTAAAATGTTATATGGTTAAGTTGTCTATAGTTAAAGGAAATTATAGTCTTTCTAAAAATTGGACTGACATTAAGAGAACACTAATACAAAACTAAATAATTGATTAAAATTAGATATTCTTACAACTTGATTTATTCAGTGAACTTGCAAGAAGCTTTGAGTTTTTAAAATCCATAATCTCTTTCTTTTTAAAATTCTTTGGATTGATATCTCAGAGGTTCAACTTCCGCTGTACCCTGCTGCTTCAGCTCTTTCTCCCTTTTAGAAGGCCTGGGATAGTAACTCTTTCCAACTTTTGTTGGCTCCTATGTCATTTTTTTAAATTAATAGTGTAAAGTAAGGGAAAACTTTTGTTAACTGGCAAATGAAAACTCTTACAGGACCTGCCTCTGTCTGTGTGTTTGTTTTGTCTATATATTTACATATGTCATGTGGAAGTGATATTTCACTACCCATTATATGAAAAAGCTCTAATCAATTGGCTTGAAAAAAAAGTGAGCGCTTCTCAGATTAACAGAATCTATCTCAGATGCTTTTTGGTTCATATGACTAGTAATCTTTGGTAAGATTAATTTGTTAAATTTGATCTCAGTTCTTTCCAGTAGTTTAAAATCTTCTTAAAGTCATCCTGTGTTAAATTAACTAATACTAGATTTTCCTATGGGAATTAGGGTTACTAATAGTTAGAACAGTAGGAAAAAAAATGTGTTTTTGGTAAGTTTATAAAACCATGAATATGTCGTTTTTGCTAAATGCAATTTTTCTCATTTAGAAACTAAGCATTGCTTTAAAATTAAAGAAAAATTATATAAATAAAACTAATGAATAAAGAGAAATAAAAGCATAAGAAATAAGAAACTTTTTATTACTAGGTGGCCAGGTGGTCACCCATGGTATGGAGTTGCAGCAGGGTTGTATTCAGTTACTAAAGGTAAAAGAAAACCAGTGGAATTTAGATGGATCATACTCTAAATTCCAAAATCCAAAGCCTATTCATAAATATTTTGATTTCATGACAATATACTTATTTGGATAAATTTAGTAAGAGTCCCTTCTTTTGAAACAAGTCACAACTGGAGACTGGTTATTTTACCAAGGGTTTGACTGGAATAATACGTTTTCAGGTAAAGTTCCAGCAAAGCCAACTTGCAAAGAGCCTATATGGCCAGTCAATACTTGCTACACTTTATGTGGATAATCAAGCCAAGTATAATAAACCAAAAACTTACTTGCACACAAATAGGTCTTACTATTTCTCTTTAGTAGAAAATGAGAGCTAGAAAGGGAAATTGTTTCAAAGGAAAACAATAACACCTATTACTATATTCCAGCACCGACTTTTGAGTGCAGATAGAATAATGAATTATTTCTTGGCTACAATAATCATCTAAAGAACACCAGCTTATAATTTTCTTCATGTTTTTAGTTGGATCCCTAATGCAATAAATTCTTTTTTCTGTTCTGACACATGCATTATTATTATTATTACCATTATTATTATTTTTAGACAGAGTCTCACTCTGTCACCAGCCTGGAGTGCAGCCGCATGATCTTGGCTCACTGCAACCTCCGCCTCCCGGAATCAAGTGATTCTCCTGCCTCAGCCTCCCAAGTAGCTGGGACTACAATAGCATGCCACCATGCCCAGCTAATTTTTGTATTTTTAGTAGAGATGAGGTTTCACCATGTTGGCTAGGATAGTCTCAATTATTGACCTTGTGATCCACCCGCCTCAGCTTCCCAAAGTGCTGGAATTACAGGTGCATTATCTTTTAATTGTTAAATTATTAATATTATTTATCTCTCATAGTTTTGCTTCTTCTGAGAAAACTAGAATTATGATATTCTAAAGACTAGAGATGATTTGACAAAGCCTGTGAATTTTCCTCATTTGGAATCCCACTGATCCCAATATGCTTTTTACTGCAAATGCACTGCTGCTAAAATTATACAAGCATCCTCCCTCTAGGCCCAGGACTATCCTGGAAGAGGTAGGTCCATGAGATTCTAAGAGCCAGTTTTGAGGGCTAGAATTAGTTCAGATCCTCCAAATCAAGGATGTCTATACAGATGTCTAAACAGCTGACAAAATAAGGGACTTTGCTTCCTGGGTTATTATGTGTACGGCATCTTTTCATCCAGCCCAACCGTAAAGATTTTTTCTCTTTCCCATATAATTAAAAGAAAATTATTACTTAGAGGATATAAAGATACCTCATGACAAAGCCTCCTGGGCATAATATTTCTAGCTATGAAATTTATGCAGATATATACATATATATTTTTAAATGGTATCACCCACCTTACAGCAAAATTACTAAAAGACCACAAAAAGCATTGTGGCACAACAAAAGTCT
>NW_016107593.1:253783-259878 GCF_001604975.1 Cebus imitator
AGACAGAGTCTTACTCTGTCACCAGGCTGAAGTGCAGTGGCATGATCTTAGCTCACAGCAACCTCTGCCTCCCAGGTTCAAGCAATTCTCCTACCTTAGCCTCCTGAGTAGCTGGAACTACAGGCGCATACCACCACACCCAGCTAATTTTTGTATTTTTAGTAGAGACAGGGTTTCACCATGTTGGCCAGGATAATCTCTATCTCTTGATCTTGTGATCTGCCGCCTAGCCCTCCCAAAGTGGTGGGATTATAGGTGTGAGCCACCACTCCTAGCCAAGAATGATTCTATTTTCTATAGCTAATTGCTATAATTGTTGGATTTGATATTATTAAAATTTTTAAGGGGTAATGAATGCCTATCCACGTCCATTTCTATCTGGCCTAGAACACTTTATTGGCCATAAGTCTTTTGGTTCTAAGTCCTTTGGCCTTTGGGAGTCCCACCGAGGAACAGGCTGGGCTTAGGGAAGGCAGACATGCAACCCTGTTAACACTATGTGACAAAGTAAAAGTTTGGTGGCCATTGATTCTGGCAAATCTTGGACAGAAGGGAGAGAATGTAAACCAAAAATAAAATTCTAAGCCCCACAACATCTGAAAAAAATGCAGAGTGAAAAATAGAGAGAGACAAAATAATGGGAGACTAGTATGAGTCCAAATGGACTTAAATATATACATCACAGAAGATGGAAGAAAGAGGATAAGCAAAAGCAGTTATGTTTGAAAATATTATTTCATATTTTTAAAACTAATTAAAAAGCATTAACCGAAAAACTCGAGCATTGAAATATAAATCAATAAAAGCTTCATCACTAAATAAATACAAGTAAAACCATGACACTGGCAGGTCACACTTGAACCTCAAGAAACCAGAAACAAAAACAAAATCTCAAAAGCAATCAGAATAAAAGATAGATTTTCTTCAACGCAGGAGCAATTGATTGATAATTTTCTTATCAACAGGAAAAGTTTGAGAAAGAAGAGTAGCTCAGAGCAGTCTGAGTTATGTGGGGTATGAAAAATTGATCAGATTTGGAGAAGATGAATATGAGACTTCAGTTAGGACAGGACTCCCCTCTCCTATGCCCCGCCAGACCCATGCCCAGGGGCAACTGTTAAAGGCATTTTTTTGTTGTTGTTGTTTTTCTTCCTTATAGCTTCCAGACTAGCTGATAAATTACCTAAAATGTCATTACAAGTTGCACAGTGTGACCTTCACGCAGTATTTTCATGAGCTAATAAAGATATCTGATAAAGATAATTTACAGCCAATCAATAGTTTATGTTATTTAAATGAACAATGTAGGAGCTGCTTTCTTTTTTTCCTTTAAAAACTCACTTGTGATAACTGCTAATTGAAGCATATATTCAGGGAAAATTGAATCTGTGTTTCTCAGGTTATAGTCCTCAAATTTGATTCAAATAAGCTCTCTACTTATTTTAATTTTGTCTCGGTTTCTTTAAGTTGACAACTTTGAGGCCAACTTCATATAGAGAAAATAAGGTAACCTCAAACTACATAAAATCCTTCTTCTCTTGCTTTTGCTTTTACTTTTTCTTTTTCCCTTCTTTTTTCTTCTTTCTGAACTGTTCAGCCCTAAAGCTCGTTAAGTGGCACAGAACAAAACAGGCCTCTGCTTTGAAAGTGAATGGGGCCAGATGGCTCTGGAAGGTCAGTCAGAGTCTGAACAGGGTAAAGAGGATGTTAGGAGACATGATGCTGGGTGCTATAGCTGAGTGGCATGAAAGGGACATTTGTGTCACAGAAGGATGGTAGGAATGTCATGAAATGGGACCTTGGTTACACACAGGGAGAATTAATCAAGCAAATTAATTAATTAAGGATAATGGGAGTCAAAGGACAGTTGTGATTTATGACTAGATAACACTGCAGAGAAGTGGGAAATGATGCAGGGTCCTTTGGAGAGCCTCGTGGAAAATAAATGTATGGTGATCAGTATCTAACACTAGGAACCACTGGTATAAGCAAAAACATAAAAAAAACTCACAAATTTAAGGTTGAACCAAAGAAGCCAGACACAAGAGAATTCATGCGGTACCATTTCATTTCTACTATATTCACAATCAGACAAAGTAATTAACAGTGTTAGGTATCAGAACAGTGTTTACTTTGTGGGGAAGAAAAATGAGGTGGTGATTGGGGAATGGCACATGAGAGTTTCTGAAGTGCTGATAATGTTCTATTTCTTGATTTATATATGGGTGTGTTCGTTTTGTGATAACTCATCGCATTGTGTCTTATGATTTGTGCATTTTCTTCTAATTTTTAGTTGTACTTCAACTTAAAAAATTAGAAAACTAATACTAATAGGAATAGATTAGCATAAACAAAAGTAGATTAAAAATTGAGTTAACAGTATAATTCCAATTCTAGTCATCTTAGTTTGGTAATAAATTCTTACAATGATCACTATTTTTATTTGTGGAACAAATACTTATTATCAACTAGCTGCCAGGTACACACAGTGATTAAACATAGAGGCAGGTCCCTGGCTCCAGAAAGTTAACCTCATGTTGTCTTTCTATGATGCATTTATGTGCTCACAGTTGACCCTTGAACATCATGAAACTGAACTATGCAGCAAATTTTCTTACATCTCCACCACACTGAGAAAGCAAGACCAAACCCTCCTCTTTCTCCTCCTTAGCCTACTCAACATGAAGACAAGGAGAAGTCTATGATGATCTACTTACATTAATAAATAGTAAATGTATTTTCTTTTCCTTCTGATTTTTTAAATATTTTCTTTTATCTAGCTTATTTTATTATAGGAATACAGTATGTAATACATATACAAAAGATCTGGTGACTGACTATGTCATCAGAAAGTCGTCTGGTCAATAGTAAGTTATTAGTAGTTAAATTTTTGAAGAGTCAAAAATTATATGCAGATTTTAGACAGAGCAGAGATCAAGGGTCAACTGCATTAAATAAGTACCTATTAAGCACCTACAATGTGTTAAACTGGGAAAATCTATCTTTAAAAAAACAAACTACCTTGTATTTATTTACATAATTAATTTACTCTGGAACATTTCTCATCCTAATTAGAGGCAGAAATCTAGAATTAGAAAATGGTGAAAGTTATGACTAATAAAAGTTATTTTACTGTAACTTTAACTAAAATTTATTGTGAAAGAATTTGCAGAAAGAGAAAAGTTTAATCAGTAATACATTTAATAATAAAGTAATACTAATTGAAAATATAAGAAGGAAATAAATAGAATTAAAATATTTGAAGGCAGTTTTGTTACATTAATTGCATATAATTACAGTAAGCAGGCTAGCAAAAAGACGGGAAGTACTTCTATAGGAATGACACAAAAAACAGCTAAATACAATTTCTAAGTAGCATAAATGCTATCAAAATCTTTGTTTTAAATTTCTTGAGAATACTTTTTTTTTTTTGGTAAATAAAGCATTTTCACTCCCACTCCCAACCACATGCTCAAGTGAAGTGCCTATATACTGCCATCTTTTGTTTATACATAGAACTAACACATACCAAAAAAATGACTGAATTTTCTTAGTGCTTAAAAACTGTCAAGTGATTTATATCAATCTCATCAACACCATCTAAAAGCTATAACATGTCACAATGTCTTACTGAATTCAACACTTCAATGGGTAGTTATGAACCTTGGGTGCACACCTTTTAAAAAATATAGAATTCTGGCCCATCCTTGATGATTTTGAGTCAATAGAACTGCACTGGAATGCAAGTACCATCAACATTAATTTAAATTTGTCAATTACCAAGAATTCTAAATAACACAATCCAAATTTGTAAGTTTTTTACTGTCATCTGGGTTTTTGTTTTTTTTTTTAAGAGGCCTGCTCTGTCACCCATGCCTAAGTGCAGTGGCATGATTCATGATCGTAGCTCACTGCAGCCTTGAGCTCCTGGACTCAAGCAATCCTCCCACCTCAGCCTACCACGTAGCTGGGACTATAGGCATGCATCACCACGCCCAGCTATTTTTTTTTTCTTTCTTATAGAGGCGGAGTCTCATCATGTTGCTCAAGCAGGTCTTGAACTCCTGACCTCAAGCAATCCTACTGTCTCAGGCTCCCAACATGTTGGAATTACAGGTGTGAGCCTTTGTGCTTGGCCTGCATTGCTATTTCCTTTTTCTAAATTTTCTTCAGTATTTCAGCAGATAGCAGGCACACAGTAAATGTTTGCTCAAGGTTTTTAATTGAATGACTGTATAAGATTACTGAAAAAATAGCAGAAAATACGTTTTTAAAACCAAAAATAGTGAGAACACATTCATTAATATTACTTAAATACCAAAACAATTTAAACAGTAAATAATGAAATGGAAATAATTTTATACAATCTGAAAAGGAAATGTAGTAGTTCATACATGCAATATACCCTCACCATATAGAATGTCCTTTCCCTATTACATACGGAGTTTATGTATTAAGCACTAAAACTTTGGAATAATAAAAGACTATATTCATATTTGGGAACTTATTTAACCAGAATGGGTTTCCAACGTATATAAATAGATTGAATTTACTCTGTATGAAAAATTGTATTATCTAAAACTTCACAGAGAAAACAGAAAAACTCCACAATAAATGTTCAGGTCTGCTAAGCAGTATTTTAAAATCTAAGCGTAGGCATGAAAATGAGTGTAGGCATGAAAAATAAATTTCATTGTCACAGTAGTAATAGCTGAACTGGTCAATAAGTAAATCTTGTTTTAGAGGTGGTTGTTTCATAACCCCACATTGTTGGAGTGATATGTTGGAATACTGGTCATAGAATTCCCCATGGTACTGATGGTAGATACAGAATCTGGTATAGGAATGATAATAGTAGGTATTAGAATTTAATTTGTAGGTATACTAGCCACAGTTGCCCTAGACTAGGTCATTAGAAAGTTGACATTTTTGTCAAGTGAGAGTAGTAATCTGACTTAGTAAATTTACTAGAAAAATTGATAGTTCCTGATTTATGAATAAGTAGTGAATGGCATTGAATAACATGCCAATAGAAATTGTAATGCTTGTAGAGTTCAGTGATAGGGTATTAAAATATTCGTAAAGTTTTGTCTGTTGTAGGAGTACATACAGTAGAACTGTGGTGGTCTCTATTGTGAAATTTAAGTAGATGTTATGGGAGCAGCACATTTTGATGATGTGACATGGTTGATGTGGCTATAAATGGACTTTTTTGAAAAGGCAGTGGAAGAACTGGCAATACTTTGTTAGCAGATTATGTATAAACTGTAGTTGCATTTTCTATTAACAGGTAATGATGCTTATGAAGATTGTAAATTGAGCTGATATTGCTAGGGAGTTATGATCAAAGGGTCAGTTGAGTTAGTAGTGTATATGTTGGTTTTCATTTAGTTGAGTTGGTGGCAGTGGAGGTTAAAGATGATGTTTTAGTTGTATCAGAAAACAGAGTAGATTCAGTAACTGAGTTGGAGGTAGCTATTGTGAGGGCTGTAAATTCAATTGAAGTGAAGGTAGCAGTGTCTGATGATTTTGTTAAAGTAATAGTAATTTGTAGGTTCATTTGATATGAAAGTAATTCAGGGCTGAGCTAAAGTTGTTGGATGATTTATGCAGTTGTAGCTTCAACTTAAGTATGAATTTTGGCCACTGTGGATACCAATGAGTGAGGCTGTTATCAGAGGAAGTGCTGCAGTTGTAATCTTATGATAGTAGATTCAGTAAAAGTTACGATGGTCATAGACTTAGTTAATATGAACCTACTTCTCATGGCTGTGGCCTCAATTGAAAAGATAATTGTGGTCATGGTAATGTATTCAGTTGAAGGAACGAAGCTTAGAGTTACAGTGACAAGTTTGGATTAAGAGATTTGGACTCACAATTATGCTGACAGGTTCAGATGAAGTGCTACCAGTAGGGTAGTAACACTAACTTCAGTTAAAGCAGCAGCTGATTTTGTGGTTATTAGTTTACTTAAAATGGAGCACTACTATCTGTGTCTACAGACTCATTAGATGAGGTGCATGTTGCTGTTCTGGTAAGTTCAGCTGAAGTGCCATACATGGTTGTATGGTTTGTGGTTAAACTGAAGGAATGGC
>NW_016107593.1:259947-260993 GCF_001604975.1 Cebus imitator
TATGATAATGATCATAGTCAAAATGGTGGCTATTTCTGTTTTGCAGGTTTAGTTCTACTGAATCTTCAGTAGAACTATGCTGGCTGCTGTTGGAGTAGTGGGTTCAGTAGAAGTAGTAATGGAGAATTTTGTGGTTGTAGCCTGAGTGGGAATGTCTGTGGTTGTTGTGGTGGTCAGTTCAGGTGAGCTGGTGGTTGCAGTTGTGATTGAAGATTCAGTAGAAGCAGAAGTTGGGATCATTGTGATTGAAGGCTAAGTGGAAGTCCCTGAAGTTGTTGTACTAGTCTGTTCAATGGGCAACATGGCTGCTATTGTGGTTGTCAACTCAGTGACAGTAGTGGTAATTTTGGTTGTACCCTCTGTGGAAGTACCAGCAGTCATTGCTGCAGTCTGTTTAGTTTCGGTGCTAGTTGCTATTGTGGTTGTGGGTACAGTAGAAGGGAGAGTGGTGGCTGTTGTAGTTGTAGCCACAGTGGAAGGGCCTGACATTATTGTGGCAGTTGTTTCAATGGTGTTTCTGGTTACTACTGGTGTCGTAGATTAAACAGAGGAGGTAGTAGTGCTCACCATGATGGTAGTCTCAGTAAAAGTTCTGGCGGTTAGATGGCTGGTTGGATTGAAGTGGTGACTTCTGAGGAAGAGTAGTGGTGACCAGTGTGGTTGAAGACTCAGTAGAAGTTGCTGCACTTATTGTGTCAGGCTATTAACTTTCAGGGCTGGCTGTTGTAGTGCTGGGCTCAGTAGAGATGGTAGTGGTCCTAAGTGTGGTAGCAGTATCAGAGGAAGTGCTGCAGTTGTGGAAGACTGTTCAGTTGTAGTTCATGCTGTTGTTGTGGCTGTGGGTTCTGTAGAGGTGGCAGTGGTGACTGTGGGGGTTGTAGCTTCAGTGGAAGTGCCTATGGTTATGGTGGCAGACTGTTCAATTGCAGTGCTGGTTATGTTGTGGTTGTGGGTTCAGTAGAGGTGGCAGTGGTGGTTGTGGTGGTTGTAGTCTCAGGGCAAGTGCCTACAGTAGTTGTGGCAGACTGTTCAGTTATAGTGCTGGC
>NW_016107593.1:262488-276272 GCF_001604975.1 Cebus imitator
TGGCTACTGTTGTTGTGGTGGGTTCAGTAGAGGTGGTAGTGGTGGTGGTTGTGACTGTAGTCTCAGTAGAAGTGACAGCAGATGTCGTGGCCAACTGTTCAGTTGTAGTGCCAACTGTTGTTGTGGGGATGGGTTCAGTAGAGGAGACAGTGCTGGCTGCAGTGGTTGTAGTCACAGTGGAGGTACCTGTACTTGTGGTGGCAGGTTGTTCAGTTGCAGAGCTGGCTGTCGTTGTGGTGGTAGGTTCAGTAGAGGTGGTAGTGATGGTGGCTGTGGTTGTAGCCTCAGTGAAAGTACCTGCAGTTGTGGTGGCAGACTGTTCAGTTGTAGTGCTGGCTGTTGTTGCAGTGGTGGGTTCAGTAGAGGTGGTAGTCATGGTGGCTGTGGTTGTGGCCTCAGTGGAAGTACCTGCAATTGTGGTAGCAGACTGTTCAGTTGTAGGGCTGGCTACTGTTGTTGTGGTGGGTTCAGTAGATGTGGTAGTGGTGGTGGTTGTGATTGTACTCTCAGTGGAAGTGCCAGCAGTTGTGGTGGCAGACTGTTCGGTTGTAGTGTCAACTGTTGTTGTGGGGATGTGTTCAGTTGAGGTGGTGGTGGTGATGGTCGTGGTCATAGCCTCAGTGGAGGTACCTGCAGTTGTGGTGGCAGACTGTCCAGTTGTAGTTCTGGCTGTTGTTGTGGTGGTGGGTTCAGTAGAGGTGGTAGTGGTGGTGACTGTGGTTGTAGCCTCCGTGGAAGTACCTGCAGTTGTGGTAGCCAACTGTTCAGTTGTAGGGCTGGCTACTGTTGTTGTGGTGGGTTCAGCAGAGGCAGTAGTGGTGGTTGTTGTGATTGTACTCTCAGTGGAAGTGCCAGCAGTTGTGGTGGCAGACTGTTCAGTTGTAGTGCTGGCTGTTGTTGTGGCTATGGGTTCAGTTGAGGAGGTGGTGGTGGTGGTTGTGGTCGTAGCCTCTGTGGAGGTACCTGCAGTTGTGGTGGTAGACTGTCCAGAAGTAGTGCTGGCTGCTGCTGTGGTTATAGGTTCAGTAGAGGTGGCAGTGGTGGTAGTTGTGGTAGCAGCCTCAGTGGAGGTGCCCGCAGTTGTAGTGTCTGACTGTTCAGTTGTAGAGCTGGCTGTTTTTGTGATGGTGGGTTCAGTAGAGGTGGTAGTCGTAGTGGCTGTGGTTGTAGCCTCAGTGGAAGTTCCTGTAGTTGTGGTGGCAGCCTGTTCAGTTGTAGTGCTGGCCATTGTTGTGGTGGGTTCAGTTGAGGAGGTGGTGGTGGTGGTTGTGGTCGTAGCCTCTGTGGAGGTACCTGCAGTTGTGGTGGTAGACTGTCCAGAAGTAGTGCTGGCTGCTGCTGTGGTTATAGGTTCAGTAGAGGTGGCAGTGGTGGTAGTTGTGGTAGCAGCCTCAGTGGAGGTGCCCGCAGTTGTAGTGTCTGACTGTTCAGTTGTAGAGCTGGCTGTTTTTGTGATGGTGGGTTCAGTAGAGGTGGTAGTCGTAGTGGCTGTGGTTGTAGCCTCAGTGGAAGTTCCTGTAGTTGTGGTGGCAGATTGTTCAGTTGTAGCATTGGCTACTGTTGTTGTGGTGGGTTCAGTAGAGGTGGTAGTGGTGGTAGTTGTGACTGTAGTCTCAGTGGAAGTGACAGCAGTTGTCATGGCAGACTGTTCAGTTGTAGTGCTGGCTGTTGTTGTGGCTATGGGTTCAGTGGTGGTGGTTGTGGTAGCAGCCTCAGTGGAAGTGCCTGCAGTTGTAGTGTCAGACTGTTCAGTTGTAGAGCTGGCTGTTTTTGTGGTGGTGGGTTCAGTAGAGATGGTAGTGGTGGTGGCTGTGGTTGTAGCCTCAGTGGAAGTTCCTGTAGTTGTGGTGGCAGACTGTTCAGTTGCAGCACTGGCTACTGTTGTTGTGGTGAGTTCAGTAGAGGTGGTAGTGGTGGTGGTTGTGAATATAGTCTCACTGGAAGTGCCAGCAGTTGCAGTGGCAGACTGTTCAGTTGTAGTGCTAGCTGTTGTTGTGGCTATGGGTTCAGTAGAGGTGGTAGTGGTGGTGGTTGTGATTGTAGTCTCAGTGGAGGTACTTGCAGTTGTGGGGGCAGACTGTTCAGTTTTAGTGCTGGCTGTTGTTGTGGCTATAGGTTCAGTAGAGGTAGTAGTGGTGATTGTGGTTGTAGCCTCAGTGGAGGTACCTGCAGTTGTGATGCCAGACTGCTCAGTTGTAGAGCTGCCTGCTGTGGTGGTGGTGGGTTCAGTAGAGGTGATGGTGGTTGTCGTTGCAGTTGTAGCCTCAGTGGAAGTGCCTGTAGTTGTGATGGCAGCCTGTTCAGTTGTAGTGCTGGCCATTGTTGTGGTGGGATCAGTAGAGGTGGTAGTCATGGTGGTTGTGGTCATAGCCTCAGTGGAGGTACCTGCAATTGTGGCAGACTGTTCAGTTGTAGTACTGGCTGTTGTTGTGGTGGTGGGTTCATTAGAGATGTCAGCGGTGGTGGCTGTGGTAGCAGCCTCAGTGGAGGTGCCCACAGTTGTGGTGTCAGAGTGTTCAGTTGTAGTGCTGGTTGTTCTGGTGGTGGTGGGTTCAGTAGAGGTGGTAGTGGTGGTTATTGTGGTTGTAGCCTCAGTGGAAATGCCTGTAGTTGTGATGGCAGACTGTTCAGTTGTAGTGCTGTCTGTTGTTATGGTTGTGGATTCAGCTGAGGTGATCATGTTGGCTCTTGTCGTTCTTGCTTCAGTGTAACTGCCTATAGTTGTGGTGGCAAACTGTTCTGCTGTAGTGGTGGCTGATGTTTTGGTTGTGGGTTTAGGAGAGGTGGTAGTGGTGGCTGTTGTGATTATAGCCTCTGTGGAAATTCCTGCATTTGTTGTGGCCTTGGCTTCAGTTGAAGTGGTGGCTAGTGATATTGTAGTTGCATTTGAAGTGTTAGTGGAGTTCATTGTGCTGGTAGGTTCTATAGAAGTGCTTGCAGTGGTTCTCATGATAGCAGGCTTAGTTGAAGTGGATTTTGTGGTAGAATTTATTATCATAGTGGTAACTGTAGGTTGAGAAACTGTAGATAAGGTTATTCCAGTGGCAGATGAGGTTGTTCCATGGCTTTGGGGAAATTGGATAACAATAGAGGCATTATTATTTTTCCCATTATACACCAGGGATACTATGAGTACTCCAATTGCTGTTGTTATCAAACAGGCTAAGAGACAAGCGAGAAAGGTTTTCCATAGAGACCAGTCACAGAAGAAATTTCGTTTCACCTGGAACAGATTTTTAAAAAATTACTGAAGATTAAAATAAATATTTTGTGAAAAATTAATGCTACTGTTTATCCTTTTTATATTATGTTTTCTTCTAGTGATTTGATAGTTTCAAGTCTTACACTCAAGTGTTTTGCCATTTCATGTTGGTATTTGTATATGATGAGTGATAAGAGTCCAATTTCCCTCTTTTTCAAGTGGACATTCAGTTTTCCCAACACCATTTTTGAAAAGACTCTTCTTCATTATGTGTTCTTGACATCTTTGTTGAAACCAATCGATCATAAATGTGTGGATTTATTTCAAGACTCTGCCTTCTTCAATTGATCTGTCTTTTTTAGTGCCAATACTGTCCTGTTTCAATTACTACAGCTTTGTAGATTTTGAAATAGATTATCTCATTGAAGGTATAAATGAAACCAACTTTGCAAAAATTATAACAATGAGGAAATCATGATAGTGAAAGAGATGTGATCTAATCAACCAACTTCTTGCTTTTAACCTCCAAACTGTCCTTACTAATTCCTGGGCATAATAGGCCTTCCCCAAAACTAAACTGCCTTTGTAAAGCTAATGAAAGACCACCAGGTGAGGAGAATGAGAGGAGCCTGAATTCTGCTGAGATGTAGATATAAATGATTATCTGTCACTTTTCTGGAGATCACAAGATTTGCAACTTCCCCAATTACTCCTGCAGATACCTTCACTATTGTAGCACCTAAGATTGGTCTTTTCAGATATTTTTTCAGGTTTTTGAATTTCTGATGACTGATGGCTCCAACTGGTCCTATAGCCCCACCTGGAAGCAACTTCAGTGACCACGAGGACCATTTCCTGCACTCCTATGATTGCCCCCCCAACCAAGCAGTAGCACCAATTCCCTAGCCACCTCTCCTTCTCCCAAACTATGTTTGAAAAACTCTAGCTTCCAAATTTGGGGGGAGGTGGATATGAGTAATAATAAAACTCTGGTCTTCCATTTAGCCAGCTCTATATGTTAAAACTCTTTATTGCAATCTCCCTGTCTGACAAATTGGTTCTATCAAATCAGTGAGCAGGAAGAGCCTATTGAGCATAAAACATGAACACAAAAGCTATTTTAAATAACAAACACTGGGCCCAAATTTTAATTTTTATTAGGAAAAACCTTGTACTTTGGTTTTCCTTAATGTTCAAAGAAATTTCCACTGATCTCTCATGCTTTCTCATTTTCATGAACGTCTTTCCAAATTAAAAAACAATAAATATCTTCTTAGAAACTCTTTACACTTCCCAGGGTATAGAAACCATCTAAGTCAAGGTTGAAAGCATATGAGGTCAGGGCTACAGAAAGCCCACAGTTAGGCTCAGAGCACACAGGAAGGCAGAGTGAGAGAGATCATCCACAGATTAGGGCCTGGGACCTCAATACATGACTTCATCTTCCACCTGAGCAAGGTTTACAAACAACATCATTCACTGCCGATGTATTTGCTAGGTTGCCACCTAGTCAATACTTCAAAAATAAAAGCCTCTAATTTTTATTTTCTTTGACCTGCACATATTTTCTCTAAACTCCTTGTATGTCTTTATCTTTCTATCAAGATCATTAACTCCTTAAACAAACAGCCCCATAAATCTTCTCCCTCTCCTATATTCCCTCTCAGTGACTTAACATTTTCAAAGGATTTCTCAAAAGAAAAATGTTAATGTTAATTGACTGAATTTTTTTCCTCCAAATATTGGATCAAGAGTATTTCCATGTGGATTATATCTTAATCCAGAAAACAGTGTTGTCCCAAGTATTACCTGACAATGTTGGAATTCTCTGTTTAGAAATTCAGAGTGTTCAAGGGTCGCTGGGCTGGTGCAGACAGCACTTAAATTGGTACCAACATCACCAGTTATTTCCACTGATGTAGAGAACTGACATGCTGAATTGTGAGCTTCATGGTTTCTTGGGCTCAGGAAAGCCTATAGGTGGAAAAGAACGGGAAAAAAACGTAAATCATATACTGCTTTTAGTTAGTACCCCATCTTTTCAGAGATAACCACTCTTACTTCTGTTGCCACAGCTTAGTTTTGTATTTTCTTAAATTCTGAATAAATGGAGTTATACAGTACTTTTATGTATGTGGCTTATGTTGCTCATCACGGTATCTGTATCACTTGCTTCTTCTTTATTACTCTAAAATATTTTATTTGCATAAATAAACCACAGTTTATTTATCCATTTTCCTATTGATGGATGTTTGAGTTGTTTTCACTTTTTGTCATGAATCAAGCTTCTGTGAACTTCCTTGTCCGTGGCTTAGAGAACACATAGCTTTCATAGCTCTTGGATGTACAGGCAGGAACACAGTGACTATGTCATATGATAGGTGCTGAGAGCTGCTAGGTATCCAGGTGGTCAATTAGGACTCTGAGCCAAACTAAAAGTGATACTAAGCCTTTATTCACTTATTGCAATAGTATAAGCAAGAGGTCAAAGAGGAAAAGGTTCCAGCCACCATAATGTTCCTTTTCTTTTCCCTCCACATAACAGCACTGGGCAAGAGTTACATGGATCAGCATAGACCAGGGTCACCCCATTTCCAAAGAAGCACGGAACAAAGGGTTTCTGCCATTTTATGGACCCAGGAGATAGAAGGAGAAAGAGGAAGAAGGCTTAGAAGTGGGAAAGAGCTGAGCACTGAATCAGGGTGCAAAAAAATTGGATGTTGCAAATGTTTTGTATTTTGATCTAGAGGATGTCACGAGTGACCAGTGACTATCTGGGCCAGTGGCACAGTGGGTAAAAATAATTTAACAAAACACTTGTAGGTAAAGAAAGGTAGAGTTATCAGAGAAAGCTGCAAAATAAGTTGTAAGGAAGCTGCAGGCAAGTTAGCAAGAGAGGAGTTGACAGCAAGGAGATAAAGGCTTGCTGGGGATTTTGTAGGACGGTGCCTGTGCTGTGTGCTGAAGAGGGGTTTATGTAGTGTTGATAATGCCAAGATTGCAATGAACTAACTTACAGGGGTCTGGTGATCAGCTGGGTGCAGGAGGATTGTGAGTTATTTGCACAGGACAGCTATGTGTCCTGGACCATGAAGAAAGGCAGACTTACAGCTTATCTGCTCTTACTTGTTGCTTTCCCTTGGTCCTACCAGCCTGACTCCTTTTCCCTAGTTAAGACTCTACAGGGGATGATTACACAGGTATGTGTTTGATGTATATATGTATGCATATGTGTGTAAAAATTCATTAACTTTTTCACTTAATATAAGTTTACTTTACGTACGGTTTACATAAAGTATATTGTACCTTAATTTTTAAAAATTCAAAGTAATGAGTACACTAAGCTATAGCATGGACAAACCTAATATATGAAAATTTTTTGAAAATCACAGAGGATATTGGAGAATCCCAAGATGGAATACAAAGTAGGATGAAACAATCTGACTGTATTACAAATATAAGAATCAAGAACTTCACTGAAGTGGATGGAGTAAAAAGGTGCTGACTAAAGGAACTTTGGGAACAAGTGGAGTCTGTCACACTAAAAGCAAAAGAAACTAGACACGGCATAGAATTATAGCTGATGCAGTTGTTACCCACAGGAGAACAGTTTAATAATTCCAAACATGCATACTGGAATGAAATAATTAAGCAAATGGATGGAAGTGGGAGGATGGGAGCCATGTTTCTCCTTGTTAGAGTAGAAGTTTACAGATAAGCAAGAGAAGAAAGTGTAAACCGAAAATAAAATTCTAAGCTGCCCAACTGAATGAACAGACTCCTCTCTTGGCCAAGGGGATCCCAAAGAACCCTGAAAAACTACTTCGAGTCACAACAGGAAGGGCGGGTCAGACATAATTTATTATCCCTCTTCCCTTTGGAGTTTAGGCACAACTGACCAAAATTAACATTAAAATAGAGGTCATAGATAAATAAAACAGATTCTTTGTAGCAATGAGATACCCAGCTCCAACGTGACCTTAGTTTATCATCACATGACAGAAAGCAGGAACTGATGGAAATAAAAGAATTTTACCGCAAAATGTATCTCTTTGACATATTTTGAAATGGCCCTACAAAGCCATCTCTTGTAGGGGAAATTTGTGCTCTGTAGAAAATCCCCTTCCTTTTGCAGGTGTTTTCCTGATTCAGAAGAGATTTAACTGAGTCTCACACCTTTCAAGGTCAGATAAGAGTCATTTACCATCTGTTCTGTCTGAAGCCTGCCACCTGGAAGCTGCATCTACATAAGAAGAATCTTGGCTCCCACAATCTTCCTTATCTTAACTCAAGCCTTTCTTTCTGCTGACTTTTACTCTCTAGGCAAAGCTCAATGCTTTCAACCAATTGCCAATCAGGAAACCTTTGAATCCACCTATGCCCAGTGTGTACACTCACTCCCCCATCCCACCCACTTCAAGATGCCCTGACTTTCCAGGCCAAAACAATGTATACCCCACATGTATTCATTTACATCTTTGCCTGTAACTTCTGTCTCCATAAAATGTATAAAACCAATCTGTAACACAACCACCTTGGGCACATGTTCTCTGGACTTCTTGAGGCCATGTCACAAGCCACGGTCACTCATACTTGGCTCAGAAGAAACCTTTTTAAATATGTTACAGTTTGGCTTTTTTCATTAACGGAGGCTAGAATGCTCCATGGATCATTACAGTTAGAGATTAGATGAATTACAGTTGGAGATATCAATATAAACTTAGGCTTAGCTTAATAGCAACATAGTTACATATAGAAATACTTATAGATATGTTTATATGCATGGGATAGTATATTCACATATGTCTCCTTGCTTTGTCAGGTGAGGGACCCAGTAGCAACAAAATGCCAGTAGCAACAAGCATACCTGGCACCCAAATCTCGGGTTTTTTAAAAATTTATTTATTATGCTTTAAGTTCTGGGGTACATGTGCAGAACGTGCAGGTTTGTTACATAGGTACACATGTGCCATGATGATTTAGTGCATCCATCACCCTGTCATCTACATTAGGTTATTTCTCCTAATGCTATCCCTCATCAATCCCCCCACCCTGCTATCCCTCCCCTAGCCCTCCACTCCCCGACAGGCCCTGGTATATGATGTTCCCTCCCTGTGCCCATGTGTTCTCATTGTTCAATACCCACTTATGAGTGAGAACATGCAGTGCATAATCCTGGTTTTTAAATACCATTCCCAATAAAAGGACCCAGGGCTCCTTGGAGAAATGGCTGTTTCTAGGGCTAGAGCAGGAAATACATAAGATGACCCTGAGTATCTTGTAGTGTCAGAGAATAAGAAAGTCCCCACTCTCTCCTTTAGAAAAACCCACAATGATGGGGCAGGTCAAACATATGCAGCAGCCAACTGAAAGAGATCCCAATGGCCGAAGCTAGAAAATGTGAGCAAATAACTGAAGTTGTATTGGATCACCCAAATTAAAAAAAAATTAATATCTATGAGTCCATACTGATATAAATAAATAAATAAATAAATAAATAAATCATAAAATAGAGAAGAGACAAGTATCCTATGCAAAATAATTCAGGACAATTTATCTAGATTATCTACCCTCAGGGAACATAATTCTCCACATTTTAAGTGTGGGCTGCACTTTATTGACTTTCTTCCAAAGAATATAGTACAGCAAGGGGGAGAGGTGAGTAATTTTACAGTGAAGAAACCTGGCAAACCACCACCTTGGCCAGGTTAACATCAACAGAGCTAAATCATATTGTTAATATGTACCCTTGCTGTGATAAGTATGGCACTTTAACTCTGTGGTCTGCCCTAAAAAAATCAGTACACCTGTCTAATCATGAGAAAACCATCAGGCAAATCCTAACGTAGAGAAATTCTATAAAATCCCTGACCAGTAATACTCCTCAAAACCATCAAGGTAATTAAAAACAAGGAAAATCTGAGAAATGATTATAGCCAAGAGAAGGTTAACATACCTTTTCTGGTTACATTATTCAGGTTATAATGCCCAGGATTTCTAAGACTACAAAGAAGAGTAACCTTTGTCCACCCTTCACTGACTAAGATTCCCCATATAAAACTGAATCCTGTGGCCTAAGCATTATGAATAGTATCCAATACTCAACAGAACTTAACAGTCTATGGAAAAACTATAGAAGATGCATCATTTAGTGATTACTCAACATACATTTTTTGGTTTCTTTTTGTTCTTTCTAACCTCATAGATTGTACGCCATCATTGGCTAAAGACACCACGGACTTGTTTGAATTTATATACAAATATAAAAAGCATTAGAAGCTGTAAAATGTTTGGGTACAGCCATATTCAGCACAGTCTTCACGGAGTGGATAGTGCAAAGGTTAAAGGGAGTGTTATTGAGAAGGTATAAATAGAAGACTTTAGACGGGCACAGTGGCTCACATTTATAATCCCAGCACTTTGGGAGGCTGAGTGGGCAGATCACCTGAAGTCAGGAGTTTAAGACCAGCCTAGCCAACATGGTGAAACCCTGTCTCTACTAAAAATACAAAAATTAGCCAGGTTTGGTGGTGGATGCCTGTAATTCCAGCTACTCAGGTGGCTGAGGCAGGGGAATCAGTTGAATGGGGAGGCGGAGGTTGCAGTGAGCTGAGATCGCGCCACTGCACTCCAGCCTGGGTGACTAAGTGTGACTCTGCCTCCAAAAAAAGAGAAAGACTCCATTTGTATTTGGTACATGGGTACCTATTTAAATTTTTTTTTTAAGTAAATGCATTAAAAAGTTGGGTTCAAATGTGAAACAATGTGCGGGTTAGGTTTTTCTTAAAGGGAGGTTGAAAGAAAAAGTAATCTCAGAAAGAGTTTTAAGAAAAAGGAGAATCATCTTTGTTAGATATTCAAAGGACTGTAAATTGGTCCATGTAAATTTGTTACAATTGAAAAATATTATATAATTATCTAGAACCTTTTTCTAATAGAACGGTAAGAATATTATTTAAATATATTCTCCTGGCCAGGCACAGTGGCTCACGCCTGTAATCTCAGGATTTTGGGAGGCTGAGGCAGGTGGATAACCAGAAGTCAGGAGCTTGATAACGGCCTGGCCATCCTGGTAAAACCCTGTCTCTACCCAAATTACAAAAATTAGCTGAGTGTGATGGCAAATGCCTATAATCCCAGCTACTTGGGAGGCTGAAGCAGGAGAATCTCTTGAACCTGGGAGGTGAAGGTTGCAGTGCACTAAGATCATGCCATTGCACTCCAGCCTGGGCAACAAGAGTGAAACTCTGTCTCAAAAAGTAAAAAATAAAAAATATAAATAAATAAATAAAATAAATATACTCTCTTGACCTTCTTGATTAAATGCCCAATCCAAAGTGGATTTTTAAAAAGCTACTGACGTTGCCAAATCAATTAATCTCTAAATTCTATTAAAACAACCAAACCAAATGTGTATGCAGACACTACTCAGTGGGAGACTGTATATAAGAATAAAAGAGAATTTAATTGTGATTAAATACAGTCAAGAAGGAATATATCTGGGTGTAAAGACTTAGCCAGAGTCTAATTTTTCTTAAGGTACAATAGCATGCCAGAACATTTTTTTAAATAGCTATTCAACAATATTAAATAAGATAAAATAGGATAAACACAGGTACTTTAACAAAATTCCATCTGTTTTTCAATCAGAAACTTTGAGAAAAATAACAAAAATTCATCTTTTCTAAAAGCTTCATTTATTCTTCAGCTATCTAGTATACTGAGGGTGATGAACTTAGTTTTTTGTTTTTGAACTTTTAGAATTAAATCAAACCTCATTTTCCAGACTAGCTTGCCTGACTTTCTTTTAAGTTCTTTATAAAGGAAGGAAGATAGTGGGTATCTATACCAAGAATGGAGAACCTACCACACTGGAGCTTTAGGGGTAACATAATTCTTGCTATCTCAGTTTCTCCTGTCAGTCTCTAAAGTTAAAAATTAAAGTTAAAAGTTGTCTCTAAAGTTAACAATTGATCAGTTAGGGAGCTGTGAATTATACTTAATTAGCTTTTGGTAGCAGCCAATAACTTCCATCATGTATCTGATATGCATTAGCTATACACACGGAGTAAAATTTTAAATTCCCTATTCATAAAGAGATTAATTTACCAATTTTTGTTTCCTAAGAGGGAAAAACAAACTCCTAAATTTTATTTTTATGTGGCCTTCAGTTTCTATTTAATCCATTGATTAAAATGGCCGTCAATGAAAAAAACATTTGTTTCTGTCACTACATCCAAGTATACATACAGATATAAGTGAAATATTCAGTCAGTGTTAAAATATGTAACCTTTATTTGAAAACAGCATTGTTTGGGAAAACAGTCCAGATGACTAATTCCTTACTATTACCATGAGTATGTAATTCCTTATTATTATCATTTGAGTATGTTGACACTGTGAAGACACAGTGACAGATTTGCAAGGGTAGACAGACCATAAAGACTGTCTTCAGGGTAGAGGGGTACGGACCTAGAATCAAGGGAGAAGTTTCTCTGCCTTATAACTTCCTTCTTAGTGCATGGAGAGAAAAACATTTTTCCTCACAAAACATAACTATCCATTCAAACTTATACTGATTTCATTCAGCATATTTCCATTTCTGTTTCCAATATCAAGGACTCTAGTTAGACATGAAGAGTTACAAAAAATGCAATCATAAAACATACAGAGCTAAATTGTTTCTTCTAAAATCCTAAACAATAAACAAGGTTGTATGTAATTGTACTCTAAAATTTTGCCTAAATACAATTCTTTACCAAAAAAGAAATTTATAAGCACTTAAGTAGAGGTCAGTCTAAAGGATTTGCCAGATCATTTGTTTCCTAGGCCTCAACTCCACTTACAAGATTCATTTCTGATTCCCAAAAATAGGTACAAATATTTGGGTTCTGATAAATCTGGATATTACACTAACAATCTTGGCAGTTAACACAAAAATCTACACTTCACATTTTAAAAGTTTAATTTGCTAATTCAATCAAACTTATGTGTGTTGTCTTATGCTTAAAATATAATAACTGTAAAGTATTACTCAAATATATCATTAAATTGTTACCCCCCAAAACTGCTAATATCTTAGGTCAGTGATTATTTAAAATAAGTTTCTCTACTATGCATGTATTGATATACAGAAAAAACACAAGTTTTCTAATTAAGAAGTTGTAATAGAGTAGCTAAAAATTGGCTTCCATGTAAAACTTTGATTAAGAATTCCATTTTGGGAAGAACTATGTTATAATTTTTAAAAATTAGGGTTTCATAGATATTGAAATTAAGATTGTGGACTAGCAGAATATATCACAGTGGTGCCACCAATACTCACTTGCTGGTTTCCAGAGCGTTCACTATTCACTACGTATTTCCCCTGTTTTCTGTCCATTCTTGAACTGCCAATATCACAAGCTTAACTCCGGAAATATTTTTCAGCCTCTTCATTGCCCTTTATACCTGCAACCTTGAGAAATAATTGAGTTGATTAATAGTAAATCTACTATGAGACATCAGTGCCAGTGTGGATTAGACTAAATAATAAATAATTATTCTTTGCATGGGATCCACCTTCAGGGAAGAAGTACAGTGTTAAGTAATCATGTAAAGAAACAAGAAAATCAATACCACCTCTGTAACTACACCCTCAATACTCCTCCCCAAACAGCCTGCTTAGGAGAAAGAAACTGCCTTCACATACATTTCTTCCTTCTCTCCCTATCACATCATCTCTCAGGCCTCTTCCTTCTGACCTCTAGAACAGCCCAAGACAGAAACAGAATTCAGGAATAAGTGAACGTTTCTGTTGTTTCTTTTCTAATATTTCTGTTGCTTCCTTCTAACCACATGTGACTGTTTTTTCCTCAAAGAAGAGGAAATAACTTTCAGAGGAAACAACTTTTAGACACTCACCACCCACTGCTCAAGTCTTGACCTTCTTGGGTGCCTTTCCATGCTCTACAACTTTTCCAGTCTATTCTCTTCCTCTCTCTGCTTCTGAAAAACATTAATCTGACTTGGCTTAGTCTTCTTCAAGCTCCAATACAGCACAGATAGTTAATCTGAGGAACAAATCTCTGCACATGTATTCACCAGGGTTCCTTTTTCTTCCCATCTTAGGGGCTCCAATGGGCATGGCCACCCAAACGATTACTTCTGATTGTGTTTATGACTTAATAACAGGGCACATGGGCAGATGAGGCTCTTCCAACTATTAAAAATTATACTACAAAGCAAAGGCTTTTTTCTTATCTGTAGAAATATCTTTGGTAGGATCTAAAAGACAATTGATAAGAGTTAAGAGATAATATTTAATCTCTGAAATGAAAATTATCAGTCCTCTCCCAATACATGTATCTAGGGAATCTGAAATAAAATTGGTACAGAAAGTTGTTTGTGAAGAATGGTGTTTAATAACCTAAAAGACTGAAATATCTCTTAAGTAGTAGTTAATCCACAGATTATTTCTTGCAAATGAAGCAACAAAGACAAAGTAGTTGTACTCTTCTGTGGAAAATGTCTCATGATCAGACATCTGTCAGGCTTCAAAGATAAGAACTATCTGTTGCAAGAGACCTGAGAGATCTTGTAG
>NW_016107593.1:276762-300842 GCF_001604975.1 Cebus imitator
AAAAAAAAAAAAAAAAAAAAAAAAAAAAAGATTTCAAAGACTTAGAGTTAGAGAGGATCCTAGATGGAATGCCTATTATTTGTCTGGCATTATCTGAGACAAAACCAGGCTCGCAGGGGCAGGATCTGGGAATCTGAATTCTGGTCCTGTTTGATCAAATTCCAAGTAATCTTTATTCAAACAATGTTTGAGAAATATTTTACTAAGCAATGATTCCAAGGGTAATCATGAAGTAGCTCAGTATCTTTGGGAAGAAAAGTGTGTGTGTGAAGAAACTTGAATTTTCTTAAATAAAAAATGATTAAGTTTTTAAATGGTTAATTTTTTCAACAAGTAATTATGGAGTCTCTACTATAGCCAAGCATTGTGCCAAGTGATGACTGTTCAATGGTGAAAAAGAGCAAATATTATGTATTTTAAGACTTTTTAATCCTTTTTAAAGTTCTTTTATAAATGCATTCTTCAGCAAAAAGTTTCCATTGGAATCCACTGAAGCAAAGAAAACAGCCCTGGGGCCTATAGTACAAAAGAGTCATGAAAAATCTAGGGAAGAAATTTGGTCCAAAAAGAGTCAGAAACAATGGATTCTGGGACTGTTTAAGTAGAGTGTTCATGTACTTCACCACCATTCTCAGCAAACTGACACAAGAACAGAAAACCAACACTGTGTTCTCACTCATAAGTGGATGTTGAACAACGAGAACACATGGACATAGGGAGGGGAAAATCACACACGGGGCCTGTTGGGGGGTCAGGGGGTAGGAGAAGGATAGCAGGGGGTAGGGAAATTGGGGAATGATAGAATTAGGAGAAATACCTAATGTAGATGGCGCGGTGATGGATGCAGCAAACCACCATGGCACGTGTATACCTATGTAACAAACCTGCACATTTAAGTACTCCAGAACTTAAAATATAATTTAAAAGATTAAAATAAGGAAAATAAAAAGGCAAAAGCCAAATGTAATGTTTTGGATATTAAACCACACACACACACACACACACACACACATAAATGCCTTTTGAAAGTAAAAGGAGGCAGTAGCAGTAATTTCACAGAGACAACAGTATCTCATGCAAACAAGACAGGTTGTCACTTAGCTATAAGGAACCTATGTGAGTTGGAAGATTCACTAGTACTAAACTATACCACTCAGTAAACCACTGGTTTAAAAATCAATTTAATATCTCTAGTGAACACATATGTCAGTTGAATAGATTATATATTTTAGTTGAGCTATTTTAAAATTTAACATAGCACTGTGATACTGATACAAATATTTAAATTTTGCACTGGAGTTTCATAACCACCAAGTAGGTAGAATTCCAGAAAAGCATATCATTATTTCAGAAATATATGGAGTATATACATAATTCTTTCAGTGACAAAATAATATCTAAGTCCCTTTCTCACTATCATTAATTGATTAACCATTGCAAGAGCCAAAGAAGGAATGCACATGTAAATTATCATGTTCTTAAATTTTCAGTGTAAAATTCAAACTTACACTATTTTTCCAAAGAACATATTTTGTTCATTGATTAATCTTACATCACAGGCCAACCGCTAGAGTAGAATGCACCTGGATTATTACAATGTGCAAAGAGAATACACCTATCTCTCATTGGTATGCTGAATATCTCCTACAAAAGCTTTCTATATTTGCAGAATTTTAAGCCAAAAAATTTGGAAGTCTACATTAAGAATAATTGACAGTCCTTCAATAACAGGGTTTCTTTTTTTAGCCAAAGGAAAGTAGAGTCTGTTAATATGTCATCTAGCATTATAAAATGAAGTACACCGTAGTCCTAAAGATACAATAAAATAGATTTATTTATCATGTTACCCACATCAAACATTTCTGTGTCTAAGATTTTCCCACGAACTGATAGTAATCAAAACACCTCTGTCTCTCTGCTTTGATTTTTCAATGTGATGAGAGCCAATATGACAGCCCCAGCTCTATTATCTTTAGCAATTTTTTGATGCCAGGGGGGGCATTATTATAGTTCATCATATTGTGTTGAGTGATCAAATGGTAATGAAATAAGTGGATACCAGATTTCAAAGTCTTCAGTACAGAATTCAGATTTACATTTCCTGTCAATTTAAACTTGAAAAGATAATTGTTCAAAATGTGTGAAAGTTAAATGTCAAGTAAATGTCAAGCCAGTAAAATGACTATGTGAAAAAATGATCAAGTGGGAGAGTAAAGAAAACAAAACTATCTGAAAATTTGTTCAAGAAATCATCTCTGTCATACCCCTCCGATGACTTCCAGAAATGTGCCTTAAATAAATTAAGGGTTATTTTCCTTGACTTAAGAAAAAGGCTACAGGAGAGCAGTTCAGGTGTGGGTGAGAAGTAGGAAAATAAATGTTTTATCCCTTGCTGAAGAATGTCACTGGGGCACATTAACTGGCTGCTGGGTGGCATCTGACTCAGCCACATCTTGTTAATGATATTATTGCCATTTCTTGTGGAGGAATGCCTATTCCAGAGCATACCACACTGATCATATCTAATCCTCCTAGTATCTTCCTGAATTAAATATCATTACCCCATTTTTCTGATGAAATACCAAAGCATTTAGTGATACTTTGAGTCCTAATAAGTTTGTGACTCCCCATTCATTTATTCAAGAAATAGTTATTGAATTCCTAGTACATTTACTGTGCTACATTAGATGCTGAGAAAAAAAATTGGAAAATGGAGACAAAAATATATTTAGAATCTTAATCTCTTATGTATAGGAAAAACATCAGAAATCAACCAGAGACTCTGCCAACACATCTCAATATATTAAGACAACATGATTGTTTACTGACAGCAAGAAACGGGTGGTGGTAATGCCTAAAAACTTGCCTGCCCACTAGCAAGAGGTTGCTGAAACTCAGACCCAAATTACATCACAGGCTGAGAATTCTCAAGGAGAAGATAAAGTTTATTATTTTTGCAGACTCAGAATCTCTGCCAAGGTTCAAATAAATGATCAACACGAGAGAAGCCAAAGATATCAAGGCCTTCTACAGGTGCAATTTCATTAGAGAATCCTCAAGAATCCAGGCATTCATTGACATCTACGTCATGGTCTACCCAAGGGGAGTAGGGCTATAGCATTGGAATAGCCTCCAGCCCATAGGAATGGAAACTGGAAAAGGACAAAACAAGACTTCCAGCCCTGTTGGAGAACAGTGGAGAAAAAGTAGCTACTAGAGCTGAATTCAAAGGGAAGCCCAGGAGAAAGTCAGGTGCATAAACTGAGTCACACAGAGAGGGCTTGGGCTTGTAACCTCTGGCATATTAATTATTATCAGATCTGAGGCACTATAGAATTTGGGTTGAGTCCTGATCTCCAGACAAGAATGAAAATACTAGCCATTTATGTTGTTTGTTAAATGTTCTAGCTCTCCCGTTTTCCACACATAATAAGGTTGCACTTTCTAGCCTTTGTGTTTCTTCTCAGTCTCCTTGAATTCAGGTTATTTTGGCTAGAGTTGTAAGCAAAATATGTATTTATCATTTGAAGCCAGACATTTTAAACTGATGCAAGTCATGAGCCACAATCAAAGATGACGTTCTACAAAAAGGCCAGGTTCCATTAGCCCAAGTTTCAGAATGAGGACAATGCTAAATGAACAGAGCCCATAAGTGACCAGTAACAGGTAGGTAGTATGAGCAAGAAATAAACCTTTGTTATCATAAGTCATTGTAATACATAAGTTGATATTGCAGCAAAACCTAGCCTGTCCAGACTAATACAGAGATCTGAGGAGTCAGCAGTGAGACATTATACTTCATCAGGTCACAACTGCAACATAGATATCAGGGTCACAGTAGATGGAGGAAGATCCTGGCACTCCATTGCTCAAAATTGAAGCTTTATCTAGTCAGTGAAATCTGTCTCAGTCATGGTGGGTTTGGAATTTAGGCAGAACAGAAGCCACAGTGGGGTGCTGGAGTAGACTCTGGAAGGAGGAATATGGAGAATATGACAGTTAACTCATTCACTATGCATAGAGAGCAAAGACAGAGACGATGTAGAATAAAGCCAGTTGCTGATGGCTTCTTGGAGGGCATAAATCTTGAGCCAGATCATAAAGGATACCAGAGGTTGGCAAAAAGAGCAAAAGTAAGTGTTGTAAAAGAAGGGAGCCTTTAAGACAGAAGTACAATGGGCAAAAATAATGAATGTTGCTGAGAAAGATGCTAGCAACTACCTTGATTGTAGAGAAGAACTACGGGCAGGAGACTTCCTACTAATTGCCAAGCCCTGTGCTAAAGAATCTCATAAATCTCTCCCTCTGGTAGGGACAGGAGACTCATTGCTGGCCTCTTCAGTCAACTCTCCTCCAAGGATGCAGAGTGATTCTTAAATGCCATCCCATGATGCCATGCCCTACTCAACACTGATGGATTCCCAGTGCATGAGAATGAAAGTCCTAAATCTTTAACAGGGCATAAAAGGCCCTGCTAAATCTAGCTCCATCTACCCCCTTAGCTGGCCCTGCTCTCCCCTTCAGACACATTCTGCTTTTTCATGAACTCAGCAGAAGCCTGACTCAAGGTCTCCTGCTTATGATATCTTCTCTCCACCCCTAACTAACTTCCCCAGGCTCATGTCGACCCATCTAGGCAAAATAATGACCTTCCCAAAAATGTCCAGACTTAATGCTCACAGATATGTTAGGTAATGTGGCAAAGGAGAATTAAGATTAAAGGTGGAATTGAGTTGCTAATTAGTTGACCTTAAAATAGGGAGATTCTCCTGGATTATCCAAATGGAACCAATGTAATCAAGGGTCATAAAAAGTGGAAGAAGGAGACAAAGTGAGCCTCAGAAAGAGATACGACTGAAATGATCAGAGATATGCAATTTTGAGGGCTTTGAAGATGGAATAAAAGGACCATGAGCCAAGAAATGTGGGTAGCCTCCAAAAGCTGGAAAAAAGCAATAAACCAGGTTCTAGAGACCTGTAGAGGGGCTCCTAGAGGCTCCAGAAGGCGCTTAGTCCTGCCAATATCTTAACTTTATCCTAGTGAGATCCATGCTGCACTTCCAACCTTTAGAACTGCAAGATAATTAATCTGTGTTGTTTTAAGTCACCAAGATTGTGTTATTTGTTATAGCAGCCATAGAAACCTAATATCTCATTTTCCAGGTCTCAGTGTGAATCTCACTTTCCAATTTAAATTAATTCTTCTACTTTCACAACCTCTCCAGTACTGTGTTCTTTCTTAGGACTTACCACAGTTGGTCATTAAGTATTAATTTTGTGATCTGTTTAATATCCATCATGCCTCTTGAATCCAAATTCCCACAAGGGTGGTAACTGTGCAGTTTTCATCATCATCATATCTCTAAAACTGGCATATGGTGGACCTTCAGTGACTATTCATTGAATAAACACATAAAATAATTCTACATGTCTACAAGGTATTTAACAGCTTAAAAAAAAAAATCGAAGTTCAGAAAGGTGTAGGCTGCAGATTTGGAATCCAGACATCAGTCAATATCATATTAGATCCAGGTCTTCCTTCTAGGCCTGTGGCTGGGTCATTCATTATCCCTTTCTTAGCAGAACTTCTAGGGGTAATTCCTGCTAACGGTTATATTCCCTCTCGGTGAATAATTCTGTCCTCAATAACTTGTGCCTTTAAAGACACTAGAAGTTCTGCAGCTCACATTCAACATCTTTCAGATTTGACTGAGACCCACAGGCTACCCCATCCATATCTACTCCTAAACTGATCCACTTGAAACCCCAATGCTTACTTATAAAATAAAAAATAAAATAAAAAAACAGGAAAATAAAGAATCTTAGCCTTTTTAAATTTTGACCTTTAAATGAAGAGATACATGTCAGGGGTTCTTCATAATTTAGATTTTCTAATTCAGAGTACTCGATAAGAGTCAATCAACCAGACAACAATCAAGCAGTGTCCCTCTCTTATCAGCTTTGCCATGACCTTTCACCATGCGCACCCATGCACACGCTCATTCATTCGTGCATGTACTCAGTAAGTGTTTGCTGAGCCTTTTTCTGTGCCAAGCCCAAGTTAAGCCCTTCACAGGCTTTCTTTTTCATTTAATCTTTGCAACTGCATTTATAAGCAGGTAATATTAGTCTTCCCATTTCACACCTAAGGAAACTGAGCTTCTGAGGTGTCAGAACTTGCCCAAGGTCACACAGGCAGTGAGTAATTGAGTTCCAGTTTTCCTCCTAGCAAACTTCTACTTTTCTTTCAAAACCCAGATTCAACATACATCACCACTTAATCACGTTTTGAGTGTGGCCTTGGGAAGCGCTTCTCCTGTCTTCTGCCCCCATCGCCCTCAGTCTTGCAAGTAAATGGCTCTTAGATCAGTGATTTGTGATTATCAATATTTACATCTATCTTTCTAAAATTTGAGCTCCTCATGGTATGAAATGATAGAGAATTTTTTCTACCATCATCTCTTAGCTTAAAAAATTAGTAAACTAAACTACTTAAAGTTGAAGAAAAACTCTTGGCATCCATAAGGGGCCAGGAAGTGTAATTGAGGACTTTTATTTTTTTCTCTCCCATTTTTGGTATGAATGATTCAGGCTTAAATAACATCTGAAAACTCATACAACTGAAATTAGGGAGAAAAAGGAAAGTGTTCCTCACCTAGCACGGTGCAACATAACCTCAGTTCATACCTGCCCATCTCCTCCAAGAGTCACACACCATGCCAGTACTAGCTCACCCAAAGCCTAGGCTGCCCTCAGGCCTCCCAGGCCCCAGAGAGGCCTCTGTCTCAGAGGGTGGAGCCACTCACTTTTTCCAGGTAAGGGACTCACTGTAAAATTCAGGTCAGCCACACAAAAATAGCTTGCTCTAGGGATTAAGGGAGGGACTGAGGAGAGAAGAAAATCCAGGACACAAGAATTACCACAGCTTGGGGTGTTCAGACTGTGGGTCCTAGAAACAAGACTCAGTCTCTTAGTGGCATCCAGACTCTGTATCCAAAATGGAGGTCACAAAGCCCATCCCCTAATCCATGATGCTTAGAAACTGACATCTCTCCATAATAGAGCTTGTCCAGCACCAATTATTAAGTAGGAAAAAGAGGCACTTGTATTGTAAACTTAAAAAACATAAGAGTCATTTATTTACATTTCTTTAACAAACACCTAAGGACTTACTAAGTTCCACCATCCCTAGCTTTGCTGGGGCTGACTAGTGATTCAGAAAGCAGTACCTGAATAAGGAGGAAGTAGCTTCCAAAGACCCAGCCTCATACAATAAGATAGATTTACTAATCCCATGATCACTGAGATCACTGAGGCTAAGGAAGCCAGACTGTCTTTTCCTTATAAAGTGTAATTGACTTTTTTTCTCTTTTTTTGTCTCCCATTTTTGGTAAGAATGATTCAGGCTTAAATAACATCTGGCATATGGTGAACCTTCAATGAGCATTCATTGAATAAACATAGAAAATAATTCTACATGACTGCAACATATTTAACAGGTTAAAAAAATCAATTATCATCATTTTAACTGGCATCCAATCATGTAAATATGCTAGGGAACAGATAATTTACTAAAGAAGAAACTCCAAAAGTTAACAAGCATAGGAAGAGATATCCAAAACCATGAGTAATCAGACAAAAAAAGCAAATGAAAACACTAAGGCAACACTTTACACCAGAGTCCCTACCCTGGCTATGCATAAGAATCACCTGGCAAGATTTTTTTTAAAACCTAACAATGCAGGCCCTACCCTGAGAAATTTAGATCTAAATATTCTGGGTGGTGCTTAGGCATTGCTTTTATTTAAAAGTTCCTGGGGTGTTTTTCTAGGTTTTGCATAGCTAGAATTAAAGGCCTATTGCACTGGCAAAAAATGCAAAGCTGAATAAATGCTGGGCAGGGTGGCAGCAATTCTAGAATCTGGCACTACAGGTCCTTGGTCAAATTAAGGCCACACATATCTATGATCCAGCAATTCTGCTCCTAGGTGTGTGTATGAGTATATGTATGTATGTATACACACACACACACACACACACACAGAGGCATAAATTATATAATTTATACGTGCATGTGTATTATACATAATTCACGTGTGTTAGATTCACTCATCCCTCTGCACCTACTTTATATTATATATTTAATATAAATGTATATATAACCTTATACACACATACATAGATATACATACCTAAATATATGTGTATATGTGTGTGTGTATATATATAATTATACATATATAATTATACATATAACTTTATATACTTACACACTAACCCTATAAATAAAAAACCCTATAGTGTGTGTATAAATTATATAGCTTATATTATATATAAATACATACACTATATATATTATTTACATATTATATAAAGTGTCTATAAAGTAATACATAAAGTTTTATATATATATAATTTGTTATAAATATATATATTTATATATTTATAAGTATAAATATTTATAAGTATAGGCTCAAAAATAATATTTCTGGGCCAGGTGCAGTGGCTCTTGCCTATAATCCCAGCACTTTGGGAGGCCAAGTTGGGCAGATCACTTGAACTGAGGAGTTCAAGACCAGCCTGGACAACATGGTGAAATACAATAAAAACATGATAGACTGTAATCCCAGCACTTTGGGAGGCCGAGGCGGGTGGATCACGAGGTCAAGAGATCAAGACCATCCTGGTCAACAAGGTGAAACCCTGTCTCTACTAAAACTACAAAAAATTAGCTGGGCATGGTGGCGCGTGCCTGTAATCCCAGCTACTCAGGAGGCTGAGGCGGGAGAATTGCCTGAACCCAGGAGGCAGAGGTTGCGGTGAGCCGAGATCACGCCATTGCACTCCTGCCTGGGTAACAAGAGCGAAACTCCGTTTCAAAAAAAAACAAAAAAAAAACATGATAGAAAAGATTTTAAAAGGTATATCTGTGTAAGACACCATGAATGGAGCCTGCGGAACTGAAAATTGCTCTGGGTGAGTCAGTGAATAAATGTGAAGACTGAGGACATTATCACATACTACTACAGATCCTATAAACACTGTACACTTAGCTATACTAAATTTATTTTTATTTATTTATTTATTTTTTTTTTGAGACGGAGTTTCGCTCTTGTTACCCAGGCTGGAGTGCAATGGCGCGATCTCCGCTCACTGCAACCTCCGCCTCCTGGGTTCAGGCAATTCTCCCGCCTCAGCCTCCTGAGTAGCTGGGATTACAGGCACGCGCCACCATGCCCAGCTAATTTTTTGTAGTTTTAGTAGAGACGGGGTTTCACCTTGTTGACCAGGATGGTCTCGATCTCTTGACCTCGTGATCCACCCGCCTCGGCCTCCCAAAGTGCTGGGATTACAGGCATGAGCCACCACGCCCGGCCCCCTAAATTTATTTTTTAATGTTTTTCTTTCTTCAATAATAAATTAACTGTAGTTTACTAAAACATTTTTGCTCTACGATCTTTTCCATTTTTTAACTTTTTGACTCTCTTGTAATAGCACTTCAGCTACTATCCTTATTCTGTAAGCTTTTCTACTTTAAACATTTTGAGTTGTAGTATTTTTAAAACTTTTTTATTAATAATAAACACAGAAACACACACATTAGCCTAGGCCTACACAGAGTCAGGATCATCAATATCACTGTCCTTCATCCCCCCATCTTTCCTCACTAGAAGGTCTGCAGGGGCAGTAACAAACCTGAAGCCATCATCTCCTATATCATTGCCTTTTTCTGGAATATCTCTTTAAGGTCCTGCCTGAGGCTATTATATAGTTAATTTTTTTTATAAGGAGAAGGAGCACAAATTAAAATAATAAACGTTTAGTATAGTGAACTCATAAACCAGAAATATAGTTGTTTATTATCATTATCAAGTATATGTGGTATACCTAATTGTATTATATACTGTATTTTTATATGACTGGCAGCACAGTAAGTTTCTTTACACCAGCATCACAAACACATAAGTAATGCATTATGATAAAACATGCTAGAAATTGTTCAGCTCTATTATATAATCTTATGGGATCACCTTCATACATGTGGTCCATCCTTGATTGAAATGTCATTATGTAGAGCAAGACTATATTTTATAAGTTTCCTTCTAGTCTTTTACTATAAATATACAAATATAGAAAGTAAATGAGTATATTTTTATTAAAAAAGAATTATACCAAACACATAGCATAACGCAACTTGGTTTGTACCTTGAATACAGTGTAACAGACTTCTTTATATAACATTTCATCTTGATCTACTTTGTATCATGAGTTGCTATACAATATTCAATAGTATGAAAAAAACTATAATGTATCTGATCATTCCCCTGCTTATGTTCTTTGATTTTCAGTTTTGCACAATTGCACATAATGAGACAATGAACATCATTACACAAATATTCATGCATATTTGCATGATTATTTATTTAAAATAAGTTTCTGTAAGTTGAACTGCTGGATCAAAGGGTATGTGTGTTCCTCATTTTTTATAGGTTCCATTTACTTGAACTTACAGAATTTATATCAACAACACTATTAATCTTTTCATATTTTGCAATTCTGATCAGTAAAAAAATCACATCACATTGTAATTTTAATTTGTGTGTCTTCTTTTCAGAAAAATTATGTCAGTAATTGATATAGAATAGGCCCTCATAATATATATGCATATTATTATATATATATATAAAACTATTATAATAGTCCAACTAGAATAAAGAATATTATACAGGTAATACTATAATAGCCTGCATAAAGTAATAGCTTTTTTCATCATCTCAGCTAAAAATTATCAAATAACAGAGAGTGCCAAACTTAGCTTCTGGTTGAATGCTACTGTTTGCAGTTGCTACTTACATACATTAAGCACTTAATATACGACAGGAATTAGATTCATTACTTTACGTATATTGCCTCATTTAACTCTCACAACAACATATGAAGTAGATGGTGATAGTATCTCCATTTTACAGGTAATGAAGCTGAGTTATATATAAATGTAAAACTTGCCCAAGGACACATATTGGTAAGTAGCAAACAGAAAATAAAACCAGAAAATCTGACTCTAGAGTTCTTGTCCTTGACTGATATACTCTGCTGATCACAGTGTACCACACAGAACCTATGAGAGCTTTATCTCTGCTTTTATAGTAATAAAGAATAATTGATAAAGCTCCTAATTTTAAGCATAATTTGAATAGAGGAAGATATGTGACACATGATTAGGTAAGTTTTCTGTGATGATTAGTTGTCTACCTAATATAGAAATATGATAGCAATATTTCCAAGTTACATTGATTTATAAAAACTTATCAATTATCAACTATCTTTCCCAAAATAACAGGTCTGCCAAATAACAAAGGAATTAAAATTAAGATTAAATTAAAATAGGAGGCCAAAAATTAATGTAATTTGGAAATATTATATCTCTGTATTTTTGTACTTTTTTTAACAAATAATTTGTGTTTAAAAATAAATGTTTAAGTAAATTCTGCATCTGAAATTATCAAAATAACCTGCCCATGTATAGGATCCAAGGAGTCTTATGTTGTGTTAAAGTGCTATCTACAGCAATCATTGAAATATCTGCACAAAATATGTCTGCAGGATATTCCTTTCCATGTTTATTTCAACATCAACTCCTTACATTAAGTGCCACTCCATCAGCCATGGTCCATGTTTACTCCGTGGTTATTTTCATTCATTATTATCATCTCTTGGAATGCAGGAAATATTTCTGAAAGGAAATGAGCCAGGCAGACATATCTGGAGGCTTCACAGATGGCATTTTTTTAAGAATAGTTTTGTTTTCATTTTGCTATTGAAAAGTCCTTCTAGACCCCTTTGCAACATGCAATAATGCACTCACATTAACCGATACATGATGCGTGCTTCTGCTATTTTTCCTCTGCCTCACTTGGCAATTAAACACATGATTTCCCTGCAAATGACTATAATTTTTTGCTTCCATAATATTTATGTCAACTCCAAAGGAGCTGGGAGTTGGCATCCTGAAAACCTGACCATCTGAGGCAATGGCAGAAGCATGTAATTTCATCTGTATCCACTAATTACTGGATGATCAGAACACCAGAAATAAAAAATCATATGCTAAAAAACCATAATGTGTGCCCTCAGCTGGATAAATCAGTAATTTGAAGCTATGTGCAAATGAGCACATAACTTTCTGAGTGATTTATTGCTGTTTTGAGAATACAGACTGAGCTTTGAAAATATATGACTGTGAATTAAAGCCCCACTCAGATGATAAAAGACGTCTATAGAAGTGGTCCTTTCTAGGTCAAAAGGTATGATGAGAGAGCACGTGTTTTGCAGAACTGTCCACGAGATTGTCTAAACAAGGTGGCAATAAGTTCAAGGCAGAATTCAGACACTGAAACTCCCATAGTTATTTGTATTTCTGCATTTGAGCCTCGTGAAAGATGATGATGTGCCATTTAAGTTTTTGTTGCATCCCACGAACTACTAGCTCCCTCTTTTCACATTCTAAGTTCGCTAGGCCTTCAAGATTAAACTAGTCAAGTTGCCCCATTTGCATATGATGAAATTGAGGTAAAGAGAGATAAAATTATTTTCCCTGAGTGACATATTGAAATAGTGGCAAATGCCGGCCAGGCACGGTGGCTCACGCCTGTATTCCTAGCACTTTGGGAGGCTGAGGTAGGTGGATGATGAGGTCAGGAGATTAGACCATCATGGCCAACATGGTAAAACCCTGTCTCGACTAAAAATACAAAAATTAGCTGAGTGTGGTGGTGCATGCCTAAAATCTCAACTACTCGGGAGGCTGAGGCAAGAGAATCGCTTGAACCTAGGAAGTGGAGATTGCAGTGAGCTGAGATGGTGCCACTGCACGCCGGCCTGGTGACAGAGCAAGACTCTGTCTCAAAAAAAAAAAAAAGAAAAAAAGAAAAGAAATAGTGGCCAATGCCAACTAGGAGGCTGACCCATTCATTCCAGAGCCATTTCCACATCACCATACAGGGTCCTGACAAGTTGGTTCCTTGCTTCACTGTAGAGGATTCACTTTGGTTTGTTGGACTGGGCCTTCCCCACTCATGGTAACTGCCCTGACCAACAGACAGACTCCCAAGACCTAACAGAACCTCTTCCCTGCTCTGAACTTCCTACCACATTCCTGGTTTATAGTCACTTGGCAAAGATTTGGTGGACATTGACTATTTCAGTAAATAAATGTATATTGAGATTTATCATTCCCTAGGCCCTGGAGCTATAAAAACAACATGTAGTCAATTGCTGTTCTTCACGGTAGTTATATCCTATCAGTCACCACAAACAGGAAATTGGCAAATACTGAACCACTGCTCCTAAAAGAAATATAGGGCTAGGTTCCTGAGAGCCTTTGGCTACAACATTTGAATCAAATGATCAACACATAATCTTGTTTTATGTTTGTTTCTGTTTAAAAACACCTAAGATATACTGCTAATACATTAACACTGAACTCATGGCCAACAGCATTATAACTCATGCCTGAACAAAGCTTATCTAGTAAATGCATTTTCTTTTTTTGAGATAGAGTCTTACTCTTGTCACCCAGTCTGGAGGGCAGTGGCACGATTTCAGCTCACTGTAACCTCTGCCTCCCAGGTTCAAGTGATTCTCCTATGTCAGCCTCCCAAGTGGCTGGTATTACAAGCAAGTGCCACCACACTAGACTAATTTTTGTGCTTTTAGTAGAGACAGGGTTTCACCATGTCAGCCAGGGTTGTGTCAAACTCCTGACCTCAGGTGATCCACTCACCTCAGCCTCCCAAGTACTGGAATTACAAGATAAATGCATTTTCTCAGTAAGTAGTGTCATGGCCTTCTTAAACTTAGGAACACTAGATAGCACATCTTCACTATATTTGAAAGCTTTAACCACAAAAACATAAAAACTCAAAATACAAGTTACTAAATAGAGCAGGAAAGGGACACTTGTCTATAGTACAAGCAGAAACAAGAAGGCAGAACATGTCCTTGTTTGACCTTACCTAAGAACATGCTTATCAAGAGACTCAAATATTTTGCCACTTTGCACATCTTCATGAATGGCCACAAGAGCACCTCGGATATTGATTTTAGAGTTACAAATAAAATGTAGTAAGTAACCATTTACAAATATAAAATCCATGAATAATCAGGATCAACTTTAACCCCTGCTCCTGATGAACCCATAGAGCTAAGTGCTGCAAGAGTCAGAGGAGAACATAGGTAGTAGAGTAGCTGGGGAAAATGTCGTAGAGAGAGCACATAAAATGGGTTTTCAAGAACTGGCAAAATCTAAACAGACAAAAAGGAGTGTCCAGGTTGATTCTGTTTCTCTTTCTGTTATTCTCTTGTATAGTAAGATAAAAAATGTTCTCTCTCTTCTGGAAAATCTGTTTTAAGGGTCTTGCTACCTTAATAAAAAGTAGGAGTTAGTTACCAGACATGGCCAGTGTGGACTAGAGCTCAAAACACCTTTTAGATCTCTTGTGTCATACAATTAATAGAGCAATATATATTCCCCTTAACATCAAACATAGCATAGGGTCATAGAAGAACTGCCAGTGCAACAACAGAGGCATTTAGCAATCATGGCTAAACTTATAGGATACAGTGAAGGAATATCAACAGCTTCGTAGTTCCTGCCTTAAGGGTAAAGCAACAACAGGATGTGTCCATGGTATTTCTGAAAGCTCCTAGTCAGCCTGGGAAGGATCATGAGCTCAAGAAAGGGGACCTATGACCTTCATTTATGAATTAACAATCAGTACCATCCACACAATCCATTTCCAAAAAATAACTTTGGTCATATTAACTACTGGAAGGCCCTTGTTAATATGGATCATTAGACCAAAAGCCTGTGCTATTACAAAAACCTCTGTCAAATTTATAATTGGATTATTAGACCAAAAGCCTATGCTCCTTATAAAGACCCCTGTCATTGGTGGTCTACTAAAGAACTCTCACTGGCTTATTATACTGGGTATTAAAACCCTGGTAGTATCAGGGGATTCATGACTATTCCAGGGCCAGCTAAGCAGATAGATGATTGCTTAGATATTTTCACAGTCCTTCTTCTCCAAAGAGAATGAGAAGAAAAAGAAGAGATTGTAATGTGTGTCAGTCAAATGTATTGTTTATAAACTTACCTTTATGAGAATTTGATGGGACTAAAATTTGGAATTCATAGTCAAAGTAGGATTTAGAAGCTATATAAGAATTCTGACATAACTACTTTCAATATAATTACCTTTCCCTGCTTCTCCTTCTTTCTCTTTTTTTCTCTAATCTTTACACTAAATCAAAATAACACTTTACTAGCAAATGCAGAAAACCCATTATATAGTCATTTTGAGGTTTTCTATTTTTAAATATTAACAGACAAATAAAGATTGAATATATTAAAAATATACAATGTGATGATTTGATGTACATATATATTGTGTGATGATTACTACAATCAAGTTAATCAACACATCCATGATCACTCATGCTGTACATTAGATCCCAGAACCTGTTCATCTCATAAATAACAATTTGCACCCTTTGATCACTGTCTCCATATTCCCCTCATCCCTACTCCCAGACCCTGGCAACCACTTTTTTCTGTTTTTTGTAATTTCAACATTTTTAGATTTCACATGTAAATGAGATCACCCAGTATTTTCTTTTTCTGTGTCTGGCTTATTTCCCTTAGCATAATGTCTTCTGGGTTCATCCATGTTGTTGCAAATGGCAGGATTTCCTTCTTTTTATGGTTGAATAATATTCTCTCTCTCTCTCTCTCTCTCTCTCTCTCTCTGTGTGTGTGTGTGTGTGTGTGTGTGTGTGTGTCTGTCTGTCTGTCTGTCTATGGTTAGAATATGTCTCCTCGAAAATTCATGTTGAGACTAAATCCCCATTGTGGTGGAATTAGGAGGTAATGTCTTTTGGCAAGTAATTAAGTAAGGAGGGCTCTGCCCTCACAAATGGATCAGCGCCTTGTAAAAGGGCTGAAGGGAACTAGCTTAGGCCCTTTGCCCTTCAGCCTTCCACCATGTAAGGATATATCATTTGTGCCCTTTGGAGGATGCAGCAAGAAGGTGCTATCCTGGAAGCAGCAAATGGGACCCTGGTAAGACATCAAAATCATCAGTGCCTTGATCTTGAACTTCTCAGCCTCCAGAACTGTGAAAAGTGAATTTCTGTTCTTTATAAATTACCCAGCTTCAGGCATTTGTTATGGCAGCACAAATGGACTAAGCCAGAGAGAGAGAGAAAAAAAAAGGTGGGGGGGGGAGAAACATTTTCTTTATCCATTCATTTGTCCACAGACACTTAGGTTGTCATCATATCTTGGTTACCATGAATAATGCTGCAATGAACATAGTGATACTGATATCTCCTCAAGATACTGATTTCATATCCTTTAGATGTATAACCAGCAGTGGGATTGCTGGATGGTATGATAATTCTATTTTTAATTTTTTGAGGAAACTCCAAACTGTTTTTGGACCCTTGTTTTACACCATATACAAAAATTAATGTTAAATGGAATAAGGACTTCACTGTAAGATCTGAAACCATAAATCTCCTAGAAAAAAATACAGGAGAAAAACTCCTTGACATTGTCCTTGGCAATGATTTTTCAGATATGACACCAAAAGCACAGGCAACAACAGCAAAAACAAACAACTGGGACTACTTCAAATAAAAAGCTTCTGCACAGCAAAGGAAATGACAAAATGAAAAGAAACCCTACAGAGTGGGAAAAAAATTTGCAAACCATATTCTGATAAGGGATTAATATCCAAATCATATAAGAAACTCATACAACTCTAGAGCAAAAACAAACTTGATTTAAAAATGGACAAAGTACTTGAATAGACATTTCTCAAAGAAATACATACAAATGGCCAATAGAAGTATAAAAATGTGCTCAACATTGTTAATTATGAAAGACATGCAAATCAAAAACACAAGGTATCACCTCACATCTACAGGCTGGCTATTACCATCATGTAACCTTCTGAAATTTCTCTATCATTCTGGTTACTTTAGTTAGGCAAAAAAAATTTATCTCTAGATAATTGCTTAGCTTAAATAAGCTTTAATAAATAGAGTTCTAACATAATTCTGGAGAAAATATTATGAAGATATCAATGATCTTGAAATTAATTTATATTTTAATATATAGTTCAGAACAAAGTCTAAAATATACCTGAAGGAATAAATGAGTGAGAAAAGCAAAGTTTTGAAAAAATTCATTAATAGTAAAAATATTATCAAGCCCTAATTTAGAAAATATTTTAAGTGGGTTACTTGCTGTCAAATATAGCTGTAGATTAATAGAGCAGAGTGAAATTCAGGAGTAGGCCTAAAAGAATATAGTTTAGCATATGACAAATCAGAAATAAGTGGTTCTACTTCAATAGATAACTGTTCGGAAAAAATACATCAAATCAAATTATTACCTCATACCATATGCTAAAATGTATCAGATAAATTACAAAGTTGTAAAGAAGGATATTACTGGAAGAAGTATAAGGCCTATACAATAGAGGGACAGCACCTATTTGTGCCAACATAAATGACTATATAACTCACTAAAGCTCTCCCACTACAAGATACCAGGAAATGAAACTATGGAGCAATACGGGGAGTGTGGAGGACTCTTCATTATAGTAGAAATCAGGAACTGAAGTCATATCTTCCATGAAACACTATTTTGGATTTTAATGGCCTCAGCAGGATTGAGGTCAAAGCACAAGGTGAGGAAATGAGATTGAGAACCCCACAAATTTCAGCTATACCCTCAGAGACTAGCCCTCACTCAGGTGTAGAATTAGAATGCACACTTCTTCAATGGGACCAGACACTCCAAGCAAGGGCATTACTTCATTATTTCCCAGATGATTGCACCCTAGGGTATGTAGCAGATACAAATGCTGGTTCTCTTTGTGGAAAGCCATTCTCAACCCAGGCTTCCCAGGGTTTCCACAGAGAGAATCTCAGTAAACATAAATTCACAATCAAAAATTTCAAAATACACAGGAAAACACTGCTGAATCATTGTCTATTTTGGGGGTTAAAAAAAGCACAATTAAAAATAACACTAATAAAATCAACAGCTAAAATTTATGGAGCATGCATTAAATGGCAGATTCTGCTAACTGCTCTATATACATTATCCCATTGGGTTTCCTATAGTAACCCTTTAAGGCAGGTAGTGTTATCTCCCACGTGTAGAAGCCCCATCATGTATCAACTATTAGCAAATATTAGAGCAGTTTGGTGGTCATGTGCTCACAGAGAGACAGAATTTCTCTACACTGAGGGGTAAATTATACCTGATGTAATACCACTCTCCTTGCCAGTGATAGGTTTAGGCACAGGCATGTGATGCAATTTTGGTCAATGAAACCTGAGAGTGTGTTTGCTTGATATATTTCTTGCTCTTAAAAAAATAATGCAAAAATATGCTTTATTTTTGCCTCTGGAATTTTCCATCTGCATATGCTGAAGCCAGCTTGAGACTTCAAGAGAAACCAGTCTAAGGGTACAAGCCAACAGGTTGAGAATAGCAGTGCAAAAAGATCCAAAAATCTAAGTCTAGGGTGGTGTGGAGCTGCAGGAACTACAAAACTTGCAACTACCACACCTTTTTCTAGACCTGTGCTTCTCAAAGTGGGGTCCATGTAATAGTAGCTGTTGTGAACTTTGTTAATAGGCCTCAATAAGATATCATATGCTATGCATAAAGCAGCGTGCCATTTTCTTCACTGAGAAAGTCTCATTACCAAAAGAAAGGTTAACAAATAGTGGTTACTTATCTACAGACCTAAGGGTGTTTGTTGGCTTTCCCTTCTGAAGCAAGCTACTTAGCTCATCGCTAGCTGGTATAAAATAGTTTGCAAACTGACATTTAGAGTAGCACTGTTGGAATTTTTTTTATTATGGAAAACAGTAATTGCCTTTATTGTTTTGGTCATTCATATTTGGGTTTTCCGTGGTTGGCAACTGAAAGCATTTTAACCAATGGTGATATCAAATATGGTATGTTCGAATAACAAGATGTTATGCACCCATATTTCCAGGAATTATTTTGTAATATGCCTACAAATATTACATTAAAAAGTAGGATACAAAACTATGTATGCAGTATGATCTCACTATTCTACATACAAGGTAACATATACCAAGAGTAAAAGAGATACACCAAAATGTTATTGGTGAGTTAGCTAACTAAATAGTATTAGGCACATGCTATTGGTTAATGCTAAAAGTCAAGGACATAGTTCCCCAAATTTTTGTACATATTTTCCAAAAGTGCCAGAATGAACACATATTAATTTAATAATTGTTAAAAATTTTTAAATGTGCCTTTTCAAAGTAATAAATCCCTACCCTAAAAGAAAGTTAATGTTCTCTTGAAACTATTTGGCTTTTTTAAAAAATGCTAAAGGGTTAAAGACTTAAATATTACAAATTTAAAAATATAACAAGTTATTAAGAAATATATTGATAAATCTGAGGTGAAGAGGAGACTTTCATAAACAAGATGAAAAACCCAGAAGTCAAATGCAAAGAGACACACATTTTCACATACATAAAAATTGGACAATAAGTAAAGTCAAAAGATAAATGAACTCATAAAAGATTGCCCCATATAACAGACAAATACAAAATATGTTATCTATAAAAATAGAAATTATAAAACATACTATAAAAATCATGTCTTCATGTTGATAAGGAAAAGACACAAGCCAATAGAAAAATGGGCAATGGATATGAAAGACAAGTCTCACAAGAAAAAAAGCTAAACTAAAAATATACTCAACTTCACTTGTTATCACTGATCCAAGTGGTAGTACTGATACAAATTCATAATCCAAGAAAATATAATTTTCACCCAATATATTGGCAAAGGTTTTAAGAAAGAAGTATCATCCAGTGTTCAAGAATATGCACAAAAACAGAAGTTGTATACACTGCTGAACAGTTACATTTTGCTGGTAAGGTTACAAAATATTACATTTTTAGAATGCAATCTAAGATTTAAATAACTATTGAAATTTAAAATATCTTTTTTTTCGTCTTTTGATTTCGCCTTCTTTTAAGAATCTATCTTACAGAAATAAAGGCACTATGACACAACAATATATATACAAAGATGTTTGTTGCCAAGTTGCAATTCTAAGAATTGTAAACCACCCCTGAATGCCCATCAAGGAGGGACTGGTTGAATAGGTTATGTGTTATTCATACTATTTGAATATATTGCAGTTATTTCTTGATGAGTTTGATATCCATTTATGGTATTCCAAATATCCTGCTAAGTTACATGCTACTTATTTTAGTGATGCCATCTCCACCATCTTTCATTTAGTCACACATCTCAAGAAATCTCTTCAATACAGGTTTTATTCACCAAAGAACAGCCTCCCCAAGGCCCTCAAAAAACACCTCTAAATCTGCATTGACTCTACTGCTTGGTTTTTCAAGCATTTCCATATGATCACTAGAACAGGACTCTGAGGCCATCAGCACTCTGTTTAGAGAGCTGATTTTATAGACCTACCTGACATTGGCCTGACCTCTTTCTTACAAGGAGTCTGTCTGGTTATGGTTTTCATGGTATTTGTCTTCTTTCCTGTGAGTAGAAGTAATGGTAACCTACTGCACATAGCATCTAATATCCTATGAGGTTGAGCACATTGTATCACCCTTAAGGCATATGGATTGTAGACAGTGGTATGTCAAAGAAAATTTGCACCAGTTAAAACAAGCAGAGAAGACTTTGTTCAAGACTATTGCAATAGTGGAGAGAGATTCAATTTAACTCAACTGAAACAAAAGGAATAACAGATGTTAAGCATTGGGCAGAGCCAGGGAAAAGGCACTGCAAGATATTAGAGGCGAGGCTGGTCAATATGGTAAAGCCATCTGTACTTGTAATTGGTGCTTATCCAAGTTAGGCTCCTACTCCGCCACAGAGATGGGGAGACAAGGGTGCTATTTTCCTTGATGATTACAACTAAAAGGGATGGTTCCCAGATCCTGAAGAAAACAGTCCTGGGTTGCGCAACTAGCAAGACCCTGGGAGAATATTTCAAAGGGGCAGAGAAAGAATTGACAACAGAAATTTTTCTAATGTAAATGCCCTAAGAATCCAAGAAGAGCCTATAGTAAGGAAGAATCCTATCTACAGTTTAGTCAAACTAAAGGGACTCTGAAGTTGTCTTGGCCCGTTGTTATGACGAGTGCTTAACAACCAGCTCTTGGGAGGGAGGGCCTGCTTTATAGCCTAGGACAATTGCCAAAGTGTAAATAAATGTTCCCACAATGGCCAGTTTCAAGCTACCAACATGATGTTACTGAATGCAGAGTTGGAAGGCCATGATGACAGTCAGCTCATGTTGACAGTCAGACCATGTTGAGCTGACAGGAGATGGCAGGAGCTCCCCACTGGCTGAAAGACATGTTTACTCTGTCCAGCCCTGAATATGGCCCAGGAAAGATATCCATGATGTATTAAGTAAAATCTGAACATTGTTACTCTGCATAAAATCTAGAATATTATTCCATTTTTAAAATGTGTATATGGCTACAAATTTTGACATAAGCATAAAGAAAGATGAAGAGAATATACATGATTAACAGCTGGTTTAATTGTTTATGGTTGTGATTTATGTCCCTGTTGGTGATTAACTAGTTCTGTGTCTAACCCAAGAAATTTATCCTAACATTAACTGTAAATACCTAACTTCTCCAAAGATCTTTAAACCTGTTTTTAAATCTTACTGGTTCTCTTGTTAATTAATGAGTTGAATACAGTATCTGATATTCTTTGATATGTGTCCCTTTTATATTTGCAAAAGAATCATTAGAAAACCTTCTTGAAAATTATGCTTTAACATTTTGTTTATTGCCTGCCTCCTCAGATTACTATATAAGTGCATGACTAGTGCCAACTGCCATTCCAGGCATGTTGTGAGCACAAAACTTTGAACATCGAGAATTTCATTTTCAGAAATTCTAAATTATCTTGAACATCTTTCTTCTTTCTTTTAAACATGATCCTATAAATCTCTGCTTCTCTTTGACTTTCTTTTTCCTCATAAGGGCTAGAGGACACACAGGCAAGAAAAGGGGGTTTAAATTGGTTTCTGTTCTGTAATGGGACGTCTTTCTTTGTACAAATTTGTGGTCAGACAAGGTACTTAAATAAAACGTCTAATGAAAGAGAAAACGAGTCCCTGAAAAGTACCAATAAATCATGCCTGTTGCACATATGAGCAGAGGCAGGTCACTTCGAACTAAAAAAAAAAAAAAAAATGTGGTTACTAGGAAAGTCACTGACTTGCAAAGAAAACTCATCTTATGGTTTTCATCTATTCATTAACTGAAGGAATTTTTATGAGAACTTTGCTCAACTCATTTTAAATCAAAGTTTGTCTTCTCTCCAACCAGGGGTAGAAGGAATGAAGGAAGAAAACATGTTAGAACAGGAAGAAAGAATGATTGGATTCTTATTTTCCACATAACCAACCTTGATGCCTGCTTTGGCAGTTTAGTTAGCTGCCAAATGGATGGATTCAAAACTCCATTGAGGCAAGGATTTGTGCCTTTAAAACACTAGGAAGGATCTTGGGGAACTCTATTCAATAGAAATACAATGTGAGCCACAAATGCAAAGCACATATATAATTTTAAATTTTCTAGTAGCTACATTTCAAAAAGTAGAAATAAAAGTGAAATTAATTTTAATATTTTATTTAACTCAGTACATCCAAAATATTATCAGTTCAATGTATAATCATTATTTTAAAAATGAAATATTTTGCCTTTTCATGCTAAGTCTTTAAAATTTGGTATATACTTTATACTTACTACTCATCACAATACAAGACTAACCACATATCAAGTGTGCAATAGCCACACATAGCTTGTAGCTACCATACTGACCATGGAGCCCTGAAAGAGGTTATCTTTTTCACATAGCCCTGGACTAGTCATTTGTATCTACCCTTTTGCAATCCAGTGGTATAGCTGGAGAAGTTATCTTAATCTGGCTAGGTGAGAAGACAGAACCAAAATTTGTCAAAAGGCCACCAGAGTTCATAGGGAGCAATGATTTTTTTTTTTTTTTTATCATTTTGATTCCTGCCGAGAATAAGGCTTTAGGCCATACCTTTAATCAAAAATGTATCCCTGAAGCAATTTCTTCCTGAGAGCTTTCTGTCATATATTAATTCACTTCAATGATGAAGGCAGTTTTAAAAAATGATTTAGAAGTATGTGAATGATTAGATTTTATCATGTATTATGCTTTGGATTTTTAGGCTTCTTATTTTGCTTCCTCTAGTTCTATGGGAATCCACACAAACTAAAAATTATTCCTTGGGTCACAAACTGCTTTTTCCCAGTATCCTCATTTTAACCTAATGATCATAATTGTTTCTAATAATAACCATAATTATCCTTCATATTTATATTGTTTTTTCACACATATTATCATGTTTGAGCCTCAGAGCAATTTCATGAGATAAACCCAGCTTATGGGGGAAGGGACCATGATTCCCATTGGGGTCTGGGGCTTAGCTTTTGTAAGTGGGGAAAAAAATCACAACTGAAATAGGTCTTGGTTCATGAACATGTGTAAACAAAAATTTTCCTGAGGTGAATTTTTAGATATTTTTGGTGCTGGTTTTATTTTTTTAGAAAAGTTAATTATAACATTATTAATATATAATTGTGAACATTAGGCTGCATGAATGTTTGCTTATGAAATTTTCTTGGACTTAACCAGTTTCCTATGCCTATTAAACAAATCACCGCTTAAGTTTTCTGTCTCCCCAAGGCAATGATTGGAAACTATTCAAGAGTGAGTAACCCCTAGCCTATTGCTTGACACACAGTCAATTCAAAAAATACTTTAATGAATTAATATACTAATGCATGAATTTGTTTCCAGCCATTTTAAATACTCATGTTGAGGCAATGAAGAAGGAACAAGCCATAGAATGTATTTGTCTTATTTCATTGAAGAGGAAACTTATACACAAAAAGGTCATCTTAGGTCAAGACCC
>NW_016107593.1:300867-317947 GCF_001604975.1 Cebus imitator
AATCCAAACCACATATCTAATCTTAGATTTCCCAGTAACCACATTTTTTAATGTAAAAATAAACAGCGAAATTAATTTTAATGATAAATTTATTTATTCCAATATGTCCAAAATATTATTTCAACATGTAGAAAATGTCTTTTTTAATTGCTGATGAGATAGTTTACATTATTTCATTCATTTCAAATCTTGGACATTAGCTGTGTGTTTTATACTTGCACTATGTTGCAGACTGATTCCAGTGCCTACCAGCTACATGTGGCTAGTGGCTATTTCACCAGATGCTAGAGTCTCTATAGCAGAGAGAAAGAGAATGTCAGCCCTATTGTCTTCCCATTCTTCACCATCCCACACATATTTATTAAGTATTCACCTTTATGTGGTACTGGAGATAGAATTTGTGGGGGAAAATCACATGAGGCCCTCAAACTGTCACATATTTGAGGAACACTAAACAGAGAAATTGAGTATACAAATGGACGATGGCCAGACCATATATGATAGTATAACTATGACCCACAACTTTTGGCAGCAAGCAACCAGCCAGAGAAGCCAAAACACAACCTAGGCAACAACGGGCCGAGACTGGTCAATGACTGTCAGTTTTCATAATTTTTGCCCTCTCTACCAACTCAGGACTAACCAGAGAAAACCAAATATACTCCCCAAACCAACTAGAGAGAAAAGCGACTTCTAGGTAGCCCCTTCAGCTGCCTCATGTTGACACCTCCGACTGGGGACACCTGAAGCCTTCCCTGTTTTTCACTATTAAGCTTTCCCACTCCTCTACCTGCCTCTTTGTGACAAATACAAATGATAGTGGCTGATGCTCTTCAAGCTCTGAATAAAGAGTTTCTCTTTGTTCTCATATGAGTACTATTTATTTGTTCCCACAGAACCATCTTCTTATAATAATTAAAATAATCAAATGTCCTCTTAGTTTTTCCTGTGGGTTCAGTTTTTTACTTCATTAGCATCATTCATTCATGCAATGACTCTTTGCTGTGTTCTATCAGGTGTTAGCCATTGTGCTAAGTGTTAGAAAGTAAGTAAAGGACCAAAGATCCTTTCTAGTCTTTCCCTCAGGGAACTCAGAACTTAGTAAAGCACACGCAAATAAATGTTTAATAAGCTGTACTAAACACTACAAAGGAAAAACACACCATGAATAAAAATCTATAATGAGACTTCAACATTTTAATTTTTGTAAGATGCGACTGCCAATTCTTTGCAAGAAAAAACTCTTACCCTGCTACTTACTTGAACCTCAACAAATACTTGGCAAAATAAAAAATATTATTTTCCCAACAGACTTGCACATTGAAGATCAGATATTTTTCCTTGTCTCCCTATTTTCTTATCCCATTTTGCTTATTTCTCTTGTTACTTCAATAAATATCCCCAAATGGTTTTGGCATTTCTTCAGCAAATGATAAAAGAAAGAAGTTCTCAAAGGGGAACTCTGAATTCTTAGATAATTCCAAGCAATAACTGCCAGAAGAACTAGAGTTTTTGTTTATATTGTCACTTGTAAAAGAAGTGCTTTCATTCAGAGCTTAAATACAAATCATTGTAGATCATTTTATATCCTATGAAAATCACATCAGTTTTGTAAAGCAGTATAATCATTCAATAATGAACAAAGAAGTAAAACAGGAATAGATACCATTATAATCCCCTCTTCATTTACTGGTTCAGAGAACCCTCTTCATTTACTGGTTCCTTGTACTTCTGTAAATCATGCTTAGAAGGGCAAGGGCCTCCCTGCATACTGAAAAGAACATCTTTCCTGGTTGTCTGTCTATCTGGGTTTTGCACAATGTAAGAAGGCTTTTCCTGTGCCTTATGAGCAAGTCCCTGAAGCTTTGGGGTAAGAGATCATAAATGGCAGACAAGAGTGTTGCTGTTTATCCACTCATGACTGAGGAAGGAGCCACAGAGATCTGAAAGGGTCTCTGACACAGGGGTCACAGATATCCTGACATGGAAATTCTCCCTCAATTTCAAATATATGCTATCTTATTTCTCACTGTCCTTAAAGGAACAATTTCTAAAAGAATAATTCTTCCTGAGAGATAGGTCATTTTATTATTGTCCTCTAACAGTGATATGGTTTGGCTCTGTGTACTCACCCAAATCTCATCTCGAATTGCAATCCCCAGGTGTCGAGGGAGGGACCTCGTAGGAGGTGACTGGATCGTGGGGTCCTCATGATTGTGAGTGACTTCTTATGAGATCTAACGGTTTTATAAGTAGCAGTTTTTCCTGGTATCTCTTTCCTACTGCCTTGTGAAGAAGATATTTGCTTCTTCTTTGCCTTCTGCCGTGATTGCAAGTTTTTCCTTAAGCCTCTTCAGCCATGTGGAGCTGTGAGCCAGTTAAACCTCTTTCCTTTATAAATTACCCAGTCTCGGCTATTTCTTTATAGGCGTATGAAAACAGACTAATCTGCTCAGTATGGAATTTAGTTATTTCTTCTTCCAATCCAGTAAATCAATCCTCACTTAATGCTATTTTCAAGACCCTTCATTCTTTAAGTCCCTACTTACCTTATTGTTTTTTTTTCTTTTTTCTCACTAAATTTCTCCTGACTACTCCTAAGGCACACTTTCTCCTCTAAATTTCTGTAGTTCTTGCTATGGCTACCTGTCATCAGACATGTAACCTACGCTGTTATTATTTTTTCTGTTTTGTTTTTCCAGTTGGTGTATGAACAGAAACCATTGTCTTAGATTTAAGTGTTAACATGCACTTGATCAAAAATACCCAAAGCAGTAAAAGTCATCCCAAATGATGTTTTTTAAACCCAGGAGAGAAAAAAGCTTTGCATGAGTTTACATTGTAGAATTTAGGTTATATTAAAATAAACTAATTTATAAAAATGCTAAAACTTCTTAGCAGAAAGATTTATAATGAATTTAGTAAGCCCAAACTCTAATCTTCTAAACTATGCCTTATTTATGAAGAAATAAATATATTACCTGGAGAAGCTGATAGGTCTAACATATATAAAGAAACTTTGCCATTTGGACTATCTGAAATTTTCAAGGAATAATCCAACAAGAGCAAGCAAGATCTTTTTGTTATATTTTTGCTTTTAAGCTTGTGTTGAATATTTCTTAAATAAAAGTTTTTACTCAGAGAGATTTAACAACAATGACAAAAACTATCAGAATTTGCTAAGGAAGGTGAGAAATACAAGTATGTCACCAAATATCATGGACTCCCACCAAATGGACTCCCACTGCTCTATATTTCCTGCAGTTCTTCCAGATCTCTTAAGCAATTGATCAGCTCGGTCAAGTCCTACCCAGCACTCCATTACAAAACTGCAAATTAAGACCTGGGACCCAGCAGCATTTTTGTCATATGTCTTGGTTTAGCCAAACCTGTGAGGTTAAACAAAGAAACCTTAAAGAAAAAGAGACACCACAACACTTCAAAGAGTGAAAGAATAAATATCCTTTACATGAATTGAAGAAGGTTCCTTTTTAACTCTTCAGAAACTCAATAATGGCAGAGCACAATGGCTCACACCTGTAATCCTAGCACTTTGGGAGGCCAAGGCAGGTGGATCATCTGAGGTCAGGAGCTTAAGACTATCCTGGCCAACATGGTGAGACCCTGTCTCTTCTAAAAATACAAAAAGTAGCCAGGTGCAGTGGTGCATGCCTATAATCCCGGCCAGCTACTCCAGGGGCTGAGGCAGGAGAATCGCTTGAACGCAGGAGACAGAGGTTTCAGTGAGCCGAGATCCCACCACTGCACTCCAGCCTGGGTAACAGAGTGAGACTCTGTCTCACAAAAAAAAAAAAAAAAAGCAAGAAGTTCAATAATAAACATAGCTGATGCTAGCAGTGCTTTGAGCCATGAGCCTGTCTCTTGGCATGTTGCTCTATACTAGCTGCTTTACCTCAGTGTGCTCATCTATAAAGCAGAAATACTGTATAATAGTACCTCACAAAGTTGCTGCAAGGATTAACAAGGGAACTCATGCCATATGCAAAGTATCCTGTATAAACTAAAAGCCATCATCTACTTCTGATGTTTTAAGTCAGTCCAACAGGCTTTAACTAGTAGGTAACAGTATATTTAAAAGACAGCCCTATTGTTATACTAGTTAAAATATTCCCAAGGACTTTCCTAGCAATTGCATTTATCTCTTTTTATTTATTTCTGACCTGTTGTGGTTCACACTCGGACTTTGCATGATTCTGACCTTCTAACACCCTATTTTGCCTCTGGCTTTGAACATAAGTTGTTCTTAATCGCCCCACCCCATGAAATGCCTCCCCAAATACTTTGTCTCAAGTTAGCCTTCTGCTACCAATAGCTTTAAATAACGCTATTCTAGGGTTCAGTGTCTAAATAAAGAACATTCAAATGCACAATTGAAATGTAATAGGAGCCTAAGATTCTTACCTTAAAAAAAATAATAAAACGTTGATTTAAAATAATTTTAGATTTGCCAAAAATGTGTAAAGTTAGTAGAAGGATTTTCAAATATACCCTTTGCCCAATATCGATTTCCTTAAATATACCATGTCACATTACTATGGTACATTTGCCAAGCCTAAGAAACCAAAATTAACTATTAGCTAAATTCTAGATGACTTTTTTTGGATTTCACCAGTTTTTCATTAATGTCTTTTTTCTGTTCCAAGTTCAAATTCAGGATTCCACACTCCATTGAGTTAATGTGTCCCTTTAGTCTTCTCTTGTCTCTGACATTTTCTTCATCTTCCTTTAAAATAAGAATGAGCTAACACCTTTGAGGGTACTGGCTAGGTCTTTTGTAGAACGTTCCTCAATTTGGGTTTGCCTCATGTATTTTTCTTACCGTTAGATGGGGTTATAGGTTTTTGGAAAAAATATCCCCTAAAGGTAAAGCACCCTTTCTCATCACAGCATTTCAAGGATACTGTATCTGATACCCACATGACATAATTGAGGCTATTAGCCTTAAAGGTTAGGTAGTTTTTGTCAGGTTCTCCACTATAAAGTCACTTTTTATCTCTCGTCTTTGGAAGTGCAACTCTTACATTTTTCAGAGACAGGCAAATTTAAAACATGCTAGGGGAAACTTAAGGGGCAGCAACCAAAGAAGTAGGAAGAAAACCCAGAGAAAGTGTTGTTCAAGTAGCCAGGAAAGATAAAGGCATTAGGGGATGAGGGCATTGTGAACAATGTCAAATGCCCCATGAACTAAATTAAGATAATTACCAAAAAATGTGAATGGGAGGTAGAAATGACTCCAGTAAGAGCAATTTTAATTGTGTGATGGAGCAAAACCAAAATGTAATGGGATAGGCTAATCACAGAAAATGAACCTAGAATGTAAATGACATATTCTGGAATCTTGACTGCAAAGAAAGTATGTGGAACCAACTGAAGGGGGATAGAGAGGGAGTCACAAAATCAAAAGAAGTTATTGAGGATTCTGTGTTTTGTTTCATTAACGTAGAAGAGACTTGAGAAAACTCGTATGCTGAGAAGAAAGAGCTCACAAAAAGGGAAAGAGAAAGCTGGGGGTTAAAGATAAAAGCAACTTTACTGGGTAGAGTTAAGTGTACATGGCCATCACAGTATCTATCACAAAGTTAGTTTAGTCTCCAATATGTCTGAATTATTACTGATTACTGTAGTTTGTTGAGAATTCTCAGAGATTTACTGAGATAGAGGCTACCAGCTCAGAAAGCACATTCCTTTATAAAAATAAAATAGTGATTATCATCTTTCACTGGCGAGAGAATTTAAGAGGTATCTAAATCTCCAAGAAGCTATTCTTCTAGAATTTTAGATGACTGTTTGGACAAGTTGTTGATTCTATTTAGTAATTCTCATACCCTGGTTAAAGGTGCTTCTCTAGCCAGGAAGGCCAGAAACTTGAGATAAATTTTGGGTTTCTATTGACATTCTGTTTAGTAAATACCTTTGGTTCTTTTGCTTTCATTTTTTAACATGAGAAAGCATATCATAACATATTCTGTGACAAATATTACTGCTTGTCAGCAACTTGAAATTAGGAAGTAAAAGTTCATTTTACTAAAGCATAATATTTTCTTTTTTAAAAATATTAAAATTTATTCCAATGTTCTTATTTTTCCTGGGACAAACACAGAGGTTTTGGTGTTGGTGGTGGTGATCTTTGAAGAGGATGTGGGCAATTCCAATAAAGTAAGTAGATTTTTCAAATGTATGTTTTAAATATGAACTAAACACATAGTATGGGACCAAAAGTCTAATAAAACATCATAAATTTAACACAATGGATGACTTTGAACAGAACTTATATAATCTGCTACAATTGAGCAATTTTTCTTCTGAGAATTCACAGTACTTTTTGTAATGGGTAATGAATGAATATGTTTTGGATACATATTGTAAGGGTAAAAACCATGCACATTTATATTATATGCAGCAGCAGCAAAGCAGCAAGAGCACACGTTAAGCTAGAAAGATGTTGAAGAAAGAAAAAGCTCTCCTTAAAGGCAAGCTTAAGTCTTATTCATGTTTATATTTCTAACATTTGGTACAGTGCCTAAATTCAAAATATTTGTTCTTTGTTATATTAATTAGTGATTAAAGAAATACACAAATATAATAATCATATGAATCAACAAATAATCAAACATGACTAGCAAAATTAGGTTGGCTAAGGATCAGTCTCATTCTCAAATTCTATGACTATCAAAAGGTCTCTAACCAAATAGTATTCTCAAGAAGCTAAAAGGGTATTGACAGAGAATAACCTAAAGATAGATACTTGTTATCAAGCTGTTTTATTTGCACATAAATAAAATCAATCAAACGATTGATTTATCTAACAAAGGGAAAGCAGGATATAAAAGAGAAAGAAGAGTGAGGGAAAACAGGCAGATGCAGAACAGCAACTCATGGTTCCACATTTTTGGAATAAAGTCATTAGCTGGCAACAAGTAGAAAAGCCAGGCTGATCTTCAGTGAACTGACTAAGGATATCAAAGAACATACTTTGGAGGTTCTAAACAAGGGGTCAGCGAACTATATGACCTAAGGGCCAAGTCTGGCCTACATGGTTACCTACCGTGGACCAGGGCCAACATGCCTGTTCATTTGCTTGTTGTCAATGGCTGCAGTACACTGCAGTGACAAAACTAATTATCTACAACAGAGATCATGTCACTTAGAAAAGAGAAAATACTTACTCTCTGGTCCTTTTCAGAAAAAGTTGTCAAGTCTCCTCTAAATACACTAGTTGCAAGACAGAGTGTCAGATTGTGTTAAAAAGCAAGACCAAACTATGTACAGTTTCCCTTTGGTATCTATGGGGAGTTGGTTCTAGCATGCCTTTTCAAATTCCAAAATTCATGGATAGCATTTATTTAAATGCCATAGACCCTTATATAAAATGGCATGGTATTTGCATATAGCCTACATACATTCTCCCTAAATAATCTGTAGATTACTTGTAATACCTAGTACAATGTAAATGCTATGTAAATAGTTATTATAATGCATTATTTAGAAAACAATAAGAAAAATGTCTGTATGTGTTCAGTACAGAAGTAATCATCCTTTTTTCTGAAAATTTTAGATCTATGGTTGGTTGAATTCACAATGCAGAGTCCATGAATATGAAGGGCTGACTGAGTGACAAAAAGCAACTTTAAACACCTAGGTAAGCTAAAACTAAAAATATGGAGAAAAGCATTTCATGCAAACATTCATCAAATAAATCTAGGCTAGCTATATTACTATTAAGCAAAGTAAACTTCTGACAAAGAATGTCATTAAGAATAAAGAGGAGTTACTCAGGAAGCTGAGGCAGGAAGATCACTTGAGCCCAGGAGTTTGAGGCTGTAGTGTGCTAATGTTAGAAGTCAGACATTAAAAACAATGATGTGAATCTGTATTTATTAATTTGGAAAACTATCAAAGCTATATTTTCTGAAAAATAAATGGATTTTAAAAAGTCTTAATTTTACTTGATAGACAGATAGGCATGGAAACATATACACCAAATATGAAAAATAGGTAGCTCTGGGTAATGAGATTACAAATAATCTGTTTTCCTCTTTGTGTTTTCGGTACACTGATTTTTTTCAACAATGGTCATAATTAAAAATATTCACATACATATATTTATTTAACTAAATATTCACACACATACCTACACATCAGGCATTTCCTGACCAGTAACTTCTCTTCTTGGCTCTGGAATAAACGTGGCTGACCACCAGGTGGTCTCACTTCATTCTGTGCTTATGGGAGGTGAGCACGTACTCTGCTCGCCTCCCACCCTCAGTGGGAGATAAAGGACAACTGAGCTCCTTCAGACCTGTGGGATTGATCTCCAGGTTTCACAAATCTCCAGAGGGCCATGAAAGCAGTGACAATAACCCAAGAAGCCCCCAAAGAAACAAAGTCCTCTCACAGTACATGCTGAGTGGTGGGGAGATGAGCATGAAACAAAGCCAAGACATGAAACAAAGCCCTCCCTCTGTCATCCTGTAAGTGATTTGACCCAAATAAATGTCTTCCAAAATATGCCACAAGTCAATGGGAAATTTTGTACTCTATGGGTAACTAATCTTATTAACTGTTTGGGAAAACAGTCAATTTTTGCGATCAACAGTTGTGATTCCCATGTATTCCCACACACATTCAGTTATTTGTGTTTCACAAGCAAATGAGGTAGGGAGTACAGGATGCCCTTTTCCCATCTGAGGTCACTGAAATTCAGAGACGTTATATTGCTCCTACAAGACCTCCTAATGAGTGAACATTAAAGCCCACATTCAAACTTACACCTTCTGGTCTCCTGTCCTGAGCCCTTCCCTCCACAACCAGGGCACCCCAAGCTAGCCTGATTATAAAAATCACCTGAGGGGCTTGGGAAATAATTCAAAATTCCAGGCCAGCCTTTCCCCTGATGATCGTGATTCCAGCACAACTGAGATTGGAAATTTGTGGGTTTAAAAACAAACTCACCAGGTGATTTTCACGATTGGGTCAATTGGAGAGATGTTAACACATTTATCCCTTCTAAAGAAAAATATATATTCTCAGTCCCTACTGGGTTGTTAAATGTCAAGGTTAAGAAGACAAGGTCAGAGCTTCTGCATGGGGAATGGTCTGTCCAACTCTAAATGGTAAACCCTAACCCTTTTTTGGTGTTCACATTTGTTTACCTCTGGCTATCCTCACCGTAGGCAGCAGAAACCACACTTCAGCCTTGACAACTCCCCTACCTTAGTTGATTCCACCTCCTCTGCATTTGAGTTTTCTTTCAGTGGCCTGGTTCCCTGATCTCTTCCATCTCTCCCTGAAATCTACTGTACGAAACTCCTTGCAGCTCCAATCTCAGAGGCTGGCCCACAAGCTGACTCAGTTTCCTGTGCAAGTCAGCAGCAAATCAACCATTAAACAATACCTACTTGCTACAAAGAAGCTTCCAGAAGTGCACGTTCTTTACAACCGAGAATATAAGAAGCATAGCCCCACCTCACCTACATGGATCTATCATTTCTTCTCCTGTGAAGGAATTAGGCTGCTGACAGGACTGTTCTGTGTGGATGCATTCATGACTGGCTGAAAGGGCTAATGGGAAGCCAGTAATCCTCCCAACAAAACACCCTTTCACATCTCTGATGCTGTCTCCTCACCCTGCATGCTGAGGGGCTTAGCTTTGGCTGCTCCCATTGGGTGAATCTGCCTGCAGCTGTCTCCCAGCAATCCTCATCTGGGCTGGCTGTGGGAAATCTGTTCTCCAATCCCAACTTCAAGGTCCTGCCGTTGTGTAAGTTGTCTCCAAGACCTGTCAAATTTGAGCATCACATGAGGCATATATACATAAAGTACTTCGGGCATCATAAGAAGGCATCGATCACTTCCAGTCAAGGGAATTTAGAGAAGTTATCTGGCTGCAGTGCACTTCATTTGGACCTTAAAGTGTGAGGAAATGGATTTGAACATCAGAATGTTGGGAGGACATTATGAATGGAGAGGAAAAAAAACAGAGCAACCACAGAAAAAAAGGAAAAATCATAGTGTATGGGAAGAAGGAAGTTTTAGTTATTCTTTGCTTCCCAAAATTAATTCTTAGCTAGTTAGTTTTTAATGCAGTTTTATAGGCTTTAATTCTCTTTGGAAAGCCAAACTTATGAAAACTGTTTAAAAAAGAAAATTAGGGAAAAGGAACTAATTGTTATAGAATACCTTCTAAATTACCTCATTAAATCTTCAAAACAACACCAAAAAGGTATTATCCACTTCACCATCCTCCCCATTTCACAGATGACAATAATGAAGGCAAAGAAGTTAATTTGTCCTGACTCATGTCTCTTACCAAAAAATCAGACAAGAGATTTAAACTGAGCTCTGTTTGCCCTAAACCTCACATGGTATCTACTAGACCACCATTGCCTCTAGGATAACATAAAGAGGTCACATCACTACTGTAGAACATTCACCAGCTGAGATCTGTGCACCTGTGGTCTGAAAATCCTCATTAGAACAGAAAATTTAGTGTTAGCAGGATAGCATTATACATCACATCAAATTAATGGTATCAATTTGAATTTTATTCATTTTAAAGTCTCATTGTTAAATTTATAAAAGTTAATTTTTGTCTTATATCTGTTTCATACCTAAAAGTATAAGGAGTGCATATGTAGTTTTATAGTTGTACATTTCAAGTAACATTACAATAAAAATATATTTCAACATTCCAAGTTTATGAGATTTTTTTAATCCATTAAAAGTTCTCCACATAAAACGTCTCCAATTCTGAGAAAGTTGTATGAACATGTTACTCAAGAATAACCATTGGCCATAACAGAGTTTTCTCATGCAGATGAGTCTCTAGAACAGCAATGTGTCTGTATAATGAACAAGCTGAGATTTTTCTATGACTTCATCTTCTTTCTTTTGCACCAGAGCAGAAAACAAAGCCCAGGGTGGTGTGTCCTGTGAAGTTGAAAGCACTATGCTCATGTCTCTTAAACTGAAGTCAAACTTGTTGGGGAAGAAATTGTTTTTGAAACCTATATTATTTTTAAATTTCAAATTTTTACAGAAAATAAAAAGTCTTGGATTTTTTCAAGTTTTTCCTCCTGAGTAAAGAAGTAGGTGTACCATATGTATCCTCTGATCCCAGAAATATTATAAATGTAAGACACTTTTATCACTTTCGTTATCTGAGTGACGTTCTTCCAATGCATATTTTATATTTCTATGACACATTTTACAATGCACATATGTATCTTAAATATTTCTAATTTATGTACCCCCTTTTCTTTTTGTTTTCTTTCCTATTTACAACCCATTACTCCTATCATGCAGTTAAATATTTAAGAGAGAATTCCCTCCTTTAAAAAAAGGAGAAATCTCACGTCCTGTCTGGCAAGTTTTCAAAAGTAAAAAATCAGAAAGCCATTGACTGCCGCACCCTTTTCCACACTAGGATGACTAACTTTAATTACTCAGAGGATATTAAAGTGACAGTGTGCTTTATATCCATTATTCCAGCCCTAAACCCCATTCCTTCTGACCCAGATGACCCACACATCATCCTGCAGTCAATACCTAATGGAAGAAAGTTCCAGGGAACCCATTTCTATTTATGACCAAAGACATGTCCCCTTTCACCTCATTTCTGCTTTATGCTTTTTCTTCAGGCTACTGAACTCTGGAAAATCTCCCATATCTGCCCCTTATCACCATATTGCCGCTCATTTGATGATCACCAAATCTGGCATCTAGTTTTGATCCTGGGTGTCTTCTTCAGACACAGTTCTGCCCTTGTTTTGACTCCAACCTCTTCTGGTTGTTGTAGATGGCCAACACTGAAAACACTGCCCAAGTCTCTGTTCTGGAAACTATACCCATCTATGACACTGGCAGGAGCACCAGCCTTGCTTGCATGGCTTCCCTTGATAGAAGATTATAAATATTCAAACTTATAAATTAAAAATAAAGGTTCAAATATCAGTCAGCATAAAATAGCACCTTAATATTTGATAAGGTAAGGAATAGAAGAATATATATAGGACAAAACTATCCTGTGTGGTCATCTTCATATCAGTTAATCTGAACATAAAGAATGAAGAACGCTGTTTCTGAGGGAAAGAGACATCTGCCGTGACTTCCACTGGTCCCACATAAAGACATTCCCATACAGAACAATAACTCAGAGGGACTTGACGGCTTCGTTCACGATACTCACGATACCCAGGGACAAGTTTTCTCTGAAGCTAAGGACTTTTTATCCATGTTACAAAACAATCATTTTTTAACAGCTTTATTGAGATATAATTGACACACAACAAATTACAATATGTAAAGTATACAGTTTATATGCAAAGGTGAAACCATCATCAATACTAAGAAAATGAACATATCCCTTATCTCCTAGAATTTTGGGGGGCCTTTTTCTAATACCTCCCTCCTGCTCCTCCCCACCACTGCCCATCCCCAAGCAACCACTGATCTGCTTGCTATTGCTGTAGATAACTTTGCATTTTCCAGATGTTATATAAATATAGTTACACAGAACATACATTTGTAATCTAGATTTTTTTCATTTAGGATTATACTAAGCTTCATTTATGTCATCACATATATCCCAAGTTAATTCCTTTTTGTTGCTGAGTAGATTGAATTGTATGAATATACTATAATTATTTATCCAGGTGTTGATGGACATTTGGAGTTGTTTCCAGTTTTGGGCTATTACACATAGAGCTGCTATAAATATTTATGTACAAATCTTTATATAGACCTATGATTTCATTTATCTTGGGTAACTACCTAAGAGTAGAATTACTAGGTCATATGGTAAGAGTATTTTTAACTTTCAAAAACTGCCAAACTGTTTTCCACAGATGTTATGCCATTTTTTATGTTCCCCAAAGCAGTGTGCTTACTCTACATCCTTGTCAAGAGTTGGAATGGTAGGTGTTTTCAATTTTATACATTCTAATTACTGCAAAGTAGTATTACAATGTGATTTTGTTTTGTATTTCTCTAATGACTAAATATGATAAGCATGTGCTTATTTGCCATCAAATATTTCCCTGATGAAGTATCTCTCTCTTTTATGAGGAAAAGAGGATTTTATGAGGATTTTAATTGGATATTGAGTTCTGGGAATTCTTTGTCTGTTCTGGATATATTTCATTTATATAATATATGATTTGCAAATATTAGCTCCCATAGGGAGGCTTGTCTTTCATTCTATTAGCTGTGCTTTTTAAAGAGCAGAACATCTTAATTTGAACAATGCCCAATGTATCAATTTGGTTTCTTTATAGACCATACTTCTGGTATCTTATCTAAGAAATCTTTGTATAACCCCAGGTCTCAAAATATTTTCTTCTATGTTATCTTCTAGAAGTTTACAGCTATATAAAACTGTATACTTCTGTATATAGACCTATACAATTTAGGTCTGTGGTCCATTTTGAGTTAATTTTTTCATATAGTACAAGGTATTACTTCAAGTTTAGTTTTTTGGTTTTTGTTGGGTTTTTTTTTGCATTTGCTGAAGTCTTTTCTTTTTCCACTGAATATACTTTACCTATTTTTGAAAATTAAAATGACCATATATAAATGGTTCTACTTCTCAATTATTCATTTTGTTCCATTTATTTATTTGACTTGACACAAATACCATATTAACTTTACTCTTGTAGCTTTATAAGTCTTGAAGTCAGATAGTGTAAGTCCTCCAATTTGATCCACTTTTTTAAATTACTTGTGCTGCTACACATACTTTGCATTTTCATATGAAAGTCAGAATAGATTTTCCATTTCTATAAAAAATTAATGAAATTTTTATTGAGGTTCCATTGAATCTATAGACCTACTTGGGGTGAACTGACATCTGTAAAATATTGAGTCTTCCAATCCATAAAGGCGATATGTGTTGCTATTAAATTAAATGTTTAATTTCTTTCATTCATATTTTGCATTCTATAGTGTATGAATACTTTATATTTTGGTGCTTTTATAAATGATTTTGCTTTTAATCTCAATCTGTTATTTATCACTAGTTATATTACTTTCTTGTTGCCACGATAACAAATTATCACAAATTTAGTGGCTTAAAGCAATAGAAATGTATTCTCTTATAGTTCTTAAGGTAAGAAATCTAAAATTTGTCAGCAGGCCTGCATTCTTCCTAGAGGAATCTATTTCTTTGGCTTTCCCAGCTTCTAGAAATTTCCTGCATTTCTTGGCTTATGGCTACACATCTCTCCAACCTCTGCTTCAGTGTTCACGTCTTTTTCTCAAACTCTCTCTCTTATAAGTACCATTGTGGTTACGACAGCCGCATCTGGATGAACCAAGATAATCTCCCCATCTCAAAATACTTCACTTGGTATTAGCTACAAAGTCTCTTTTGCCATAGAAGGAAACATACTCACAGGTTCAGGAGTTAGGTAATGAACAGCTTAGGAATGAGGCATACAATCACACTAGTACATAAAAATATGATTATTGAATATTTTACATTCTGCAACCTTACTAAACTCACTTATTAATTCTAGTATCTTTTTTGTAGATTCCATAGTACTTTCTACATATATGATTATTTCATCTATTAAAAAGACAATTTTACATATAGTTTTCTAATCTATGCCTTTTATTTCATTTTCATGTCTTATTGCACTCATTAGGACTTCCAGTATGATGTTTAGAAACAGTGGTAAAAAAAAATACTTGTGTTGTTCCAAATGTTAGGGCCACACTTTATTATTCCATCTTTCATTATTAAATATGTTAGCCAGAGGTCATTTTATACACACACTTTGTGAGGTCCAAGAAGTTGCTTCTAGTCTGCAGTATGCTGAGAGAATTTTTCATGAATGAATGTTAAATTTTATTAAATGCTTTTTCTACATATATTGAGATGATCATGTGGTTGTTTTTATTTTATCTGTTGATAAAGTGAAGTACATTGATTGATTTTCAAATCTTGAAAAAATTGATTTTCCAATGAACATTGCATTCCTGAAATAAACCCTACTTGGTTAAGATACATTTTCCTTTAATATTTTTAGATTTTATTTACTTTTATTTACTTAAAACTTTTAAGAATTTTTTAATCTATACTCATGAGTCATATTAGGCTGCAGTTTTCTTCTCTTACAATGTCCTTTTCTAGGTTTGGAATCAGGGTAATGCTGACTCTATAGAATGAGTTGGAAAGTGTTCACTCCTCTTTCATTTGGGGAATTATTTTGCATTGAGTTGGTATTCGTTTTTAAATGCTTGGTAGAACTCACCATTGAAGCCATCTGGGCCTGAAGGTTTTTTTTTATGGGAATATGTTTACCTGCAAATTTATCTTCTTTAAGAAGATAAATTTTATCTTCTTTAAGACACAGGGCTACTTGGGTTATACATTTATTCTTGAGCGAAGTTTGATAAGTCTTTTAAGAAACTTACCAGTTTCATCTTTGTTATTGAATAAATTGGCATGAAGTTGTCCATACTATTCTCTGATTATCATTTTAATATCTGAGAAATCTCTACTCATATCACCTCTTTCATTATTGATAGTGATACTTCATCTTTTTCTCATGGATAGTCTGACTAGAGGTTTATCCATTTTATTGATCTTCTCTAAGAATCTAGGTTTTATTTCATTCATTTCCTCTAATTTCTGTTTCCATTTTATTGATCTCTCAGGTCTTCATTATTTTCTTTCTTCAGCTTACCTTGAATTTTATTTGTTCTTCTTATTGTAACTTCTAAAGATAGAAGCTAATGTCATTAATTTTAGATCATTCATTTTTTTCCAAAGGAGACATTTAGTGCCATAAATTTCTCTCTAATTACTGCTTTTGATATATCCTACAAATTTTGGTATCTTGTTTGGTCATTTTCACTCAGTTCAAAATATTTTATAATTTCTTTCTGATTTCTTTTTTGACCCATCTATTAGTTAGTTTCCAAATATTTGAGGATTTGCTGAAGACATTTATGTTGTTGGATTTCTAATTAAATTCCTTTCTGGTCAGAGAAGATACTTTGTATGATTTTTATCACTTTTTATATATATTTGGCTAAGAATATTATCCATCTTCATAAATTAGACATGTATCCTTAAAAAGAATATTCTGCTATTGTTAGATACTGTTCTACAAATGTCAATTACGTCAGGTTGATTGATAATGGTAAGTCTTCTCCATCCTTACTTTCTATATCCCTATCTTCTGTCTACTTGTTCTATCACTTATCATGTTTGAATATTTAAATCTCTTATTATAATTTTGGATTTGTCTATTTCTGCTATCAGGTTTTGCTTCATGTATTTTAAAGCTCTGTTATTACCTGCATAAGTATTTGGGATTGTTATGTTCTATTAATGAATTGACCTTTTTATCATTATGGAATGGTCTTCTTTATCCTTGATAATGTTCTTTGTTCTGAAATTCTACTTTGCTTGATGTTAATATAGCCACATCAGCTTTATTTTAACTAGCATTATCATGATATATCTTTTTCCATATTTTTATTCTTAACCAATTTTTTGTATATTTTAAGTCAATTTACTGTCGGCAGTATATAAATTGGGTCACTAATATTATTTTTCATCATCATTAATATATTGTTCCAAAAAGCCTAATCTTGGCTTCTTTGGAGGTCAATTCTTTTTTATTTCCAAATATTTGTAAGCATTTTAAATGTTTGAGGGAAATTACCTTCAGAGAATGTACAAAATTAAATAATATATTGATATCTTTGCTATTCAAGGACCTAACTGATGTTTTTACATAAATATTATATTACTTTAAAAAATCAAGGACTCCTACTCTACATTTTGTGAAATTACTAAGTAGGACCACATTATAGGGGCTGTCCATTGTCTGAGTTTTCCTAGTGCAACTTGTTAGCCTCACCCCTACCCCATCCCCACATAATTACCTTTAAGAAGTGTCAGCCAGCATGGTGGCTCACCCCTGTGATCCCAGCACTTTGGGAGGCCAAGGTAGGAGGATCACTTGAGCCCAGGATCTTGAGACCAGCTGGGACAACAGAGAGAGACCTCCTCTGTACAAAAAATTTAAAAACAAATTAGCTAGGCATA
>NW_016107593.1:318019-325630 GCF_001604975.1 Cebus imitator
AAAAAAAAAAAAAAAAAAAAAAAAAAAAAAAAAAAAAAAAAAAAAAAAAGAAGCACCAATAGGATTTCTTTGCCTAGAGAACATGTCCATTTACCTAACCAGTAGGCTCACAATGTATGTCAGTATTTTAAACAAGGGCAAGTGGAAACTCCTGTAGGAAAAATTTCAGATGCATGCCCTGCTGATGATGGGTCAGAGTGTTCCTCTAATAATAATAATTAAAATAATAATTCACATTTGTGAATTGCGTACTATGCACCAGGCATTATAAGCATTATCCCATTTAATCCTCACAACAACCTGAAATGTAGAAGCTATGATTATCCTCATTCTGCTTCAGAGGAAACAGAAGCTTAGAGGAGTTTATAAACTGGTCCAAGTCACTGTACACATCAAACAAATAAAATGAAGGAATAATAGGCCCCAAAGAAAGAAGCCAACTAGCCTTTCAGATAAGAACACAAATACAGCAACAGTCAGATGAATATCAACATTAATTTGAAAATTCTAAAAGGAAATTATAGGAATTTCCACACAGACCAGTTCCACTATCATTAGACCTTCTAAAAGAAATTGCTCTCCAAGAATTCTTACCTACATTCCTCCTCCTACAGAATTCATCTATTTCTTCTTCACATAGAAGACAGAGAATGAGAAATCATTCTTCATCCAATGTATTTTGCTTTTTATAAAAGAAGTTATTTTCTTCATATTTCCATCTTTTCAACTTTCATGATCAATCTGATTGTCTAATTTCTCTCTTCCAAAATTTGTTTAAATATACATATCTTCAGATTTTTCACAACATTAATAAGGGGATTATACAGTAGGAAAAATTGCCTGACTTCTTTAGGTGACTCAAATTTGACAAATTCAAAATTTGTGAACTCACCTTTTTGACAACAGGACTGTATACACTTTTGAGTTAATGACTAAATCTAGGGCAAAAAAGTTGCCAATGTGCTCAAAAAGAATGAAGAAAAGGCGATTTTTTTTATCCCAGGAGCACATACAACATAGTTGGGGTTCTGCAAATCATTTTATTTTTTTTTCTTTTATATAAACTTTATAGGTGATAAAATGCAAATGAATTCCTGTGTTTAGGAAACATCATGTTTAAGTATAGGACAGCGTGTAAAAGGAGCACTAAAGACCTAGCAGGCGATCCAGAAATTTGTTTATTTTTTTTTTAGAAAGTGCATGTCATAGTAACTCATCTCCATCATAGCTATCAATACTCTCTAAAACTCAGGGAAGAGCCCCTTTAGATAATTACAGGTTAGGAAGGTTGTGTCCTCCCCACCTACATTCTTATTATCGTATGCCTTCTTGATCCCACTTAGCCCATTCCCATGATTAATCTCAAAGGTCACTGACTAACTCATCAGCTTCATTAACGATTACTTCAATCCAGGATCTACCTCTAAGAAGAACTTGTGTTTATCAAAGCATTCATCACACCACGGAAGAAGGAACCATTCATTTGTCTCTCTCATGGAAAGCTCCCCTGTGGCTGAAACAATGTCTTGTTCACTTTCCATTTCCTAAAACTGGCAACATGGCATTAGTGCCTGGGAAATAGGAGATACTCAGTAAACATTTTGAATGAGAGAATAAATTCTGCTGGAAAACATGTACAAGCATATCATAGTATGCACTCCCTGACCACCATCATATAGTTTTAAGACACTGAAGTTGGGAGAGGCGAGTGTTTCTCAATTTTTATTCTAGAGATTTTATTTGCTAAAGTATGAATATGAATTAGTACAATTGGTAAGAGAAGTGATCTTGGTATGTTTTTCTACTTTAAAAAGTCACTAGAGTTAATTTCACATTTTATATCCTATAATTGATCTCTACAAAGAATATCTATTTGAACTCTGAATATGCCAATGATTGATACATAGAGACTGCTACCATATGGGCCCTTAATTCCATCAGTTTCATCTTACAGTTTAAAAAGAAAATAAACAAGCATGCACACCCTTGTTTACAATGAAAACACATGAATGGAACAGTAGAGAGATTCATTAAACAATACAAAATTATAGCTAAATAGAGGAAACAAGTTCTAGTGCTCTAAACCACTGTAGAATGACTATAGATAGCAATAATATATAATTTCAAATAGCTTGAAGGAGGCTATTGAAGTTTCCTGATACAAAGAAATGATAAATGTTTGAGATGCTGGATATACTAATTACCCTGATCTAATCACTACAAATTGTATATATCAAAACATCACTATGTACCCTATGAATAGGACAATTATTAATTGTCAAGTGAAAGAGTAAAATTTTTAAAAATTTAAAAAATAAAATAGCATTTGTGGTAAATCACAAATGTTTCTAAGTGTTTGGCAACAACCTGGATTTTGTGTTCTTACTAGGTTTATGCATAAAACAATTATCCTGGGGGTATTTAATTTTGGTTTTTACATGTTTTTCATTTATGTCCTTCTTTCTGACTTTAAGGAAGTATAGTTGAGAGTGACATACTCAAGAAGAGCAGAGGATGTAGTAAGGCAAGAAACTGGCAACAACAAAACCATTCTGGAGAACAATGGTGAGCATGCACCACCCACTGTGGACATTTAGGGACCATATCATGGAGCAACAGTTAAAGTTTTTGGACTATTATACCTAGATAACTTTTTTAAATGACAAGTAAAATTAAAAGGCTCCTTGAAAGGGTATTAGAACTTTTCTTAAGCCCACCATAAAAACTGCAGATACAGCTGCATTTGTCAAATCTGTCCCATATTAACTTATTGGTGAGCTGAGCAGTTTTCCTTGTACAAATAATTTTATGGCTTGTTTCAAATGAATTTTTTTTAGAAAGGAGTAACTTCCTAAATTTATCCATCTCATAAGGCCCTTTGCTGTGGAGATGGGCATGCCTCTTAAATTCTTTCATCTTCTTTGTCAATTCTAATGATGTGTCTAGACATGCATAAGGAAGTTAAAAATTGAAGCAATCAACTACATAATTTGGAAAAAAATCACATACAGCTGAAATATTGAGTTGATTGGATAAAATGAAATAAACTGCCCACAAGCCTTCACTTTTCACTGCCTGCTCAGACAGAATTCTTGTCTAGGATGCAGTAACAGGGCTCAAAATTGGCAAAAGTCTATGTAATCCACGGAAATTGTTGATAATCAGCTCAGCCTCACCACAGAAATAGAGATCACTAGTTATAACAAAATAAACCACCTGCTATCCCTGGTCAAAATTCCTCGACCAGATCCTAAGTATGCATGTACAGTACTTTCAAATAACTGGATGGATATTGGCATTCCAGCCAAATATGCAGATTTGATGAACATGCAGATATGGCATCTGATTGATTTTCAGATTCTCTATATATTTATAAAATGTCTTTTAACTAAACCTTGTTCTACAAATATAAAAGGAAAACTGGAACACTTAGGCATTAAGTGGACTTTGGGAGACAGGAAGGAAAGAAGATTCTAGGAACACTACAGATAAGTTATCTCATATAATCTTCAAAAAAATCAGCAAATTTCTCAGTTCAACAAAAAGTGATTGAGTGCCCCTATAAGAACACAATCTAACTTAAAAAAAAGACATGACTTCTGCTCTCAAAGGGCTTACAGTGAGTTGACAGCAAATAATCACCACAGAGCTCTGTGCTCTCATGGAAAAGACTGTAGTTCCTAAGAGTAGATGACAAAGGAAGCTGGCCTAGACCAGGGATCCCTCATTTCGGAGTTGAGGCCATAGAAGCTCAGAGATGTTATGTGATTTTATCAAAGTCACACAGTCAAGAAGGAATGGAGGTAGGATTCCTTCCCAATCTTTCCTGGCCCCAGATCTTTCTCTCTGCTTCTATTTTGTATGTATGTGGTGGGGATGGGGAGGCTGCTTATTAAGTTGACTGCATGAGAGATGGGAGGCAGTTACAAAACTGGGAGGATTCCTTGCAGCAGATTGTACCTACTTTTGTTTTTCAGCCCATTCAGTTTGATATTTCCTGAAAAGATCAATTCACTTCTGAGGAAAAAGTTTCCAAATGCTCACAGGACTGGTTAACTATGCTTTTGTTTCTACATTGTACCTCTTTGGCTCCATGCTGAGACTTGATGTGGGTAGCTGAGTTGGTCCATGAATTCTTGGTTGGTCATTATCTTTCACTGTTGTATGTTACAAATGCCATTCAAAAGATAGTGATGAAATACTCCTGAGATGTAAAGCAACTACAAGTCTTATAGTAAGAACATGGCTGCCTGTCTTTGTGTCTAGAAATTAATGTTAGATGGATTCTACACTTACTAGGCTAGTATTCGATGTGGCACATATTGACCAAGTTTTTCACATCTTGGTACGTCATGATCAGAGTGATCAACTCGTCCTACTTTTCCCAGTACTTTCCTAGTTTTAAAACTAAAAGTCCAGCATTCTTAGAAATTCCTCAGGTCCAGGCAAACAAGGATGGTTCAACACCCTAGTCAGTGAGCTACTCAGAGATCAGAGTCCTATAGGATGACCATAATTTTGGAAACACAGACAAACAGACACAATAAACAGATCAGTGATCTTACATTAGAATACATGGGTGTTCTATGACATTACATGTTCAATGAGTTGTTTCTCATTAGCAATGCATATTTCACTATGCTGAGCAGAATGGAAATGAATGTAATGCATTAATGCAGCGTTTCCATCAATCCCTGTACATGCATCTGCAATGTGTTGCCTCAGATGATTTGTGTCTTTGGTATTCACTAAGTAAACCTATGCTTTTAGCCTACTCTGGAAGACATAACGAAGGTCTTCATATCTGGGAAGTAGGTATCTCACTCCACACAGCCACATCTTTTAGTAAGTTTTGTTTAACATCATCCCATCAGCTGTGGGATAGTGCGATGGGGTGTCATGCACCACCCTACAGGTCCTACTCCAGGAAACCTCCCACAGCCTGTCAAGTGCAATCAGCACTTTGTGTCCTGGTTTTTTTGTTTGTTTTTGGGGTTTTGGTTTTTGTGGGTTTTTTGTTTTTGTTTTTGTTTTTGTTTTTTTGAGACAGAATCTCATTCTATTGTCTAGGTTGGCATGCAGTGGCACAATCATGGCTCACTGCAACCTCCACCTCAGGCAATCCTCTTGACTCAGCCTCTCAAGTAACTGGGACTACAGGTGCACACCACCATACCTGGCTTATTTCTGTATTTTTTGGAGAAATGAGTTTTCACTATGTTCCCCAGGCTGGCCTTGAACTCCTGGACTCAACTAATCCACCTGTCTTGGCCTCCCAAAGTGCTGGGATTACAGGCATGAGCCACTGTGCCCAGCCTACATTTCATGTCTTGATAAAGTCAAATAAGGTGTGTTTCTAGACTTTATAGCCACACTGTGATAAAACAACTCCCTGCCTTCCTAGGTAGTATTTATAGTAGCTTTTGTTTATTTTTATTTTCATAGAGGAAGACCTAAAATTAACAGGTAAGGATTTCTGTTTATTTGTGTTCATATTTTCTTAGAAATAAAGTTAAGGGGCCAAAATTGATATACATTTAGCTCAACTTTCTCTACTGAGTTTATTCTTACCAATCAAAGAAGTTGCAATATGTTGAGTACCAAAATCAAATTGTTTTATTAATAGAAGTACACAACCTTAATACATTGAGACTCATACTATCAGTTTCTTTTTCAGCAAAACAACTGCAATTATTGCATGAGAAACTATAGATAATGACAGTCACCATCTGGGTCAGTATCTAGTCTCCAGTGGGCACAATCTCCAGATTCAATTTATGTGTTATGTTATGTGCAAACCTCAGGTTTTTAGAAACTTAGCACACCTGTAAGATGATCAACAGAAATTGTATGCAATTAACCAAGGACAGGTTAAGGATAAAAGTAAATAATTATTCCAGGGTGTTACAGGAAACAACCCATAGCCTGAAAAACATGTTTAGTCATGATTGTTATAAGTGATTATTTTTCTCTCTTTCTTACAAAAAAAGAAGTGAAATGTAATTTTTTGTCAATAACATGTTATTTTTTTCTCAGTGTTAAGTTACTTTAGATGTTTGAAATAAGCAAAAACCAATAGTTAACAATTCTTACAATTTTCACTTCCAACATCATCAAACGGAGACAAAGCTAGTCAAGCCAGTATCACCTTAGAAGGAAGAACCAGCCTGCTTTGCTGCAGATATTACTCTGCTTGCCCCATTCAGTGATTGAAAGTCCTTGGAGGGCTCGGGTTCTGCACAATTCTAGGCTAGCACAGGTATGTATCATTGGTCTTGTTATTATTTTTAACAGTTACCAATTATAGAATATTGGTACCAGACTCTGTCTTAGACTGGCTGCATAAATTATTATAAATCCTTCCAACAATGAATGGTAAAAATTATTTTTCTAAGATTTTACAGATAGGGATAGAAGTTCAGAGGGGCTAAATAACTCTGCAAAGATCACCTAGCAGCAGTAGTGGCAGCAGAATCAGGTATGCATGTTTGGGATTCTCTACAACACACCCATATATATAGCACACTGCTTTCAAGTGTTACAACATGGCATAAATTAATATTTAAGTCACAGCAAAACTTTTGCTTCTCTCAGAATTCTCTTTAGAAAATGGCAATGTTAATTTAGTAAAATATTTTGTTTCATCTTGTAAATGGGATATAAGCATTATCCAGACTATTTTTCTGGTGATATTTTAAATATTATAAACATTAAACTCTAGAATTCAAAAAAAATTGCATGTTGTTGGCATCTGGATCAATTTTATTTTCAAGACATAAGTATTCTACATTTTGTTTGAAGTATCCTAATGTCTATGAAAAGTGTCATTAGTTGGAGGCCTTGCAGCATTATTTCTTGTCATCGTTGACAGGGACAGGAGCCAGGAAAATGCTAAGCAGAAGAGGCCAGGTCTCCAGGGAGGGCCCCACCCTCAAATCTGAAACTGCAGCCTATAATGAGAACTTACATCTCTATTTTCCTACTCGAATGTTGCATTTTCCAAAACCACCCACAGCCTGCCCTGCCCTCTATCTTGTGCCGCCCATAAAAACCCCAGCCTCAACAGGCAGAGAGAGGAGAAACAGCTGAATGTCGGAGACTATGACTGAGCTTCAGAGAGAAGTGACTTGACATCACATGGATGGCTTGAAAGCATAGCTTCAAAGAGGAGTCTGGCCATGGGGCCTGCACAGTTTTGCTCCTGCTGGCGGCACCCAGAAGTACTTGTTCCAGCTCCGGTACCCACTCACTTGCATTCACCCCTTCCTGCAAGGGGTGAGGCACAGCAGGTCCAAAGCTGTTGCCTACTTCTAATGCCCCTGCACTCCAGTTCCTGCCTATGAAGTGGTCAGGGAACTATTCTGCTTCATTGTGTTTTAATTATTTTCACCTCCTTCCAAAAACCAATTAGAACAGATCAGAATGTTAAAACCTATGTGAAATAACACAGCTAATTTTTTATAATTATAAAATGACTAGAAATAGATGTGTTACGCCGGGCGCAGTGGCTCAAGCCTGTAATCCCAGCACTTTGGGAGGCCGAGGCGGGTGGATCACGAGGTCAAGAGATCGAGACCATCCTGGTCAACATGGTGAAACCCCGTCTCTACT
>NW_016107593.1:325820-336926 GCF_001604975.1 Cebus imitator
AATTGAAGTTAGGCAATAAATTAAGTTTTGAGTTTCTATCAGTTATATGAAATAGGTAAATATGTGTGAGCATATAATTCTTGTTTTTTGTTTTATTAAAAACAAAAAAACTTCTTGGAACATTCAAATATTTGTCTGGCAATAAATCTTAAAAAAAATTTTAAGATTACAATAGCTACCATTTAGTAAGTATCCATGCCCTGGGCTTAGTAGTATATGTATATTACCTCTTAAGAAATACAACCATTAAATACTAAATCTTATTTAAGATCTAGTATTCAGTAGCAGAACAGAGTGCCTACAGTTAACAGAAATTTACTGCATATTTTAGAATAACTAAAAGAGTAGAAATGGAATGTTTGTAATACAAATGATAAGTGCTTAAAAAGATGATACCCCAATTACCCTAATTTGATCATTATATACTGTATGCCTGTATAAAACATCACAGGTACACCATAAATATGTACCACTACTATGTAGCCATAATAATTAACAATAAAGAAATACAAAAATAATATTAATCCTTCCAATATGCCTATGGAATATAATTTTTAAAAATGTTTTTGACAACATTTTGGTAATTATTCTGATTCATTCTTCAAATGAATATTTTTACCTGCCTTCTATAAAAGCAGAAGACATAGCATTAACTATTAATGCAGGAAGAACATTTCTGAGAATTGAGGTAAAATAAAATATATGGCCTGGCATATTTTAACTTCTGAGGAGATGGCTTACTGAAAAAAAAAAAAAAAAAGAAAAGAAATTAGAGAAAGAAAGAAAATCCTTTCACCATCTCTGAGAAATATCAAATACCTTAAGAAAGAATTTAGCATATGCAAGACTGCAGTCACTTTATAGATGAATCCCCTAACATGTTCCTGTGTCATGGTGCTCTTTATTGCCCAAAAATCCCTCATATGCAAAAACCAGTGTTAGAATGCTGTAGTCTTGCTAAAACTTCATATTTATAGAATCTGTCACCCTGCCTTTGCTTTAAATAAACTAAATTCATATTTTGTAACTTGGAATAGGTAACATTCACTTTAGAACTTGCAGATATACACTGTTTTTTAAAACAGGAAATATGATTATTTATGACTTTGGATAGACTGTGGGAATTTGTCTTGTTATTGTATATTCCCTTTCAAGACATTCTGTTTTTCTTATCTGAGATAAGCAATACCTATTTTCTGCAATTCTTTTTTTTTGTACTTTTTTAATGAAAATGAAGTAACCACTAATAAATAGTAGTAAGTAAGGAATTTCACTTCTTTATTTTATGTATTGTAACATTTTTAATGTTTGGACCCACCCAATCCAGGCATCTACCATAACATTTACATAAAATGACATAGTATTTGTGTATCACCTATGCACATTCTCCAATATACTTTAAATGATCTCTAAATTACTTATAATATCCAATACAATATAAATGCTACATAAATAGTTGTGATACTGTTTTATTTGTATTACTTTTTATTGTTGTATTCTCAGTTTTTATTGCTTTTTTTCCCCCACATATTTTTAATTTGTGGTTGGTGGAATCTGCGATACAGTGCTCATGGATGTGGATAGCCAATTTTTACATATGTATATATACACTTTCTCTCTCTTTCTCTTTCTCTATATATGTTTATATATATACACACACATCACACAATATACACACACACATTATACACACATATATCCTATTGATTCTGTTTCTCTGGAGAACTCTGACTGATACAGAGGCTTTAAATAGCAGACCAAGTAGCAGAGCCTTTCTTCTGTAGGTAATGGGGAGACTTCAAAGATTTCCAAGCATAGAAGTGACTTGACCAGGGCTAAGCTGAGCTATAGGAATCTGAAAGTGGAGTACAGTATAGTTTAGAAAGGATAGATCAGGAACAGGATGACCAATTAGGAATCTACTACAAAGATCTAGTGTGACAGTATTGAGAAAGGAAAGAGAACAATCGATGGAAATTTTCAGAAATAAAATCAATAGAACTTGATGACTGGTTAGAGGTGGGATATGAGCAAGGGTGAGGGAGAAAAGAACAGGTTTGAGATCAGGGATCTAAAAAAAATGGTGATGTCCTTATAAGAATGCCAAGAAAATTAACTGATTTATGGGAAGATGTTTGTGAGTTCAGATTGGAAATATTAAATTTGATTTGCTAGTGGGATATGTAAGTCAATTAGACCACTGAAAAAATGAGATTAACATTAGAAAAGAAACAAGCATAAACCCATTCATTGAGAAATTACTATATGCTAGGTTCAGTGCCTAGAACCTTACAGGCCTTATCCAATGTAATCTTCCCAAGTATTCTATAAAAAGAAACTTTTCATTATACAAATATCCCCCTTGTACAAAGAAAACTAAAGCTTAAGGAGTTAAGGCTTCTAGCAGAGTGCATGCACCGTGAATCAGGGGAACAAAAAGAAGGCCAGTGTGGCTGGAAGGCTGTGAGCAAGAGATGAGAGGGGTAGAAAAGGAGTCCAGGGCTGGAGGTGGTGGTTCACACCTGTAATCCCAGCACTTTGGGAGGCAGAGGTGGGCAGATCACCTGAGGTCAAGAGTTCCAGACCAGCCTGACCAACATGGAGAAACTTTGTCTCTACTAAAAATACAAAATTAGCAAGGCATGGTGGCACATGCCTGTAATCCTAGCTACCCAGGAGGCTGAGGCAGGAGAATCACTTGAACCCGGGAGGCAGAGGTTGTGGGAAGCCGAGAGTGTGCCATTACACTCCAGCCTGGGCAACAAGAGAAAAACTCCATCTCAAAAAAAAAAGGAGAGAGTCCAGTCAGAGAGGGCCTCTGTAAAGGTATTTGTATCAATCTGAAGGGTGATGAGAGGTCACTTGGGGAATAGGGGACTTGTTTTTTAAAGTGACTTAATGTTTCAGAAGAATCACTGTGGCTGCTGTATGAGAGTAGACTTTAGGGGCAAAAGTCTACTTTTCTGGAAGCAGGATGGCAAAGTAAGAGGCTCTCGTGGTAACTCAGAGCAGAGAACATACTTTGGACCAGGGCAGAGGAGACAGGGTTGGACTGGGTTGAAATTAGAGTCTCAAAGCTTTATTTAGGAACTCAGTATGGAGTAATAGAGATGGGAAAAAACAGGTATGATTCCAAGGTCTCTGGACTCAGACAGTGAAGGCTTAGCAGTGTCATTTAACAATATGGGAGCACAGCTCCGAGGAGGGAGCCTGTAAGAGCAAGGGTGAGGGAGAAGTAGGTAAGAACAGGTTTAAGGTCAGGGATCTAGAAAAATGGTGATGGCCATGGACATGTAGAGGTTATCATCATAACTTAGTTGTAATAATAATATCCCATATCTGAACAGGCTGGGAGTAGATTGATAAGGCAGAATCTGAAATACTGCAAAGCATTCTAGAAAAATATTCTCTGCTTATTACCCATGAAAGATGATCCCTTTGTTATTTTTATATGTGAACCCAACTATGTTATAAACTCTAAACTAAACAGAACTGCACTAACATGTCATATGCCACGCCCTAATCAAAGCTTTGGAGAGCTCCAGTGATGGATGAGGGGCTTAACATTTCCCTAGTGGAGAGGAAGAAGCCAATGCAAACTTAGGAATCACAACATGGGCCATTATTTAATGAGGACCTACTGTGCTGTCTACTTGTAGGTTTCTTTTAAATGTCATGATAATCATATGAGGTTGATAGTATTATGGCTCTTACTATATAAAGAAATTAGCTAAGCAACATATTAGAAATATGTTGCTAAACAGAGTAGAGGGAGAAAATAGAAGTCCAGGGAACCAGTCAAAAGTCTATTTACAATAGCCCAGGTTTATTAATGAGGGATGCCAGCAAAAATGAAGGAAATGGAAACAGTATTAGAGATGTGTTATATTAGAATGTAAGCCTCAGGAGGGCAGGAACATGATCTGCCTTGATCACTATTGCACTTTATTGCCTATAGCAATGCCTGGAGTGGACACTCAATGAATGTGTACTAAAGAAAGAATGAAAGAATCATTCTATTCCAGCTAGTCAACATGTCTATCATCTTCGTGTGTGTGTGGTAACAAGATTTTACTTAAGATTTAACATCTTAGTAAATTTCAAGCAAATGATATGGTATTTTTAACTATTGTCACCATGCTGAATAGTTACCAATTTTTAATAAGTTCTGGAGATCTTGAACATGGCGATAATTTTTGACCAACATCTCCCCACTTCCCTCGCCCCCCATGTACATGTATATCAAAACACCAAGTCATATACTTTAAATATACATATATAATCATATTTACATGTCAATGATATCCCAATAAAGCTGTTTAAAAGTGAAAGAAAGAAATAGAGGGAGGCAGGAAGGGGGAGAGAAGGAGAAAGGGAAAGAAGGAGGGAAGAAGAAAGGCAGGAATGAGGGAGGGAGGGAGGAAGGAAGGGAAGTAAGGAGCATAGGAACGAGGGAAGGAAGGGAGGGGGGGAAAATGTAAACAGCAATTACACACTGGGACTTTTTACTGTCAAACTTCTCACGTTTTCAAAATGTCTGTCCAGTTCCTTTTAAGCAAGCTCCCTTTTCTCCATCTAAACTTGCCACCTAGTATTAGAATTTTTTTCAGTATCACACCCAACTCTGTGTTGGCAATTTAATATAATTACCATTAAGTGTTCCTTAACTTCTTCCTCATTCCTCAAAAGGTACCCTAAATGTTTGAAGGTGTGTAGGTTTTCCTGGAGAGATAAAACACCCAACCATCACAACTGTAAATTGTTGTTATTGTTGCTCATGTAATCACTTTACTATAGCTCTCTATATTTTTTCAATTGATTTATACTTACATGTGACTTTATTAATAAATAGGAATTAAGCATAAATGGAATTTTTTGTCCGAAAAGATATTTTTATTCACTATTCTGTCTATACAAATGATTTATTTTTAAGTACATTGGTATCTATTACTGCCCTAAAGATGATATCTAAACGTACAAATGCCTGAAAATATTTTTTTAAAGAATGTACTAATAGAAAGAAAGAAAATTCCCAGAAAATTCAAATATCTTGGTAAACTCTGTTGACAATCTGCACTGAATTTAAGTGAGTTGTGTTAAAATAAATTTGGCATATGTTGTTTTTCTACTCTGTGTTTTCAAGGCCTCATCTTCTTGTCTCCTTTGCTTATTTTTCTTTTTCTCTTTTTTTCCTAATTAGTTACATATGCAAGAGTTTAGGACTCAAGATCCCAGTATTATCACTCTGGAGAATTCTTAGCAAAAAATAAATCACTAGCTTTCCTGGAATATTGTTTTCACTAATTGCTTCAAAAACAAACATTATCAGAGATACACTCATTTTCAATGAAATAAAATAATGTTTCTCACAACAAAATTGTCCTTGAGAACTCTAAATTTTCTATATTGGACAGTGTCTAAATGTTGTTGTTAGCAAAGGTTAAGAAATAAGAGATGATTCTGTGTTTTAGTGCAGCATAGGACACTGGTTAAGTGCAAGGCCCTGGGGTCAGGCTGCCTAAGTTCAAGAGTGGGCTCGGCTGTCTGTATTTAATCCCTCTGTGTCTCAGTTTCCTCTCTAAAAAATTAGGATGTTGATGATAATAATAGTATAATTATAAGATCTTTGTGAGGAGTCAATGGGTTAATTTACATAAAGAATGATGATACCTGACACTTAACAATTATTTCTTTCTAAAACACACACTGATGATAGACCACTTTGAAGAAATCAAAGTGATAAGATTCTTTACTGATCTAGGATTTCCCAGGCATGAAGATTCCCATTTAGAGAAGTTCATCTGCATTTTCTGATTCCAATAGGAACTAGCTATGGTCATGATATATTAAGCTCCGGGGGGAAGAAACAAAAACAAAAAAAGTAAGATCTGTCTCGGTTATTTTGTAGATTTTAGAAGGCTTGGTGGATAATTGGTTTTTATTTAAGTTCACATTTTTTTAAAATATGCAAACATCTGGCCCCAGTTCTTCATGTCCTGCCCCAAGAAACATTTTCTTAAAATTTTTATTTGGCTAATATCCTCTATTTGTTTACTGTCCTCTAATTGTCTTATTCCATTTCGAACTGAAATTTCACTAATGCCTGAAGTCATATATTAAGGACTTCTCTCCTTTTTCCTTCAAATCCAACCACCATTTCTCAGGCTCTCATAAAGCATTGTTGATTGATTGCTACTAAGGCCTTAACTTTGTATAGCACTTTATAATTTACAAAGCACTTCCACATATACCATTGCATTAGATTCTTCTGAAAAAGTATCTATATCTTCCAGTTTAGGAAACTAAAGTTGAGGAAAATTAATTTGTCAAAGATAACAAAAGCTAGTGAGTGAAGAAAGCCAAACTTTGAGCCCATGTCCTCAGAGAAAGCCCATAATTATTTATGCTACATATTCCCCAGAACTAGCTTCCAGTTCTCAACCTCCACAACTAGAAGACTCTCAGGTATGCCAAAACCCTCATTTTTACACATTCAGCGGTAAAATGGATTGTCCAAGTCCAAAGTTTGGAATTTAGTGTCCTGACTCCCAGCCCTGTGTTCTTTCCACAGATAAGAAATAGTAAGATATAGAAGAGAAAGGATGACTGGATAATAAAGTTGATGACTATTTGCACTCACACCCAAAATTTTGACTAAGTGATTTGCAAACCCCTATAATTTTAACATGTATATGTTCTTTAAAAGAAATCTTGTCTAGGGTTTTTGAGCTGAGTTTGTACAGATAAAGAAACCCTGTACATTTATTCACATGTTGTACTTCTCATCTTCCTTGATACAGGTTATGTGCAGTTTCTGATTTTGTTGAGACTTACTCAGACATTTGCCTTTGGTGTGAAAGATCAATATTTTCCCTTCAAATCGATTAGCCATGAATTAATTCTAGTGTAACAGATATGAGTCTCAGTGCACAAGCGCAGGTGTTCAAGAAATATTATCATTTTATTGCTTTTTAATCAACTTAATATGGTACCAAGCCTGCATTTTCATCTTAGTTCTTTAAGAACTCCCTCCATTCTCAGATTGCAGCAGAATCAATGAGGGTTATGTGGAGTGCAGAAAAGGTAGGAAGAAACTCTAGCCAACAACTTGTAGCAATGACCATTGACATCTTCATTTTCTAAGGCCAGAGTGTTCCTGGAAGGCCAGAGACTCTGGCCTCCATGCCATATCTGTAGATGAGGGATCTTCTGTAAGTCCAGAAATTCCTGTGTCCAATATCTCTTTTCCCATAGGTGCCATTTTTTCTGGCGCTAGAAAAATGGGAATCTTCCCACCTCCTCCATCATTGCCCTGATATAATGCCTTCACTCTCACTTCCCATGGAACACTCAAACCCCCCTTCTTATCAGTTAAGGGAGAATCTTCCTCCTAGCTTTCTCCAGACTCTAAAAGACCTTATCCATTTCCTTTTTCCTGATAGGACATTTTCATTAACCCTTAAATCCTCAAGTATTTACGAAAATAAAGGAAAGAAAAGTAGGGCTGCTTCTCTTTACATCCCACAAAAATCCCTTAGCTGTGAAATAGGACCAGCTAATATTTCAGTAATTAATTCTGACATACTACAAAGGTCTTTGAAATAAGGCATTGACACAACATCATTTTACATGAAACAAGATTTAACAAGACTGACTCTTCAAAACTATAAAGTCAAGCAGAGTTGAAAGCATGCATTAAGAAGCATTATTCAAGCATAAACTTCCAACAGACCTTGCACAAATGGTGCAAAGCTGCTGGATAAACCCTAATCTTTCTTCTGGGAGTGAAGTAGGTGATGCCATGATTGCTGAACCTTGCTTAACAGAAGTAGAAATTGCTGACACACCCAGTATACTTTCAGATGCTCCCTGAGCCTTTCACACCTTCACATTTATCCATCTCTTCCAAGGCTCACCAAAGGGGAAACAGAAACATCCTTTGGAGAATAAGAAACAGATTTTACTTAACTTTTCCAAAAATATTTGTCCTTAGCTAAAGAGATATTTTTTGAGTACCAGTAAAATAATATTTGGAGGGATCCGGGGTTGGGAGAACAGGTAAAGATGGAACAAAAGAGGAAGGATGACACCATCAAAGCCTATTTTCCTAGACATCAGCAAAACATAACCACTTCAACCTCATTTCTCTGAGTGAGAAGAAAAAAGAAAAGCAAAAGAACTGTAAGGGATCATCCAAATTCTATATTGCCAACTTGCAAGCTTAAAAATCATTTAAAACAAATATGGAAGAACTACAGAGGCTCCAAAGTTTTCAAAGACAGAAAGTTATCGACATTTTGTTGATAGCTCTTGGAAGGATATCTCTCTCCAACCTCCTTAACTTCTCCAATGTTTAACTCATTACCATTGGACTAATGTTAAGACTTCTTTAGGAGGTACTACTGGATTTGTCATTAATGTTTGCTTTGTTTATTTTTAGGCACTAAGCTTTGACCAAGTATTGAAAAATGAACTAGACCTTGAAATTATTTGCAATTCTTTAGCTCAGGTTTGTCTATTCTCACCCCATTTATTTTTTAGTTGATCATTTATTAAGATCATCAGTATTGATATTTATTTTATACTTTGGGTTATAATCCAATATTGTCTTATTTCTTTTGTTGCCCAAATTGTTCCAGCATTATGAAATTTAAAAAAAAAAACAAATATTAATTATTTTTAAAACAGCAATCAAAGACAATCGTATAAAGATTAGTTTTTTCCCAATTTTTAAAAAGAAGCACTGAGACTCAGAGATCTTAAATAATTTTCAAAAAAAATGATTTGAACCCTTAATTACAAGACTCCAAGGCAAGTGTATATTTTATACATCATTGCTTCCAATGATTAGCAGAAAACAATAAAGAAAGGCCAAATTCAGTGTTTGACTCATATATGCATGAAAAATGAATGGTCCATTAAAACAAATTATTATAGGACAAAAATGTAAAATAAGCCAAAAAGTAATTGTTTCATGTTATTCCATCTGGCCATACATCAAATTATTGAAGAGCAAGTAGATGCAAAAAAATTAAAATAACAAAAATAAATAAATTCCTACAAAGAGCAAAAGTACCTTTGAGGAATAAACTAGAGCCATACATATGCTATTCATCCAGGCATCACCAGGTGGCTCAATGTCTCCAAATTTTAACAGGCCAAAAGTGACCAATTTGAATTCCCTCTCCTTTTCATCAATTTCTTCATCTGTCCCATTTTAAAAACTCCCTTTTAAATCCCCTGGATTTCATAAGTGAACAGAACCAAGCAGTAAGGACATAAAAAGTGATTTAGAAGAATTTAAAAGGCCAGTTCAAATCTAAATTCCCCCTAGGCTGAGTAAGAATTGTCCGTGGTACCCTGGTAGGAAAGCACATGGAAAAGAGGTCACGAGGAGAGGTAGGGTGGGTCTAGCCTGCCTTACCCTAGTCCCAGACAAGCAACTCTGAAACACAGATACTTCAAAGAAGGGAATCCTAACTCTCAGCACCTGGGAGTTCTCCTTTCCTACACACTTTCCCAATGCACACAGTAAATTTAAATCTTTATAGTCAGAAGTTTGACTCCGAAGGCTGGAGTAGCAAAGTCCACCCCTCACCCTCTCCCTCCTACATCTGTGTTCTAGCTGTGTCCCTCGCTGACTCCTACCTGGCTCAGTCACCTTTGTCTACCCTCCCCACAATGATAACGTATCTTGCTTCACTTGGTCCTTACTTCATTTTGGATCCAGGGTTTTAGAATCTCCACTTTACATAGATATAAATTCTATATCAGGTAGAATTAGATTTCATCTGATCCTCAATGCAGCTAACCAACTTATTCTACCAGACAGATACAGTGCTTTAGAACAAAATTTAAATAAATCATTAGCTCAGAATGGCATCCTATGAAAACTAGTTCTATGAAAAGGTTGAGAGCAGATTTCCAAAAGTGACTGCACACTGAAATAACCTGTTAAATCATAAGACCCAGGCCATGTTCAAGACCAATTAATTTTAAATCCTTGGGAGTGAGACTCAGACAGTGGCAATTTTATAATCAAGTTTGAGAACCACCATGTGGAGACTCATGACCTACTACCAGGGACTAGGCTGGGTTGGCATTTATTTCTAATTAGCTTCTGGAAAGGAAATAACTGATGCTGTGAAGAAAAAAACCACTTTGTCTGCCTTTGTAACACTCTTCTATTATATCTGTTCAACTTGTAATTTTTGGTAACATAGTCTTTGAGACCCAAATGATCCTTAAGTTCTGAAAACTTTATTGGAGTTAAACAACTCATTTGCTTATAAAGATGCAAGGAGACAAGTGGAAGGAAAGAAAAAATAAAAGCTATTCACCTTAATGGTTGTCACTTATAAATTCAGTGTTTCCATATAACATTTCTGTCTTATTTTGATTCCGGAGGGGAACTGTTGAAGAACAGAGCTGTTGGGAAAAGGCAAGTCTTCAGCTAAAAATAACTGCAGTCATGTGACACATAATGACATTTTGGTCATGTATACAGAATAGTATACATGACAGTATTTCCATAAGATTATAATGGAGCTGAAGCGCTCCTATTGCCTGGTGATGTCGTAGCCATCCTAATGTTGTACTGAAACACATTACTCACCTGTTTGTGGTGATGCTGGTGTAAACAAACCTACTGCACTGCCAGTCACATAAATGTCTAGCACATACAGTTATATGCAATATAGAATAATTAATAATGATAATAAATGACTATGTTACTGACTCACATATTTACTAGACTTTTTATTGCTACTTTAGAATGTACTCCCAACACTTTGGATGGCCAAGGTGGGGAGGATTGCTTGAGCCCAAGAGTATGAGAGCAGCCTGGACAACATAATGAGATCCTGTATCTACAAAAAAAAGAAAAAAGGTGCCAGGCATGGCTGCACACACCTGTGGTCTGAGCTACTTGGGAAGCTGGTGCAGGAGGATTGCTTGAGCCTGGAAGATCAAGGCTACAGTGAGCTATGATTGCACCACTGTACTCCAGCCTGGGTGACAGAGCAAGGCTTTCTCTAAAAAAAAAAATAAAATTAAAATTAATTAATTTTTAAAAAGACTGATGATGTATATTTGGAGATCTCTCCC
>NW_016107593.1:336991-384050 GCF_001604975.1 Cebus imitator
TCTCTCTCTCTCTCTCTTTCTCTCTCTCTCTCTCTTTTTCTTCCCCCATCCCACCCTCTATCTTTTCATCTCTCTCCAAAAGAAGAAGGCAATCTGAAATAGAAAATATTATAACTGAACAATGTCTTTTATGGGATAGAATCCCTTCGTAAATGGATATAAATAATTTTATCTCTTTTATTTGACTCTGGGGATGGCCATATTTGTCATCTAAATTTACGGTTTTCTCTGTTTTTAGAATTCCTTCTAATAGCAGAGATTGCTAACTATCCCCCAACATTCATCCTCCTTTTTCCATAGACAGGGAGCCTTTGAGTACTATCTGGCTTCTTGGCCACCCAGAATATAGACAACAGCCTCCCTTGCAGATGGATGGGGCCAGATGACTAAGTTATAGCCAAAGGATGATTGTGAAAGCCACGTGTGCAACTTCCAAGCCATGTCCTTAGAAAGACCCTAATAGGATGTAGACACAATGGTACACCATCTTGGACCTTGCATGCAGCTGCTTTGCAGTGGCAGAACCAAAAGGTAGAAGACTAGGCGCTCTGTCCCTGTCATGAAGAAGCACCACCATAACAGCTCAGATTTTCATATGGCAGAAAAAAAACAAACTTTCATTGTGTTAAAGCTATTACTAGTATTGGGTCTCTGTCTCCATAGCTAAACCTATATCCTAATGAATATAACCTCCAGTTTATTCCTTCAGTAATGATTTGTGTTAGTGGTATGGTATAGAATTACATAACAAAGTAGTAAAAGATACTGTGTTCTTCTCAACATCACCATTTAATTGATGCCAACATTATGGTAGCAGCATCATATTATAGGACAATGGCCATAGGGTCCAGGCAGTGATCATCTATGAAACAAGCAGAGATCCAGAGCCATGTTAGGTCTCATGTTCCCAGAGACAGGAATGTGTGACACTAAGAAATAGCTCAGGAAAATAAAGATATAATCCTACCTTTCCCTAAATAGACTAAAGAGAGAGAAATCATCCTTGGACATGTATGTCCACTTGTATTATATCTAAATCTGAACAAATTGAGATGGGGGCAGAAGGGTTAGCACACAAACCCACATCAGGGACATGGGACAGATTTGAGGTTAAGTGTCCACTCTACCACTGGCTAGCATATGACCATGGGCAAGTGACTTATCCTTCCTTAGCCAGAATTTCCCCATTTGTAAATGGAGTTGGTAGCAGCTAATTTCCAAGGCTATTTTGTGAATTAAGGTAAATAATACTTGGTAGAATGCCTGGTGTATAGTAGGTGCTGAATACATAGGCTTAAAAAAAAATTTCCCACTCTAGCTAAGAGAAAATCATTACTTTTCCTCAAAATATAAACCTTATTCATTCCTGCTTTGGGTCACACTTTTCCTCCACTCATCTAAAGGGCCTTTCTTTTCCCCCTCCCTGCAAAGTCTAAACAGAATCTTGCCTCCCTCACAAGGCCTTAGCTGATCCTTCTCTCCCTTCTCTGAAGTCTTTAGATGTATTGTCTTGTCTGTATCACTCATTGCCACTTAATCCCACACTGTTTTTCATTGTAACGTAAGACATTCATGTTCGTTAGGTCTGTCTTCCATTGAAGTCTAAAGTTTCAGAGTATGTTCTTTTCCTTCTGATCACACATCCTATTTAGTTCAACATGGTGTGCTCCCAAAATACTAATTAAAGGGATAAATGATACCCTTCAAACAAATGTGCATGTGTAGCTTACAGAGAGCCAAGTAGAATAAATGTCATTCTATTCATATACTGAGTAACCAAATGGCAGAATACCTTAAACTTTAAAAATCAAATTAATGGAATTTTGACATTTGCAATCATGTGCGAAGCCAATACCATGTACTTTAAATTTTTTCATGACAGGAATAGTTCCCTCCCTAACAGCAGGTAGTTCCTGCTGCATACTCATAGCTGTTTCCCCTGCCATTTTAAAGCCCATCATGATGCTGTATTTTGTTGGCTTTAATCAAGTGATATCCATTAATTTCTTTGTCAGCCATTTATGTGCTAAGTAAGACTTGGGTCATCAAAAATAATTCAAAGAATTGCCACTATAGTGCATTTTGCTATTCACCTACTTTTTGTAAGCTATTGTATTATTTTGCTAGGTCTTCCAGAACAAATTACCACAAACTAAGTAGCTCAAACAAATGAAATGTATTGTCTCGCAGCTCTGGAGGCTGGAAGTCCAAGACAAGGTGTCAGAAGGAATGGTTTTCTCTGAGGGCTTTGAGGAAGAATCTGTTCCATGCCTCTGCCCTAGTTCCCCATGGTTTGCTGGCCACTGGCATTCCTTACCTTATGGAAACATCGCCCTATCTCTGCCTTCATGTTCACATGATGTTCTCCCTGTGTGCCTGTCTGTGTCCAAATGTCCTCTATTTATAAAGACACAGTCATATTGGATTAACTGCCCTCTCCCCACTCAAGTCTGATCTCATCTTAACTAATTCCCTCTGCAACTACTCTATTTCCAAATAGGGTCACATTCTCAGGTACTGGGAGTTAGGACTTCAATGTGTAAATTTTTGAGGGGACACTATTTAACCCATAACAGTTATAATACCTGTACCTGTATTTTATGTCCCAAAAACAACCCATGGGGAAGACAAGAGACATCTGCTTTTCATTAAAAGTGTTACTTCATGGGAAGATATAAATTATAACTCTGCATATTGACAGTAATTGATGTTTTCAATGCATAAGTCAATTTGTGTAAAGAACTTAAAATAGTGCCTGGCAATATAGTAAGTTCTTGACAAGTGTTAGCTATGAGTAGTAGTAGTAACAGTAGAAATATTCATATTATTAAATTTTAGACTTAAAATCAGAGTATTCAATGTAATGTCAAAAATAATTTAACCTCAGCCATGAGTTTCAATAACAACTGAAACCTAGAAAAGAGGGGAGGTTTCCATTCACAGTTGCTACAAAGAGAATAAAATACCTAGGAATACAACTTACAAGGGACGTGAAGGGCTTCTTCAGGGAGAACTACAAACCACAGGTCAAGGCAATCAGAGAGGACACAAACAAATGGAAAAATATTCCATGCTCATGAATAGGAAGAATCAATATCATGAAAATGGCATACTGCTCAAAATAATTTATAGATTCAATGCTATTCCCATTACACTATCATTGACATTCTTCACAGAATTACAAGAAACTAGTTTAAAATTCATATAGCCAATACAATCCTATTCAAAAAGAACAAAGCTGAAGGCATCATGCTACCAGAATTCAAACTATACTACAAGACTACAGTAACCAAAACAGCATGGTACTCATACAAAACAAACACATAAACCAATGGAATAGAATACGTACTCAGAAATAAGACCACACATCTACATCTGATCTTTGAAAAATCTGGCAAAAACAAGCAATGGAGAAAGGATTCCCTATTTAATAAATGGTGCTGGGAGAACTGGCTAGCCATATACAGGAAATTGAAACTGGACCCCTTCCTTACACCTTAAACAAAAAAAAGACTTAAATGTAAAACCCAAAACTATAAAAATCCTAGAAGAAAATCTAGGCAATACCATTTGGACATAGGCACAGGCAAAAATTTCATGACTAAATTGCCAAAAGCCATTGCAACAAAAGCAATAAATAACAGATGGGATCTAACTAAACTAAAGAGCTTCTGCACACAAAAAAGAGACTATTATCAGAGGGAACAGGCAATCTACAAACTGGGAAAATATTTTGTAATCTATCCATCTGACAAAGGTCTACTATACAGAATCCACAAGGAACTTAAAAACAACTTTACAAGAAACAACCCCATTAAAAAATCGGCAAAGAACATGAACAGACACTTCTCAAAAGAAGACATTAATGCAGCCAACAAACATGAATACAACAAAGCTCAACATTACTGATCATTAGAAAAACGCAAATTAAAACCACAATGAGATACCATCTCACACCAGTCAGAATGACAATTCTCAAAAAGTCAAGGAACAACAGATGCTGGTGAGATTGTGGAGAAATAGGACCTCACTTTCTGGTTTATAAAGGGAGATTATGAGACTATGTGTTAACACATGAAACACACTTTGAACAGTCAGTGCCTGCCCACAGTAAGCACTCAAAATATGTTTGCTATTTGGCTCCCCTAAAGCCTAGCCCACTGTCTGACATAGAGAGTGTAGTTCAAGAAATATTTCTGGAATAAATGAATGAATAAATTTCTTGGAGGAAACATATTTTTCTTTGCATCTCTCCCAGAACCTAGCACAGTAACTGATTAACAAATTTATATTTCAAGAAAGGCTGTAAGACAAAGGTTCCACCTAAAGGAGAAAACAAAGTCATTAGGGTAGCATTCTAAAAGCTCAAGAGAGATTTTTTTTTGTCAGAGATCTTCTTTTCAAATAGTTCTATTCAAATAACATCTCAGTAGTTAACTATTTAATTCTCCAACACATGAGATCTCTCTGAAGTTTACCTCATACCAAAATAAATGTTTACAAAGGAGGCGTGAATATAGACAGGAATGTGAAGGAATCCATCCTTCACTGCTAAAATTGATTGATTTTCTACACTGTGTATGACGCTGCCACTACATCTTCCTCAGAAATATTGAAGCCATTCTTTAATATCAACTCAAGAAGCATTAGAATTTTGGAGCTAATCATTAGTTTGTGAAACATGGCCAACAATTAGCAATAGGCAGGTATAAGCCTGCCCAGAATGTTATGGGTGGAGTGTAAGTGGTGTGGATCATCCCACTCAGATTAATACCAGTGTTACTTAAAAACCGTTCTGTACAAGATTGCCCTGATTTTGTCAGATATTTGTACTTTATCTCACCTAAGAATTCTGACATGTGAAAGAGAACTCCCACAAACATAAGGATGAGATTTTGGTTCCAAAGATGACAACAAAAGAACACTGGTTCTAGTTCCACCCCCTTGTGAACCATATGACTTGTCCCTATAATTCAAAGATTTAATATCTCTGCAATGGGTCAATAATTTCTGCCTTGCTTCTACTAGGGTATCTGCCTTGCCTACATTAGGGAATTGTTGTAACCATTTATTCATTTAACAAGCATTTATTGAATACTTACTCTGGGCCAGGCTGAATGAAAAGTATTAGGTTAAAAAGACAAATTTGATAGGATCTCCCAAAGATATATACTAATCTAAACTGAAGAATGGATGGTATCATTACATTGTTATATATATAGTTGCATTTGCTATTTAAGAATGATAAAGAGAAAACCAAACACGACATGTTCTCACTCATAAGTGGGAGCTGAACAATGAGAACACATGGACACAAGGAGGGGAACATCACACACCAAGATCTGTCGGGGGATCAGGGGCAAGGGGAGGGAGAGCAAAGGGACAAATATCTAATGTATGCAGGGCTTAAAACCTAGATGATGGGTTGATAGGTTCAGTAAACCGCCATGGCACTTGTATACCTATGGAACAAACCTGCACATTCTACACATATATCCCAGAACTTAAAGTAAAAGAAAAGAATGATAAAAAGAAAGATCTTTCAGCAGATCATGGTCTGCTTCACAACGTACCCCACAGGGAAGGGTTCACCCTTATCTCCACTTCTACTGTATTTTGATTTGACCTCCCACAGAGAGGCTTTCTCTGGCCATTGTATCTGAGATATTCCTCCCCTCAGTGTTATTTTTTTTTTAAGCATGGCACCTGTTAGTTCCCCTCACAGTAAAATTTATAATTACATATTATATGCCTGTGTACTTACCTATTGCTTATTTCTGCTATAAAACATGCATTCCATGACATCAAGGATTTCGTTCTTATTGTATTATTCTCATCAGTACCTAGTATAATGCCTGGAGGGGAGTAGATGCTCAATGAATATTTGTTCCATACTTGAATGAATGGATAGACAATCATGTTCCAAAGAGCCAACCCAATTGAAGAGTAACAGGTATGATGACTTGAAAATAATAAGACTGAAAATGAATCCATGGAGGTTGTAGACTCAAATTCTTAGCATTAGTCTGCATTTGTTCCCTATTCAAAGGTAGAAAAAAGCAAAAGATTTATGGTATGCTTATTATTTTGTTCAATACTTACAGAAACAACCTTTCCAAATTGGTATTTTTAACCCTATCTTACTGATAAGTAAACTGAGGCTTAAGGAGGACACTAACTCAGGGTCTCATCATTGGTAAATGGCAAAGCCTGTTGTTACTCTTTAACCACTTGCTTTCTGCAGATTGATAAACTACCCCTAATCTCTCCCATTAGACCCAAAAAATATGAGAGGAGAGAATGCAGGAGAGAAATTAAGGCACAATCGTTCTTGCACAGCAAGGAGATGACAGTTGACAGTACAGTGTAAAATTCACCTCCCTTCAAAGATCAGAAAACATTGAGTCAAGTGTCCTCATTCCATGTGTGAAAAACTCAGAGTAAGTGATTTTGTCCAAACTCACAGGCTTCTGCCCTGTATTTCTTTGTAAATTATCAGTAACTCTCCAGTCTAAAACACTCTGCTTCTTTAGCTTTCTTTCCCTGCTCTTTCCTTTAGTCTTTTCTTTCCCTGTAAGGAAGCTATTTAAAAAGCACAAAGACCAAGCAAGAAAAGAGTGTCTGTGTTCACAGAAAGAGGATTTGGACTTCAATAAAGCTATTATAAAGCTTGGTGCTTTATAATAAGGTTTTCATGCATGTGTATTAAATTCCCCTTTGGAGACTAGAGCTATGGCCCAGAAGTCTACAGGAAATCTTTTTTTTTTTTTTTGCAGAATTTCCCTAAGAGCCACAGCTAACCCATTTGTAAAACAGAAACTTCAGACTAATTTGCAAAAACTTCTCTGGTGGTGTATGAGCGCCACCTGATGCCCAGAGGCAGGGTGGCTCCAGTTTCAGACTGGTTACAGGCTTGATATCCTAACCACAAAATGTCATCAAAACACGAGGCCATCCACTTGGATTCCATGAAATTTCTTGTCAATAACATGGAGCCAATAACATCCATTATAGCTGTTAAAAACGTCCATCGTAAATATTTGTTTTTATATGAATTTGTACTTGGGACCTGAGTCGCATCTCCTATTTTAAATGTATATTATGTCATCTCTAAGTTTATTAATTCAACTAATATTTGTTGAACACCTATACTATTTGTGACACCTCATTCTTGCTACTGCAGAGGGAACAGAAATGAATAAAAAAGAAAAATAAAAGCTCTACCTCCAAGGAGTTTCCCAATCTGCCGAAGAAATAAAACAACTTTATGACTTAGGGAGAAAAGTCAGCATAAGTCAACATTCTAAGTGTTATGACTGGAAAAATCTCAGGGAACATCCAGAGAAGGACTTGCTCTCTGAGATGAGAAGACTCATAGAGGCTTTGTTTAATGTGAGCAAGAGATCATCCGGAAGATAACTGCACTGGGGAAGGATTACTTCTCTCCTTGAGGCCAGTGGCTTAGCAAGGGTGGGTTGTGGTAGGTGAAGACTGGCCTCTTTACTGAAACCTGGGGGCTGGGGGAGTAGTGGAGACCCAATAGCACAGAGAGAAAGATGAGGCAGAAGAAGGCAACCCAGGCACAATGAGAACTTCCTTCTTTTGTAATAGGATGAACATCCAAGTGTTGATGATGTGTCTCTGACCGGCTGACCTACCAACCGACTGACCTGCCAACAGACACCCAAAATGACACAGACAGATGAGATAAATGAGCCCCAGATAATGACTCACAGATAAATGAGCTCCACTGTGAGCTCTTCATCTAGCAGATCTCCCTCCCTGAGACACCAAAATTGGGCTTTGAATTTAGGAGTGCCTCCTGGTGGAAGAACGAAGGCCCTCTGCACTGACCATGATTTAATCAGAGTTGTCTCCTTTCCATTACATACTTGCTAGTTCCCTATCCATCTTTTAATTGACAGAAGATTCTGGAGCACACAAAGGCTGTGAGAAGAATACTTGAGCTGGAAACTGTGGAAGGAATCAAGGTCCAGGTCCTCAACATCCAGTTCTTTTCTTAAAAGTGATTGTTCTGGCACAGTCTCTGATGGTGAGGTAGGGTCCCCTCCATCACCTCCCTTTTTACAATCCTCCTCTCCCTCCTCACAGAAGAATGGCATGGCCTTACCAAGTTTTACTGTGGAGCATCACCTCAGGCCAGAAAGACATCCAGGTCACTAAACCCATGGGCAATTTGAAAAAGCATGACCCCTGAGGAAGAGCTCTATGAGGGCAAACAAAGCCAGTGAAATAGAAAATACGGAGGAGGCAAAGTCATATTGCATCCAAATGACAAACTCCGGCAAAGTCTCCCAGCCCATTTGTATTCCCATTCCTTGTACTCTCCCTTCCTCCCTCTATTTTAGGATGAGAGTTGAGAATTGGGATGGTTATCCCAGGAATGCATTTGAATGAAATGTTAAAGATCAAGGAAACCACTTTTTGTCAGAAAGAAAGCTTAATTTTGCTGTTTGGGTTGACGATGAGAAATGGTTTTGTCAATTAATTGCATGGTGGGCACATTCTATGAAGATATAATTTGGGTAATCTTCACTTTGGTTTTCTAATGCATCACCTTCTTTTCCTCCCTCCCTCCCTCTCTCCCTCCCTCCATTAATTCATTCCTTCCTTCTTCCTTCCCTTCCTTTCTTCCTTCCTTTCCTGCAGCTTTCTTTTATAGCTCCAAAAAACGTATTTGAAGCACAGATGTAATATGCAATAATCTGATAACTGTATCATTTGCAACTATTTAAGTTCATGATTTTTAAAATTTCTATGCAAAATATAAATGTGAGAGGGTTTTCAAATTATTTGGAGGTGATGCAAGGCAGGAGGGAAGGAAGAAAGAAATGTAGGAAAGGAGAGAAGAAAGAGAGGAAAGCAATGCACTAGAAAACCAAAGTGAAAGTTACTTAAGCCCTGTCCCATTGTCATGTTTACAGCCCTAGAACCTGAACCAGACAAGGTGTAATTTTCATGCTTTACAGAGTTCTTAATCCCTAACCAAATGTCCACAATTTGAATGAGTCAGGATACCAGAGACACTGTCTGCCTGTATGACAGGGCCTATGTAAGAAAGACAACCTGTTCAATATACTTTAACCCCCTGTGTCCCAGATTACTTACTTCTCTGTGTGTTTATGAGTGCGTGTATGTGTTTGTGTGTGTGTGTGTCCTACTAAAATACTTTGAAATGAATAGACAACCCTAGAGGCAGTAGCAAATGGTCTTGTTCTTCTAGGGCTCTTGTGACCAATTTGGGAGTAATCCCTTCACTTGATAACCCATGTTGCTTCTGGCACACCTTCACTCATGGATACAGAGGATTATAGGAATACTCATTCCCCATATTTTGCTGGCTCTTACCCTTGCCTACCATACAGGTCCCTAAGGCCCTCAAATCCCCCATGTATATTTTCTAGAATACCCAAGGACTGCCTCAAATGGACTCACACAGGTAAGCCCAGTTAGGTACCACATGGAGTCCCCCAGCCACCATCTCTGGTGCCAGAAAGTGCTGCCACACCCTCTGACAAGCACCTGTGCCATTTCTTCTGGGGAGGTCTGCATCCTCAGCCCGTCCTGCTGCCTCTAGGTATGATGATTATGCCTGGAACCAATGCTCCCTCTGCCAGGGACTATCCCATTTTCCAGACCTGGGAGCCCATGCTGCTAATAGCACACTGTTCACCATGCTGCTTCTCTGGACCCCTGAAGAAGTCAAAGTTGCTCTGCAATCTCTGGAATCTTCAGCATGCAGATGGCATGTTGCATTCCCTCAGCAAGTAGGGAGAGCCCCTTTCCTGTCAGGGGTTATGCTCTGTTAGCTGCATGCCAAAGAGGTTTCTCAACCACTAATAGACATAGGATTCAGCTGTAGCCACCCTGCTAGTACAGAAAAGTTCCCCAGAGACAAATCTGAATCCCAGCAATAGATGTTGCCTGGTTTTGAGCAATGCCCCATCCACTAAGCCAACTAATAGTATGGCCCTTCCCTCTGCACTTGCTGCAGAGTGCTTCTCTCCTTTCTCACTTCACACTTGCACAGCAATCAGGTTTCCACCCCCACCCTTGTACAAGAGCTGATAAAAAAAAAAAAAAAAAAAAAACGGAACAGTTGTCATTATTTGCAAAGATATAATTTGTATAGCTAAGAAACTCAACTTTAAATATTTTCTAAGAATTATTAGAGAGCTCAGTAACGTAGTCAGTTACAATGTTAATATACTGAAGTTGATGGTTTTTCTAAATATCAAATATAATAATAAAATATACATTTGAAATCCATTTGTATATAAAATATGTTGTAAGAAATGAGAGAACACCACATGAGAAAAACTATAAAATTCTTCAGAATTATATAAAATATGACTTAAAATACGATTCAAAATACCATGTTTCTAGATGAGATGGTTTAATATTTTTTAAATGCCAATATTTTTTCAATTATATGTTTAATAACACCCCAATAAAAAAAACAAGCATTCCTTTTGTGAAAAAAATAATATCAAGTTTATCTGAAAGAATAAAAATACTCTAAGATTATAAGAGAAAAGAGTAATGAGTGAGACTTGTCCTTCCAGATACTGAAACATATCATTGAGCAAGGCCATACCACAAAAGACAGACAAATAAAGACAATATATTTTAAATAAAAGCAACATTTTGAATCAATGGAGACAAGATGAAATATGTATGTAGTAGTGATGTTAGACCACAAACTAACCCTTGGATATATAAATAAAAGAAATTCCCTACTTAAGATACCAGTTAACTTCTACTACATAATAAGGCCAAGACTCAGAGCTATAGGCTTAAAAGCATCACCAGTTGTCTAGTTCACTTTTCTGTGGGTCATCAGTTTGGCCAGGACTCAGCAGAGAAGTTCCTCTGATCTTGGTTAGGCTCATCACGTGTCTGCCATCAGTTACTGCCCAGCTGACTCCTTGGTCAAAGGCCAGCTGGTCTAAGACAGCCTCACTCATGTCTCCAGAAGTTGGCTTGCTATCAGCTAAGTGATGAGAGTACCAGGGCCATATGCATCTTATTGCCTAGCAGTCTTATTCCTATGGCACTGTAGGGTTCTGAGAGTCCAAGCAGAGCATGAAGGGCCTTTGAAGGTCTAGTCTTGGGATTAGCAGAATATCATTCTCACTACATTTGGTTGGTCAAAGCAAGTCACGGAGCCCACCCAGATTTAAGAAGTGGGAAAACAAATTCCACCTCCTGATGAACAAAACAGCAAAGTCACATTGCAAAGGGGGGTTCATACTCAAGAGGGTGCAGAATTGTAGCATTTTTTAAATCAATCACATATACTAAACCCAAATATGTAAACTCCAAATTCTGTATGTCAATGTACTGATAAAATCATAAACATCTTAGAAGGAAATATGAGTGACTATTCATACGAGGGATTGCAGACACTTTTCTGAGCAAGAGAACAAAACTACATCCCATATAAGAAAAGGTTAAGGCCAGGCATGGTGGCTCAGACCTGTAATCCCAGTATTTTGGGAAGCTGAGGTGGGTGAATCACTTGAGGCCAGGAGTTCAAGACCGGCCTGGCCAACATGGTGAAACCCCATCTCTACTAAAAATACAAAAATTAGCTGGGCGTGGTGGCATACACTTGTAATCCCAGCCACTTGGGAGGCTGAGGCGGAAGAATCACTTGAATTGGAAGGCAGAAGTTGCAGTGACCTGACATAGCACCACTGCACTCCAGCCTGGGTGACACAGTAAGACTCTATCTCAAAAAAAAAAAAAAAAAAAAAAAAAAAAAAAAAAAAAAAAAAAAGAAGAAGAAAAAAAAAAAAAAAAAGAAAAGGTTGACATAGTTGACATCTAAATATCTAAAACTTCTGCATGGTCAGGAAATCACCATTAAAAATATAAAAGGTAAACCAGGTACAATGTGCAATACTAACATAGGGTTAATTCTTAAAGAACTTTAACAATTTGGCAATTTAAAAAAAGAAAAATAGACAAATGATAATTTATAGAAGTACAAATCACAAATCTGAATAAAGATGTAAAAAGATGGTCATCCTCAACAGTAATCAAAGACATCTACAATTAAAACAATAATAATTTATTATTCTTTGACTATGGGATTGGCAAAGATTAAATGATAATTCAGAGTGTGATTAAGAGTTTGAAGTAAGGAAATTAATACACTCTTGGTGAAAATGTAAACTGGTAAAGACTCTTGGATGGCAGCTGGCAATAGCAAGCAACATTGTAAATGTGTATAACTTGAACTCAGCTATTCTGTATCTAGAAATATTTCTATAGTATCCATATGCAAAAATTGGGGGCATGGGAGGATGTGTGCAGTGGCAGTCATTTTTCCATTTTAATTGGGATAATTATTAAGAAGGTGACATTTGAGCAAAATCCTGAAGGTGTGGGAGACATTGGAATCTGGATGGAGGAAACCATCAGAGCAAATGCTATAAGACACAAGTGTGCCAAGAGAATTGGAAGCTCCAGCCCAGAGGCTAATGTGGCTGGAGAGCAGTGAGTGACCAGGAACAAGAGAAGTAAAGATGAGGTCAGAGAGGTTGTTGGGGTGGCCCATGGATAGGGGGACATGGGGAGGGGCAGAGAACACAAGATAGATCACATAGGACCCTGTAGGATTCTGGATACTCTCTGGATGACATGAGGAGCCACTGGATGGTTTTGACCAGAAGATGATATGATCTGACTTAACTTAAAGAAAAAAATCCCTCTACTTTTCTAAAATTAGGCTGAAAGTGGGATGCAAAGGCAGAAATAGGAAGCCACGTTAGGAAGCCCCTGAAGCCAGTCGGGAAATAAATATGACTCTGTTCAAGGTGGCAACAGTGGAGGTAGCAAGAATTGGTCAGATTCAGGATTTGCTCAGAGCAAACAGAAAATGTAAGAGAAAGAGAGAAGGCAAGAATGATTCCAAGGTTTTTGGCCCAAGGATAGAATAGATAGGATATTTGGAAGGATAGAATTGCCACAACCCAAAATGAAAAATGCTCAGAGAGAACAGACTTAGAAAAAAATATTAGAAATTGACTCTCGTTTTTGTTGAGTTGGAGATGTTTATTAGACAAGCAAGTGGATATGTCAAGTGGGTAATGCATGCAAGAGTCTAGAGTTTTAGAGAGAGGGTCTAAAGGAGAGATGGGCTTAGCCTAGTGGAGGAGCAAAAGCAAAGACCTCCAGCGTCATCACGAGTCAAGGGACAAGGCATCCAGGAACTGTGGGATGTGGATTAGGCATGTATATTATTTCATCATGGTCTTCTTTATAGCATGAGAAAGGAGAGCTGTGCACTAAAGGTAAGCCTAAAGTAACATAACAGTCTTCACTATAGTATCCAGTGTTCAGCCTAACATTGCCATGAGAAGCACTAGATGAAAGTTGCCATTAAATTATTTCCTGACCAAGTACAGTGGCTCACATCTGTAATCTCAACACTTTGGGAGGCTGAGGCAAGATGATTGTTTGAGGCCAGAAGTTTGAGACCAGTTTGGGCAACACAGAGAGAACCCATCACTACAAAAAACAAAATAATAATTACCTACACATGTTCGTGGTGCATGCCTATAGAGCCAGCTGCACGAGAGGCTCCGGCTGTGAGGCTGGAGGACAGCTTCAGCTCAGAAGGTGGAGGAGGCAATGAGCTACAATGGCACCACAGCACTTCATCCTGAGTGACAAAGCAAGACTGTCTCTTAAAAAACAAATTCCTCTGCCGGGCGCAGTGACTCAAGCCTGTAATCCCAGCACTTTGGGAGACCGAGGCGGGTGGATCACAAGGTCAAGAGATCGAGACCATCCTGGTCAACATGGTGAAACCCCGTCTCTACTAAAACTACAAAAAATTAGCTGGGCATGGTGGCACGTGCCTGTAATCCCAGCTACTGAGGAGGTTGAGGCAGGAGAATTGCCTGAACCCAGGAGGCAGAGGTTGCGGTGAATCGAGATTGCGCCATTGCATTCCAGCCTGGGTAACAAGAGTGAAACTCCGTCTCAAAAAAAAAAAAAAAATTCCTGAAACGGCATGACCACTCTCCAAAGCTATGTTCCAATAATGAAGAGAATCAAAAGAGGTGGCAAGCACATTACAGGTAGGTTAAAATATCTAAGTGAAACCAAAGCTTTACAAAGTTTTTGCCTTTTACCTCTCATCTCCACAATGAGACCTGAGGTTCTGTTAACCAGGTAACATCAATTTCTAGAGCAGTTATATCATTACCACTCTCATGTGCTTTGTAGCTAGGAAGGCAGCTTTTCAGGCCCCAGTTTTCTCACCTGAAAAAGGAAGGGATTGGACTAGGTCATTGAGTTTCAAACGCTTTTCTGTTTTGTGTGGAGCAGGGGAGGGTGAAAGCTGGTAGCGGCATTGAGCAGCCAGCTTGACTTGACTCACCCCTTCTCCAAAGACAACTCTATGGAATCTGCTTTGGGCACTATTAGGAGCACAGCCCGAGCTTCCTGGACTAGCTGGTCCAGATGGTCCCCTTCTCAGCTCTGAGAGTCCCTTTTTTTAATTGAATATAGTTTCAGGGTAGCATAAAGTGACAGTGAGGGCCTGGAAGGCTGTGAGTATAGTACAAACACGTACAGTGGCAAACGTACTCACAAAGGAAGAAGTTTACTACAAACGGGAAGTCTCTAAAATACAGCAAGAAGTCATGTGGCATTCTAGACACTGGGATGCTGTAGGAGGTGACAGATAAATCTGGCTGGGACACTTAGTGGACAAGAATTTTTCTCTCCTTTAAACAAAGACACTTTGGGGAAGAGTTTCAGCTCTAATTCAAGTCCATATGAATTTCCTATATGCCTATTGTAGATACATGACTAATGGAGCTGCAGCCCTACTTGAAATTCATCATGCAAATCAAGCTGCCCTTAATCAGTGTCTGTCCCAAAATACCTAAATTCAAATTTTCTACTCATCTTCTACTCTTAAGTCCTTAAGAAAGAAGTCTCTGATTCCCTATGACCTTTATATGTTGGATGTGGGGAATTTTTAGTGCCTGTATATACTAAAAATAAATTTTTTAAACATTTTATATTGTAAATATAAAATTTAAATTTTTTTAAATATATAAAAATTTTTAAACATTTTATATTGTAAATCAGGATAGTCCTCATACAAGAGGAGCGTAAAAGGGGCCTCTCTGAATGAGTCATCATGTCTAGAGAAGCTTTCGCAGAGAGGCAGCCAACGTCAAGTAGCCCAAGAAAAGACTTGCCAGAGGATTCACTGGCTCCTACCCCATATTCCACCACTCTGACTCCCGTTCCTGCTGTCACTGCAGTTACCAGAAGCTCTGTATCTTCCAAAGCATCTAAAATCACAACAGCCATAACTGTTTCCTCCCACTTCCTCCAATATTCACCTGCAGTCTAAAATTTCTCCCAGTGCTGCAAATGCCAGTTGTAACATACAAAGAAGTATTCAGAACAGAATGCATATTTCTCATATATACTTTGTTTCATGACCACTTTGACCATAACTTTAAAATCTAAGTTGACTGCATTCCAATGAATATTCTTCACCTTTAAGGCCAGAAGAGTACATTGAAAGAGTGGTTGGACATCCTATTAATTTTCTTGATAGCACATTAGGAATTGAAGTTGACAAATTCCAAGAGCTATTGGCTTTATTTTTGCATAGTGCATGAAAATGAATGGTTTTGACTAGTGTTTAGTAAAAATATGACAAAAATTACAGAGCTACTAATATCAATTTTGTACCATAAATTGTTTTGGAAAAAAAAAAATCTTCATAAAATTGCTCAAACTTGAATTCATCAGAGCCCGTGGATTGCTTCATCTATGCTATGTGCCTATGCAGTTTAAATCTCTTTTTCTTTCTTTCTGTCAAATCATATAACATGTTGTTAAATTTAGTGATATATTTTATAAAGCATTAATATAGTCAGACTCACCAGAAGAGGGGGGGAAATCATGAACAAACCTGTATGTTTATATAGGCACTAAACAAATTATCCCTTTATGAAAGCTAGTAATCTGTTCCAGAATTCCCTCCTCCACTTCTCCCTCTCTAATTACAGGGAAAAGAGTCCTATTTGGGAAAAGGTTGCCATGGAGTTTAACATAGCCAGTGCACCTGGAATCTACAAACTCCTCCCACTTGAGGGCTGGGTTATAGTGAAGAGGAAAGCGTACCGGTTTGGAGGTTTTGTTGTTGTTGGTTGGGCTTTTATTTGAGACAGGGTCTCACTATGTTGCCCAGGCTGTTCTCAAACTCCTGAGCTCAAGTGATTCTCCTGCCTTAGCCTCCCTAGTAGCTGGGTTTACAGGCGTGAGCCACTATGCCTGACTTGAAAAGAACAGTGTTAAAGGAAAAGATGCCACAGGGCAGAGGAGAGCTGGCTTTGTCTTTTCCTCTTTTCTCTTCTTAGCTTTCAGTCCTCACCAGATAACTGCAGAGGAGATAGAGCAGGGACAACTTCAGCCATCAAAGCTACAATGAGGACCTGACTTAGAGTCACTTTGTACTACATATATGTCATGGGTGTCATCACTGAATCAAGTAGGTGACAGATAAAATCCAAGTGTTTTTTATCACAGAAGAGAGAAGAAAAAATGGGAAGCATAAAAATTAAAGAGGAAACATAAAATGAAGAAATTAATGAATTTCCCAAATATAATGTTGAGTAAAAGAAATCAGATATGAAAAAACACATTTAGTATGATTTTATTTACATAAAGTTCAAAAATAGGCACAAGTCTTTTCATCATATTGGGAAGTGGTGGCTGAAGCAGGCACAAGAGGACTTGGAGTTAATGTCATGGTTCTTGATTGTGGTGCTGTTTAGTTGGGCATGGGCATGGGCATGTCCAGTGTGCTGAGATCCATCAGGCTGTACACTTAGGATGTGTGCACTTTTCTCCATGTATGTTTGTACTGAAATAAGAAGTTAAATGTTAAAAACCTAAGGGGTAGTCATTGAAAATATGGCTGAAGTAGATCATGCCTGATTAGAAAAGTGTCCATTCAAAAGCAAATACTTTATAGAGAAATGCACAGGTCAAAAAAATTCATTTGGAAGAAAGTTCAAGATTTCTACTGCAGCCCTTAGTCAAGTCATGGCATTTTAAAACAAAAACCATGCCTACACTTTTCTCTTTTGTTTTGTGTGTTCCTGCTTCTCTCTGTCTTGTAACTGTCTATGTATTTAAGAACTCCTTCCCACATCCAGGCTAGTTGGGAGCTCACTACTACACACTTGTAAAACCATCTCCAATGGCTTATTTTACAAGATAAGAAAAAGTATACTTGAAAGGGTAATCCATCCTGGTTGACAGGAATTTTTTCTTGTTGGCTTTTACTATCTAAAACTCTTTATGAACAGAGACAAAACTGTCTCCAAGGACAATAATGGTTTGAGCAGTGCTGATACTGGGGAAAAGGTTATCTAGATACAGGAGACTTTTAAAGGCTTTACATGAATCCCTTGAGACCAATTTTACTAGCCATTGTTCTATTTTTCTTTTAATTTATTCCTGACACTTTAACACCTACAGCACTCTGCATCCTTAATACCAGAACAAAAATAAATAAAAATCCCTTTTTCATAGCTGCCCAATTTCCTGAAAAAAGATACAAAAATTAATACTTGATTACTAATTGCTTGGATTTTTTTCTGGAGGATGATTTAAAATTTTATCTTTTCATTAACTGATATCAAAAATGGGCCTTTTGAATGTGTGCTAATGCAGTGGCTTACAAAGAATCTAGTGGCTTCCTCACTACAGCCCACATAGTACAGTATTCTATGCATATAGGCTGAACATTGCAGTTTTTTTCTTTTCAGCATGAGCTACTCCCGCGCTCTGAACCGAGAAATAATCTGAGTACGTCAGAGTCAATTAATAAAATAACAGTTTTATTGCCAGTAGGATGAAGTTGAACATACTGAATCAAGAGGAGAGATGTGAACGACACCTGTGTAAGCCATTTGGGTTTCTTGCTAATGTCGAAAAAAAAATTAATACAAGAATTTAAACACTCTCATCTGGATGTTTAAACTTTAGGGATTAGAATAAAGCCCCCTTCCAAAAAAGCGAGAACAAATAAATGTTAGGTGATTTATAAAAAAATTTGAGGACTTAAGACATTGGAATAGGAATCACTGAAGAAGTGTGTGTTGCCTTCTCTGGAAATATTAAAGCTTAATATAGATCTACCTGTTTAATTTTTTTCATATCTGTTAGTGCAAACTCCCTAACAAAGTCTAAATGAACAAACATTTTTTTTGATGCTCATGATGTGCCAAGGGCTGGGTTCGTTTATCCAGGAAAGGGATAGGGAGGGAAGAGAAAAACAGAACTGAATACAAACATTTAAATTGTAAATTCTCTGAGGCCACATCCTATGTCTCTCATAGAATCCTAGCACAATGTTAAGCACATAGTAAAGGCACAATTTTTTAAATCAGCAAGAACCTAATAAAAACAAACATTGAGTAATATTGTATGATTCCATTTATATGAGGTACCTAGAATAGGCAAATTCATAATAACAGAAAGCAGAACACAGGTTACCATGGCCGGGGCAGGGGAGAATGACTTGTTTATTGGGTATAGAGTTTCTATTTGGAATAACAAAAAAGTTCTAGAAATGGATGGTGGTGATGGTTACATAACATTGTGAATATACATAATGCCACTGAACTGATCATCTAAAAAATGGTTAAAATGTTTAATTTTATGTTATATATATTTTACTACCATAACAATTTTGAATAAAAATAAAAAACAAGTATTGAGTGCTTGGCTAGACAGGAACAGTGAACTGTTTTCTCAGGAGGCTCTGACCACCTCTTCAGAGAAGCCTCTGGAACTCAAGCACTCCGCATGTGGGAAGCCCTGCAAAGCAGCAGCAGTGCTAGGGCTGGGGCTGGCTGATTTGTAGGGGATAGAAGCCGTCCATCGCACTTGAAGATGACGTATTTGCTAATAGAGACTTCTGCTTCCTGTGAAGCAATCTTTCACACACTTGAAGACACTAGCCCCAAAATATTACAGAGTGGAGGTAAGAAGACCTGAACTTTGGTCTCAAATATCTTACTTGCAGTCTGGGCAATTTAGACTTCTCAGGTCTCAGTTACCATTTCTACAAATTAATGGGACCAGATGTTACATGGCCTCTACAGCTCTGCACTTCTCTGATTCAAAGGTATCCCTTAACTGATGTTTTCTACGTAGTTTCAACTTAAGTACATGATGAAAATAGTTTCCCATTTCTTTGGCCATCACTATTATTTTCTGGATTCTCCAGTTTCTTCCTGTTTTCTTTCCCCACCCCGCCCCTAGAGGATAGTGATCCATAATACACCTATCAGTTTCATAAAGATATGATTAGTAAAAATATGGAGGATACATCACTTATAAATTCTAATTATAAAACAAAATCACTGTAACTTTTTCTTTTTTCATTTTTTAAGCAATAATATTATATTGCCTACTTGGCTTTGACCATTGATAAATTATGGTAGTTGAGAATCAAGTTATATAGTGACAGCAACTATTTTCCTTTCCTTCAATCATTTGGGTGATAAAAAGCAGCCCAGTGACTCCTGCACCCATAAGTAAGGATGAGAGTATGAACAAAAAAAGTTTTATAACTACTTTCCACTATTTAGAAGCAATAAGGAGCATGCAGTGGTTCTTTACCTAACCTGTAGTTCCTGTATTCAAATTAAATTCATTCTATTCAGTTAAAGCTGCTGTTAAAAAGAAAATTCTATTTAAAAATCTTTTTCAATATCTAAGTATATTTTATGTACTATAATTTATGCATCAAATTCATCATGTGTGGCTATATCATAGAATGTATGTATCAAGTTGTCAGGGTGAATTCAGTTTTAAAAGAGATTTTCAGTCAAAAGTCTGTTTTTTGCCTACATGATAACAAATATCAATCTGATTGAGCAATTCACCCTTCAGTGCATTGAATTTTAAAGTAGATACACCAAATGCCCTAAAAGCACTTGAGGGCTAGTAGACAAACTTACCCTGAATAATAAAGTGGTATAAAGAAATAGCATCTCAAGAAAGGAAAAAAAAAATTCATGAAGTGAAAGAACATATTCCCACTGAAAATAATATACCAACAATATTTCAGTGGGGTTGTTTTATTAGGTTATTTTTATTTTTAAGGGTTTTCTTTTTTAAGTTCACAGTGGATTAAATCAGACTTTATTATTATAAGAAAATAGAGAAAGTTCCAGCATTATAATATATTATCTTTTCCCTTTTTTTTTTTTTTAATTGAGACTGAGTCTCACTCTGTTGCCAAGACCTGGAGTGCAGTGGCACAATCTCAGCTCACTGTAGCCTCCACCTCCCAGGTTCAAGCAATTCTCATGCCTCAGCCTCCCAACTAGCTGCAGTTACAAGCGTGCACCATCATGCCAGCAACTGTTTGTATTTTTAGTGGAAACTGGGTTTCACCATGTTAGTCAGGCTGTTCTCGAACTCCTGACCTCAGGTGATCTGCCCACCTCAGCCTCCCAAAGTGCTGGGATTATAGGCATGAGCCACCATGCCTGGCCCATTTTTTCTTTAGGTAATGATAAATCATACCTGAAGAATGCCTAAAAGGAATTCAATAATGTCTCAAATACACAAAACTATTAGAACAGATTTTATTCAAAATTGCAATGACAAAATAATATATAAAGATGCAAAAATCTTTATTAAATGACTACATTGTAATCTGATACAATATTTCCTGATATAAGAGAATGAATTATGAACTGGTTTATAGCATATTTTTTAAAACCCAAAGTAAAACAAAACTAGTAGATAAACTCTGCATACATTATCATTTACGTTTTATGATTATTTTCTATTTGGACATCCTCTTCCATATACCCATTGCCCCGTGCTATTCACTGCATTTCTCAACTACACTCCTCCTCCTGGATTGTGAACATTTACTATAAAGTCTCTTTAAAACACCAACACTACACAAACTTCTCATTGCTACCATGCTCTCAGATTGCCTAGCTCTCCCAGAAAAGGACAATAAGCTAAATTCGCAATAAGGTGGATCTAAGGGATAACAGGTCTTTTCCAGCCTGATTCCTCCCTTCCCCACCCTTACTTTTTACCACTGGGCCTCTATTTTCCAGCCACAATGAACTGCTTTCTCACACTTCCATACCTGGGGCTCCTTCAACCTTCACTGTGAAGCAGCCTTCACACATACACACTCCCTCTTCCTCTTCATGTTTTGGCTAACTCTTAATCTTCATTTAGAGCAATTCCAGGAAAACTTCTTGACACCCTCTACCTCGCACCCCATAGCTGAATTTGGTGTCTCATTGAGGTATGCATGTACACATATATCCTTTGTATCCGTGTATGTACATATATATTACTTATAATGTATATTTATCATAGCATTATTATAATGTATCACTGTCTTGTCTGTGTCTTTCTATAGGCTGTAAGCTATTTCAGGACAAAGATCATTTAACAGTCAATTTTATATCACTAACATCTAACATAATGCTTCACTTATAGCCATTGTTTGTAAATGTTTAGTAAATGAATAGCTAGATAAACAAATAGTGAAGGGCAGAGAGGGGTTGTCCTGTTCCTGAAGTACATTATGGAGGTCCCTACCTCCCCCTGGAAAAAGTGAGCTATTCCTGATTTTCACTAAATTCTGTACTTATAGTCAAGAGAACTAACCATTCAGAGAGAGAGAGAGAGAGAGAGAGAGAGAGAGAGAGAGAGATTCTTTGTAGCCTAGGAGGAAACAACCTAAAATATCTTTTTAAAAAGGGGTTGGATCAAAGGCATTAAAACCCAGCCATATATACTTTAGAAGTTTATATAGGGTAGTCCAGAACTCATGGTGGTACCCAGTGCACTGCAAGGGTACCAAATACCTGTTGAAATAAACTGCAAACAAGACCAGACACAGTGGTTCATGCCTGTAATCCAAGCACTTTGGGAAGTCGAGGTGGGTGGATCACTTGAGACAGGAGTTTGTGACCAACCTGGTCAACACAGCGAAATCCCATCTCTACTAAAAATATAAAAAATAGTTTTTATAGTTTTAAACTATAACATAAACTGGGCATGGTGGTATGTCCCTGTAATCCCAGCTACTTGGGAGGCTGAGGCATGAAAATTGCTTGAACCTGGGAGGCGGAGGCATTGAGCTAAGATCGTGCCACAGCACTCCAGCCTGGGCAACAGAGTGAGACTCTTTCTCAAAATAGATAAATAAATAAAATACATTGCAAACAAAAACTGAGCCCAGATTAGGCCTAAACAAATTATTTTTTACTTAGGACAGTAACCCCTAACTTGAAGACTACCAGCTCCAGAATGATAATAAGGTATCATTGAATTCACATTTGTAGGCAGCATTACCAATAGACAAAATAAACCACATGCTTCTCAAACACAGGGATGACTATTTGTCAAGTATAAATAGATGATGGTGTGACTAATAAAATCCAAATACATTTAAAGATTGGGTATTGAATTTATAATAAGTTTATCATTAAATATTTTCTCAGCTAATATAAAATCAGTGTTAATGAGTCCTTGAAAATATTGGCATTATTGAAAGTATCTCGTGCCAATGAAAGGATTGAGAATTGCTAGTCTAGGGTTCTTTATAAACTCTGCAGAGGAGGTTTGAGTTTCTGGGTTCCAGTGCCTTAATATGTATGTAGGTAGGCTAACCTCTTTACTTCCTTTCACGATTATTAACAAAATATTTGCAATGTATTGAGTTTTACTGATGGACATAACAAGAATGGTTTTACATTGGGAATAATACATCTGAAGTAATAAAAGGAAAGTAAACAACTATATACACACATGCTAAAATCCATATAAAAATCTATTAATTTATTGGGTCTCCTCCATAGATCTGCTAATCTACAGAGTGTATTGAAACTTTCCCTTAGCATGAAGTGCCCATAGTCACTGACAGCTAACTGAGCCCCTCAGGCTGCTTCAAACCTGCTTTCCCACTTCCATTTTGTAAAGAGATCCAAGCTCATTAACCAAGTGGTCCTTCTTTAACGGCAATAACAAGAAATGAGAAGGAAGAATAATTAGCAACTCACCAGCAACTCTAAAGCAGGTTGATTATCTGGTCCTCCTAAAATTGGGGACTCTTGTTAAATTCATTTTGCTGCCTGAAGAAAAGCTGAACCAAGATGTGGTCTGCTGTAGCCTGGATATAATCGTCCATGTCAAGGGTTTGCAGCTGATAGTGTAAACCAAAAGAAGGTATGTCAGCATCTAACTACTCAGATCCCTGCAGAGATCTTACAGCTGTCAAGGCATTTGTAGTACTTCGCGGTACTTGGCAACCTGCACATCTGACCTCCTGCAAATGGTCACCTTGTGTACTAGTCTTGCCTTGCCATGGAGCACTCACCTTTTCAACTCTGTGTGGTAGGGAGAGTCTGATGACTAGAGGGGCCGAAGCATCTGAAACTTTTTTAGAAGGGACCTCTGTCCTACTGGGAAGTGATTCTCCTTAAGGATGGAGCAGGACCATATGTCTTCCCATGAGCTGGGCCTAGAGACAAAAGGGCTTCTGAGAACTCCATGCCCAGATGGCCTCTTTCTGCTGGGGCCAGTAATCACCATCTGCCGAGCCTGGATGTCCAGTGGGCTGGGCCTGATGCTCTATGTCTGCCTTTATCCCCTATATGACTGTTGCTGTCCTTCTCTCTCTCCCCATCCCCCACTCTTCTCTGATATTACCTCTCTTTCTCAGTCTGCCTCTCAATTTCTGTGTGTGTGTGTGTGTGTGTGTGTGTGCATGCATGCACATCTACCTTTCTGTTTCTCCCTGTGTCTATGTGTGCATACCTCTGTGCAGATCTGCCTCTGAATCTCTCTTGTCTGCATGTGTCTATGTTTGTGTGTGTTTGTCTTTATGTAGGTCTGTCCTTGTGTGTGTCTGTCTTTCTTTCTCCTGGGTACAGGTCTGTCTGTATGTGGGCTTATGTGTGTCTGTGTGTCTTTCCTTTTTTCTCTCTGTCTCTCTTCAGGTCTCTGTCCCTCTCTGTGTGCATGTTTGCGTGTCTCCTATTTCTGTATGGCTGTGTTGTTTCTCTCTCTTTGTGTCACTCTCTTTGCATGTCTGCTTCTCTGTGTCTTTCTCTTTATTTAAAGCTGTATGTCTGTGTGTGTATGTGTCTCGTCCTCTGTGCGTCTCTCCATATACCTATCTCTGTGTTCCTCTGTCCCTCTGTATGTGTGTGACTCTCTCTGTGTTTCTCTCTGAATATATGTTCTCTCTCTCTCTCTCTCTCTCTCTCTCTCTCTCTCTCTCTCTCCCTCCCTGTCTATCCTTCCTACCTCCTTTTTCCCTCCATACTCCTTATGCCAAACACATCCCATCAGAGGCATTTCCCTCACTTACTGTGATGGGGGGCAAGGGGTACTATTCTCCATCAAGGTGCAAATCAGACATTCCTGAGGGTAGGTGAGGAGTGAAAAAATTACTTCTACCCCCAAATTCTGATTCAATTATTTCTTTCCTGGTGTAAATCACTTCTCGTTTTCTCTCATTTGAAAACTCCATATTTCACTTCTCTTTTTAAAAGATTTGTACTCTCTAATTTGGAATTTGTATTTAATGGTTTTTAATTGTCATTTTTATCTTACTTTTGTATTTTTAAGCTTTAATTTATTGATATTAGCTTTTCAAGTCACATTAAATCTTGTTTATTTTACCTCCATATTAATTTCGATTTTTAACATTTTACCATTGTCATATTTTGCACACACATAACCTTTTTATTCTATTCATTTTTCAATTCTCTTCTTTTATTCTCCCCTTTTTAAACCTTAACTTGCTCTCTTTCAGTTTTCCTTTCTTTTCTTATTTAGATTTTATTTGATCTGATTTTCTTTATGATTTGTTCTTATAATGGCCATTGAGAATGATGACCAAGAGGGAAGCAGTAGCAGTGATCCCAAAATTAGGGGTCACCAGAATCCCTCCTCCCCGCCAACCCCTGCCAACAACATCTACAGCCAAAGTTCCACGCTTTCTCATACAACTCTCCATAAACCTCTCGCCAGGTAGACCCAGGAAGGTTTTGAGACCCAAGGGCTATAATTTGCCAGTCTCCCTCAAAGAAGGGAGGGCATCATTCTGGAAAATGAGTATCACCAAGATTAGATGCACCTTTGGGCTTAAACCCTATTGAAGAGACTGCAGAATTCATCTGTGCTCCTCCCTGGAGGCCATGGTGGGTCTCCTTGTAGGAAGAACCACAGCCAAGAGAAATGCCTGTCTGTTCCTGGACTCACCCCAAGGGGTCCCAAATCAGACTGTTTTACTTCCCACCCAGTCTCAAAAGGCAACCTAGTCCTAAGGATTTTTCAAATCTAAATTCCACAGTGAATCCTTGTCTCTCAAACCCATCATTTCATTTAATTAAGGAGCCCAGGGGTGATTTTTTTTAAAGCAAATACCTATTTAATGCAGTGAACAATTTACCTTAGTCTATGTTTTGTATACACAGGTCATCATAGATTTCTTAAAATAAAGAATGAAAGGGAAGAAATGCTACTCCACTACTCCTGAAGTTTCTCTTCATATAGAAGAAACTCCATTTCTTTTTTTCCTCTCCCCATGCTTTTTCCCTCAAGTACACTTGAAAAGAATAAGTTGGGCATGCTCACTTCATCTCCTACCTCTTTTTGCTTGGGAGCTGGCAAACCTTCCAAGAGCATGCTCCTTTACTTTATGCCATAAGGTATGCCAAGACCTGCCTCAACATGGGGAGGTCTATCCAATTCTGGGGACCACTATTAGGAAACCCACCTGCCCACAATATTAATACATTCTCTAAAACTTGACTTATTACTAATAAAAGTAATTTCATGGATCTCTATATATTGACATTTTGATCCTTTTTCTGGGTTCCAAATTTGGAGCATTAAGACTGAATGTGATATATTGGATCCCTTTATAAAGAAATGAGAAGACTATTTGATTCTCCTGTTCACATGTTGATTCATCCAGTTTATTCATTTATTCATTTAATAGACATTTAATGAGGACTCCCTTTGGTCCAGACACATTGCTTAGCAGAATGTTATGAAGAACACTGACACTTGCAATCTCTCTCTAAGTCACTTATTCTCACCTGGTCGTCAGGTTTGAAGGCAAGAATAAAAAGCAAATCCTAATTACATGTGCTCTTAATGTAGTGCTGGGCTCTAACAGTGAAAAATATCACATCTCCAATATGAATGTTGGATTCTATGGTACCCTAAGTGCCAATAATGCCTACCTAAGGGAAGAAAATACTGTTTACTTAACTTTAAGCAAATAAAATGTACACTTGTTTTCTTGGTGAAATTATTGATCATACCTCTTGACTCTCCAGAGAGCCTAGTTTAGATGATCAATTATATGGATACCATCGGAAAATCCAATTCATTATTCAATCAAATATTCATTAAGAATAAGTATTAATAGTGAAGAACAGGTGAATAAAAGCACATGATTATATAGAAACTCCTTAGTAAGAGAAAGAGGGGAAGGTAGAGGTCATCTTTCACATAAAATCTCCTAGTCCCACAAAAATGAAAAGAGATTATAGTAAGTGCTCCTTAAAATGTATTAGTGAGTTCAGTACATAAAGTATCATGAAAAAGGGCATCAATCACCATGTTCTAATTAAGGGTTACAAATGATGTTCCCTGACACAACAGGCAGAAGATTTACATTTCAGTGTTTTACCACCCCCATACCTCCCTTTGCTTCCTCTGCTTGGGAAAAGTCATCTTTCTAGGATAGCAACATCCTAACAATCTTCCTTAAAAAAGTTAAAGACTAAATTTGTACACAAATGCTCACACACAAACAAAACAAAATGAAGTCTAATCCTTGAAATATAATTTGTGAAAAATCACAATGCCCTTTTCCAATTTATTAAAGCTTTCACTTCTAAAAACATAAAACAAGACTTTTGCTATGATAACATAATGAGTAAGTTCCAGTCTGGTTTTAGTTCTTTCTTTCAAGATGGAGAAAGGTACAGGCTAGAGAAGCCCATTTCATCTTTATATACTATTGTTGATTTCCCCAGGGAATAAAACTCTGGAGGAACCACAGTCAAATCATTATAGAAACATACTACACAGCTTGGCTTTTCTTAGGGTACCCATATAATTGATCATCCAAACCAAGTTTTCTGGAAAGTTAAAGAGGGTGATCAATAACTTCACCAAGACAAGTATATATCAGGGGTACCCTAGACAAACTGGAATGTATGGCCACCCTACTGAAGCTCCATGTCTCCCCAGCTATCCACACTCACATTAGACTGAGAGGCAATCTGTTACTTCACACTCTCCCAAGGGTGGCACCTTCCACTATGCATTACCTGAAGATGTAAAACTGAAAACCTACTCTCCATCATTGTGATAACATCTTTACCACTTCTGAAATATTCCTAGCCTCTTCTCATGCACATCTTGAATCTTTCTGTCTCATTAAACTCAGAAAGTACCTAGTAGGATCTTCATGGTTTTCTCCATAGCAACTATGCCCAGAAAGCCATTAGGACTGAGTCCTTTTTGTTATTAACAACTGAAACAAAATGAAAAATACCTCTCATTTGCTTGTTTCTGCTTTAAAAAGTAAATCTCCCCCCACAAAAAGTTTAGAGATAAATTACCTTTCCATATCCACTTAACACATAGTGCATTTCGTTTGCATTAAAATGAAAATGTGGCTGTTGTAATCCATTATAATTCTGTTATAATTTCTGAATGTAGTCCAAGTGAGGGCATCTTGATGCTTTAAAAAGTAAAAGGAACAAGAAACCCCATTAGCCAACATCCTACTCAGCAACTTAGCAATTCATACAATCATAATAAAAATTAATATTTATGCAGCCCTCACCAAGAACATGTAATTTTCTATGTCTTTTATTATGTCACTGCTTCCTCACAACAATCTTATAAGGTTAGTGGTATTATTCACTCCATCTTACACATGATGGAATTAAAATCCAAGTTGGTTGAGGAATTTACCTAGGTTCTCACAGCTAAGAAATGGCAGAACTAGGATTTGAACCCAGAGAATCTGACACTGCAATGATACAATATAACCAGTTGAGCATTTAAAAACAAATGAAAAGAGAACTCTCACAGGCATCCAGTCTTTTAATTAATATGATTGTCTATACCAGAGAAGTTTAGTTCCTAAATCCACACTGAAGACTCAATTAACCATTTATAATGATCAAGTCAACCAATGTTTGACTGGATCTTTCCTTTTTCTTTTGTCCAAAAGATTCCTGAATTCAATTTACAGTAAATCTCACATTTTATCCATCTTAATGCTCATCAAAACAATGTTCTCAATTACCTGACTCAGGAACTTACTAAATTTTTTTCATTGTTTCTTAATTTACTTCCATTTTTCCAATATTGTCTTTTTTGTATTATTCCTCTTGGAAATTGATATTTTTAGCCTAAGTCAGATGAAGTTTAACAACAAAATAAGATAAAGTACTTCAAACTAGTACTTTGAAAGAAAGCCAAATTTAGTCCCATTAAAGTACATAGCTCTTCTATATTCACAGAAAACTTCTGTAGCAGGAATGGCTGACACCACATTGCATGGGCTCCCAAGATAGTAACCTAATACAGCCAGATATTAGCCTACCTTCTAAGTTATCTCGACGTTTCTAACATAGAGTGTCCTCTTTAGAATAAACTCTCATACGGCACCTGACTAGAAAACTTGGGTCATCCTAAACACCAATCTCTACCTTACCCTTCAGGTCAGCCAGTGATCACGTCCTGTCTGCTTTACCTCTAAATTATTTGTTTTACACCAATTCTTTCCCTCTCACAACTGCTGTAATGCAGTTTGTCCAAACTGAAAGGACTTCAAAAGTTCCCCTGACTCATTTCCCTGACTCCCATCTGGCCCCTTCTAATCCATTCTCTACAATTCAACCAAAGTGGTCATCCCTTTAAAAAGCAAAATAAATTTGTCACTCTCTTATTTAAAAACCCTCAGTTGCTCCTCTTTTCAATCAACTTACTGTAGAAACTCATTAGCACAGCTTCCAAAACCTGCATGATTGGACGCCTCCTCCAGCTTCTCTTGCAGAACCCCTGGGCGCCAATACATCCCTCATACTTTGGAATCCTGTGTCACATTCTCTTTTGCCTCCAGGCCTCTTCTTAAATTGCCTACTCTGTTGAGAAGTTGTTTTTTTCAAATTTCTCTTGACTATGGCCCACCTTAAAAAAGCATATGTCAATCAAATAGACATATATTATCATATATATAAATAATTAACTAAAGTATTCACAAAATAACGTACTATACCTTTAATGTCAAAGAAAATCTCCGCACAAGGCTGCCTGGAGACTGCCTATAACTAGCTTTCATAACCAGTTCTGCCAAGTTGGAAGAAACATTGACCCCCTGATCTTATTTTTGCTTATGAAATGTTCTAATGAAATTAACTCCACCTTCAGGCTGAAATACATAAGGAACCACATAATATATTTGTGAAACATTCGACAAATTTTAGTAATAGAAAGGTTGGTAGCTGAGGATAGGGTAGCATTAGCACCAGTGTGGTTTTCATGTCCTAGTCAGAAGAGCTGAACTCAATTACCCTAAGGCTTCTGATATTTATGAAAATCCCCAATGTTTTCAAAGTATTTTGAGTTTAATTGGGTTGGTTTTTTAAAATAAACTCCTGGAAATGTACATGTTGTTTCCCATACTTGCCAATACTCTACTTAATGACTCATTTCTTCTACTTCTCCCCATAGCATTAGCCTAGGGTCCACTAAAGGTAGATCTCAAAAACTCACTATATAAATTTCTAAGTTTACCACTATATAAATTTTCTAAGCTTACTCACTATATAAATTTCTAAGCTTACCTCCCTCCAGTTGCCAATCATAAGCCATCACCAATTCTCTTCACCAACAGTCAATGCACTGTCTGAAAATGCAATAAAATAAATAAATGGGGGGAAAAAAAGAATAAACATTTCAATATACACATACACACAAAAAAACAGACCTTACCTTCTGCAACCAGCATTATCAGTGAGCATTCCCCAGTGATAATGTAACTACAATTCTTTAGGAAAAGTATGGGCTTCTCTGTATGAAATTAAGAAAACATGATTACATTATCTATAGCAAACTTCTTCCCACAGAAAGAATGGGTGAGTTGATGACTCTTCAGAAATACAAATTATAGCAAATTTTCTATTAATTATATCGTAATCTTTCTGCCAATACATTATAGTTCCCTATGGAAAACTTTCATAAAAGAAAATAAAAACAACTCAATTTCAACAAGATTTTGTCATTAGGAGAAATATAAGATGTACTTTTGAGTCCATTATCCAACTGTTATTATATATGCCTATTAATCAACTTCCCCTGGACTTACCTAACTGCTTCCCTAGAAACACAAACACTCATGCCCTTTTTGTGCCTATGTAATACATACCTTCAGGATGATATGTGGTTTCAGATATGGTACCTACCTTACGTGACCTGGAAGCAATGTCTCAGTTGCAGAAAAAAATACATCATCAACATCCAAGGTCTGAAGTTCATCATGTATGGAAAAGAAGAGCAAGAAGAAACAGTCTTCATTCCCCACATTCTTTATCCAGTATGGTATATTTTTAGGGAAGGAGATTACTTGGCCAGCAGTAACATTGTACGTAGTAATTACTTCACCATCATCATCAACCACCCCAATCTACGCTGTTCCCTAAAATATAAACAGAAAAACTAACCAACATCATTTTGGAGCAATGTTTCTCAACATCTTTTCATTACCTTCCCTCTAAGATATGCTTTTGGACTTGTCTATTACCACCCTAGGCAATTTTAGTGCCATTCAATACTGTGCATCGGTATACTGTATACATCTATTGTTTATATACTCTATGTATATCTATTCTTTATGCATAAAATGGTAAGACTTTTGTCTCCTTCAATAACCAGTTGTTGCCCTCTTGGGGGCAATATCACCTTCTAGTAAGACTGCAGGTTTTACACTTTGGGAGGCCAAGGCAGGCAGATTACCTAAGGTTAGGAGTTTGAGACCAGCCTGGCCAACATGGTGAAACCCCATCTCTACTACAAATAATACAAAATTAGTTGGGCATAGTGGCACATGCCTGTAATCCCACCTACTTGGGAGGCTGAAGCAGGAGAATAGCTTGAACCCGGTAGGCAAATGTTGCAGTGAGTGGAGTTCGCACCAGTGCACTCCAGCCTGGGTAACAAGAGTGAAACTCTGTCTCAAAAAACAAAACAAAGACAAAGACTGCATGTTTTAAAGTTTAAAAAGATTGACGCCAGTTGGGTAGAATGTGTGCATGTTCTTAGTTGGTTGTACAGATATGAATGCATGTGTTTGTGTGTATGTATGCATACAGATATGTGTGTGCTTTCCAGATAAGAAAAAGCCTGCATAGAATTTTAGTAATAACAGCTAACTTGTAGTGCCTTTATTATATGTCAGGTATTCATCTGATCAATTTATTTATTTACTTGATTCAACTTGATTATTCCTTATGTCAATCCTATGAAGCACAGTAATATTATCATGCCTATTTTACAAAAGAGAAAACTTTGGAGAGAATATATTTTTCCAAGATTACTTAGCTAGTCAATGGAAAAGCCAAGATTTGGACCTAAGCAGTATGGCTCCAAAGTCTATACTTTTTATGAATACTAAACCATATTTTGATTCTGCTTATATAAAATTCTACACTTTCTCATTCTCTAATCTGTTCCTCAGTATTACCCTCTGAGGTAGGAAGAGAAGATACCATTATTTCTGTTTTACCAGAGACTCATGGTCACAGAGTGGAGCAGCCACAGAGGTGGATGAAAAAGAAGTCTTTGTTCTGTCTGTGCAGACATGTATAACTCGAATCCAGCTGGGTATTAATGATGCAGGGGAAAAGTGACCCTCTAAAGAGCTCACTCTTCATCCACAAGCAAGGAGCAACAAATGTGTACCTATTCATATCAGGGCACCTATTACTCCAGATACAGAGCAGAGACAGCAAAGGAGTTAATGTGATCTTCATGGTAAAGCCAGGCCCACCAGCCAGCTTGCCCACCCTACTCTCAGGGTTCTTTGAAAAGCTTCCGTAAAGACACTCAGAAGCAGAAGCAATCTCCCTGGACGAGTGCAGGAGAGGGACTTTTTCACATGCTATTGCTCGGTTTCTTATCCTGATTGTGAGAAACAGTAACCCCACAATTATCTGGGTATCTACAGAATATTCAACTCCATATAGCTCACATTATAAACTCTCAGAACTGCCTGAACAACCTCCTCAGGCTGAGCTGAGTCCCAGGGCCTATTTTCTACTAGAGAATGCTCCAGACCAATTTCCCTAGCTTGGAGTTTGTTTTTAGGGGTCCTCATCCAGGAAAGTCTACTGAGCTGCCTTTTTTTCTACTGCTCTGCCACTGCTCAGTCAAGGCCATAAAAACAAATCTTTTTTAAAGATTATTCTCTTTTACATATTTTTTCTATGTGGAAAAAGACAAGAAGTCAGAAAACATGAGCTGTGTCCCAGTGAATCCAGTGACCACAGTTTATCTTCAGAAAAACCACCTCATTTCTTTGAGCTCCTATTCTCATATGAGAAAAAAAGAAGAGTTTGGTCTCATATAAAGGAAACTCTAATCTCTCTTTCTGTTGTAAATTCTAAAATTGAATGCATTTTCCAAGAATAAAAAAGAGGGCTTTTTTAACTACAACAAAAATATTTTGTAAAATTGGCTATGCATCTTTAACTAAATCACCAGGTTAAGACCAAACTCTGAAAGTTCTGTGAGGGCTTAGTCACTACTGCTTCCCGGTGTCTGGAATGCAGAAGGAAACGAATAAATACTTTTGGGAATTAATGAATTATTTTAAATTCAAGTAAGGACACTCATTTTGCCTCCAGCTATCTCTATTTCACTAGACTTCAAGAACATTCTGAAAAGTCTGAACCACAAAAGGGCATCCAATCGGCCTGATCTTAGAGACTCCAGGCTGAACACAGCAAACTCATTTGTTATTCTGGTTGTTGTTATTCTCCTTAGAGAAAAACTACTATTTCTTTGATCATTAGATCAGAGCTGCCAGTTTTAGCTTTGGCTCAGAGGACTAAACAGTGATCTTATTTTAATAGTGTGTGAAAAATGATTTCATACTGAAGAAAAGAGTTCAAAGTGATGCCAAAAATAATTTAAACAAACAGACCAATGCTTCAAGGCTAACTAATCTAGTCGAATATATAGCCAAAGCCTAAATATTTGTCTACCTCTTAGTTAAGCAGGTTTTGCAACAACTAAAATCACATTCTCCAGGACAAACAACACAGATGATCAAGAGCAGAGTGTGGGCAAACTAGTTATACCTGAGCAAGACAGCCATGTTCATTGGCATTGAAGTGCCAATGAAGGGCCCGGAGGCCATTGCTTTTTATCCTAAGGGTCATTAATGTCATTTGTGATCTCCGACTGTTCAAGCTGGTGCCAAAGGCCTCTTCTTCATTGCTGAGATCATCTTTGACATTGTTCCTGTACCGGGCCCACCGGATTGTACCACCAAGGAACTCAAACACCTGGAAAACCATAAACAAGCCACCAAAAACATGGAGTCCATCTCCTAAGGAGCATGAGGCCACCATGACCTATAGAGTAAGAAGGAGGCAAAAGGGAAAAGGCAATCAATGGTGGTGAGGTGAATTTTGGAGTCCTAGAAAGGAAGAGGAGGAATGGGCCCATAAGAGTCCGGGAATGGTAATAATAATACATGCAGCATTATCAGTGTAGATCCTGTTAGACATTAAAAAAAGACACCTAGGTTGGCAAGAGAATAGAGTAATTTCCATTTGTCCACCTGCCATTCTCTACTCTAGTCAAACATGGAACTATTTACTGTAGCACATTTCTTTCTGAGGCCAACATCAACACAACTCTCCCCTCTTCTCTATATCTCACCCTTCCTTTATCCTTCGGCTCACAGTTCATTCCTTCCAATAGAGAAGAAAGTTTGGCAAACATGCAATGGAAAGGTGGTTTTAAAGTTGCCATTGAGAATAATTATTTTTCCTAATACGTGTGTTTCATACATTGGATTTAGGTAAGTAATGAAGAAACTGAAATCCTGGATCAATAGCTTTTTATACTGTGGAAATCATTGCTTGCAGAGGCCTAATATAGAACAAGGGGAAAATCAGCACTCCCACTGCTGTGGTAATGATGCAGACCAAGAGACACACCAGAGAAATGCTTACCGGTGACCATAGCCTTTTCTTTCCCTAGGAAAAATTAGAAAGCCATTATTCTCTACCCATGATGCATTAGAAATATTGCCTCCTTTCTCGGTTCTTAAATTTTTCTTTATACTAACTTCAACTAAACTTGACTGACAAACATGATGAAAAGGGCTATTTTTTAAAGTATATTTAAAATTTATATTTTAATTATTTCATGTTGAATCAGGACATGATCAGAGCAGAGGGTACTACATTTCTTAAGATTATAGCTGGCTTAAAGAGTCTTTCTTGAGCTCTGTGTTAAGGGTCTTAAGGGGAACTAGTCTTAAGATATAAACACAGAAATTCTGCATTATAAAGAATACTAAAGATTCTAGCTTAACTTCTATGTCTCATTTTCCTGATAAGGAAATTGAGGCCCAGGGTGGAACAATGTCTTGTGGAAAGCCACATTATTATCTGTAATTGCAGATATAGAAAGAATTTCTCCTGATTCCTGTTATTCCACTAAATCAAAGTATTATCACTGCATATCATTTCAGGATCAATTAATTATATTTTTTGTTTTAGAGATAGGGTATCATTATGTTGCCTAGGCTGACCTCAAACTCCTGGGCTCAAGAGATCCTCCTGCCTCAGCCTCCCAAGTAGCTGGGACTATATAAGTGCTCATGACAACACCCAGCCAGATCATTAAAATGTAATACTGATGATCCAGCATTCTCAAAGAAAAGCTTACATTTACACACACCGCTAAGGTCATGTTTACATTTTCAAAAGAAAATGATGGCATATAACTTTATGAAACTAAGGGTAATGCTTTGCTAAACATTAATATTTCTTCCTTAATCAATGGCCTTGATCAGTGCTTCTCAAACTTTTTTTACCGTATCCACATTAAGAAATACATTTCTTGCTGTGATCCAGTACATGTACATATATACATGCACAAACACACACATACGTACATACATATACACTACTGAAACAAAAGTTTCACAAACAATATTTGTTATTGTATTAATTTTTAAATGCCAGTTCAAACCCACTATATTGATTTCATGACTAGTGGATTACAACTTGGAGTTTGAAAACCCCCTGGATCCCTTTAAATAGAGGAGAGGAAAAATTATTATTCTGCCTCCCCAGATTCATAAAGCAAATGTTAAAAGAAGGGCAATGAAAAACAAGCTGAACAAAAATAAAAATAAAAAATAAAAAAAAGTTTCCCCTTTTAATTTGGCTGCAGTTCAATGACCAGCATGAATAAGACACTGCCCCTAGAAAGCCCCAGTTAAGAGGCATATATTTTACCTGGTTCTAACAATCATTAAGCCAAAAGCACTTATTAATACTATAAGCAACAATTCAAAAGGAATTGGGCCATTGAAGAGCTAAATAGGGTGTGAGTTTAGAGTTTATGAGAGAGGGCAAATCAGAAAATGTTCAGAGCAGGAGATGCTATCTTTCTGAAGAGGGTCACTTAAGAAGAGCTGATCTAAAGAGGGGTTCTTGCCTGAGCTCTGCATAAGGTCTTAGAGGGAACTAATCACAAGGTATAAATCCCCACATTACCATTCTAGAGATAGTGTTTATCATCCCGATAGACAAACTATTTTATTTGCATCTTCATACATTTCAAATACTGAGCTGTCCACTGGCAAAAAGGAACAAGCAATTCACTGAAAAAGAAAGGAGAGGGGAGGAAAAGATAGCTCTAGCAAACTGGGAGATCCCAGAAGAGAAGAATGAGGATTCTTAAGTAAGGGAGTACTTGTATAGAGCTGAACATGAAGGACATGAAATAAGGAAACCGTCTATACAATTATAATCTTGAGTTTAAAAAGTCCTTGAAAGACTTGCCAAATGAAAAACCCATAAAACACTTCCTTTGGTCCCCATCTCTTTGCCCACTGATGACACATACAGAGATAGTAACAATAATAACTCATACTTATCTCCTTCTCTCACTATGTGCTAGGTGCTGTGCAGAGTGTTTTACAAACATTATGTAATATCATTCTTACAGTGATTATCTGATGCCGTGATTATTTCCATTTTACAGATGAGGAAACTGAGGTATAGAGAGGTATGGTAACTGCCTCAAATCACAAAGCCAGTTTAGTATTGGAGCAGAGCACCTTTTGTCAAAATATTCTTTCATGACATTGGTTCTCTTTGACATTTTATGGGGGGGTGGTTAGCCTAGTAAACTTTTTTTTTAACCCAAATCAACTTATTTCTTAATAATGTAATTTTCTTAATATTTTATGAAATCATCCTGTTACCTAAAAGTTAATCTTTACAGAAAATTCATTTTGCATATTTTTTTCCTGGTGATGAATGGTGGCTGAGTAATCTAAAAACCTTACTATAATCCTCAGAACAATCAGCCTCCCTTCTTTCCTTCCTACCTTCCTACCTTCCTACTTTTACTCCTTTAATAAACATGATAAGAGTGTATACAATATTCCAGGTTGTATGCCACTACTGTACAACATTAAGAGAATTTTGAGTAGCACATAATTTAGGTGGAGAGACAGAAAAGAAAGCAAATAACTACAACAAAATGTGCTAAGTGTTATGTAGAAATATATACAAGGTCCTGTGAGTATACAGAAGACTGATTGTATCTGAGAAAGTTAAGAAGGCAAGTTTCATTGAAATTGCAACTGTGAGCTGAGCCTTCAAATCTCAACATAGCCATACTAGGTGGGCACACTTAGCCAATTACATTCTAGTCCAAATTTCTGGCTTGTCTATAAGCAGCTGTATGACAGACCATATGGTAAGAATGTAGACCCCATCTAGGTCAGGCAGCCTTGGCTCCAGAAAGGCTATAGGTTAATCTATGATCAAGTGATGGAGAGATGACCTTGGGGCTTTCCTACCATGTTTGATCAAATCCAAAATACATATTTTTCCACATTTTAATATCTCTGAAAATGAGATATGTTTTAAAATGAATGGTCTTTTTGACTCCATGAAATATAGTGTGACCACTTTTTTTTTGGTCTTATCAGACAACAGTACTATTTGAATCTTCAAAAAAAAATTCACACCGCCATTTACAGTTCTTTCTTGGAAATGTGAAAATGCAGCCTTCTGTCATAAGCATTATCTGGGGGCTGTGCTTAGCATTCCTTTAAATGGCAAGACAAACAAATCATTAACTAAACTACACTAAAACTCACTGAAGCACTGAATCAAAGAAAGCTGCAACTGGATATGGTCATTTTGATCCTTGCAGATAAGGAGCCCAAAGAGGCTAAGTATTTTCCCCAACGAAACATAATAAGTCACTGGCAGAGCCAAAACAAAATCCCAGCTCACCCACTGTCAGCCAGAGCCTTCCCTACAACTTCTATTTCCTGCAGAACTTCATGCCTTTAATATACATGCAAATGGTTCAAGGTTAATTGAAGCTGTACAGCTGAAAGCAGGAATATTTTTAAAATCATTTTAATGCACATAAAGGTAATTCTGCTGGATAGTCCAGAAACCTCCCACACTCCCACCAATAAAGGGAACACCGGTTTTTCACAGAAACCTCAGAAATGCAGTGAGTTCTTCAGACCATTAAAAATGTTTGGCAGACTGGGAAGAAAATAGGCAGAATTGTAAACTGAACCAGATTCTACAATAGGAGCCAAATCACCGAGCAAGTGCCAGATGTATAGAATAGAAAACTGGTGACCATACTTAGATTTCCTTATAACATATCCAATCACACACCTAATAATCACCTTTAAACAAGAGCCATGCTGCTTATATGTTGTGGCCATGGACAAACATGGACTAATGCCTCAAAATTGGGAAGAATAATTAACGAATACATGTCCAATACTTCTGTTTTCACTTCAGTGTTTAAATTATTGTGCTTCCAATCATAGAAATCAAAAATATTTCCTCAGGTTCACTTATACTTTCAAATGGAATACATGCTCAATTCAAACATAACTAGGACATATGAATATTTTTATTTACCAGTGCCCAGGCTTATACCCAAAATATTTAACAACCTATTTAACAACCTTGTTAAATATAAATTTTTAACAAAATATTTAACTACTTAAATATTTAAGAACTTAAACACTTATGAACAGAAGCAGTTAGCTAGTATGGCCACAATAGCATGTACTAGATGAACATCCATTCTGCAACCGGGCACAAGTGCACAGTGAAGTCATGAAGAGTCCAAACTCTGGAGCTGGACCACCATAGTTCAATTCCTAACCCCATCATTTAGTGACTGTGTGGCCTGGAGCAAGTTATTTAGCCTCCTTGGACCCCAAGTTCTTCATCTCTGTGATGTGGCTAATAACATTGTTCTCATAAAAGTCTGAGAGGGTCAAATTAGTTAACGGATTCAAAGCTTGGGCCTGCACATAGTAAATGTACAATAAATGTTAGCCTTGTTCCTCTTAAATAAGCACAAGTAGACTTGCCACTTCAATAATATCTATATTTTAATTGGTATAATAAGGATACCCCAAATTCATAAAACAAAAATTAACCTTCCTAGTAATTCAAAGTACTACATCCTTACACATTACCTTGGGCAATGTATAGAATTACTCTCATTTTACAAAATTTATTTTACTCTAATTTTTAATTTACTCTAATGTTAGAAAATTAGAGTAAAAACAGCTCCTTACATTCAGCTAATAGTAGAATTGTAACTGAAACCCTAGTTTTCTTACTGCCATTTCAGCAAGCTTCCCATTTGGACCATATCTAAGGACTACAAAGCTGTGACACTGTCCCTTATCCTTTAATCCTTTCAAAAAAGCCAAAAAAGACAAATGGGATCTAACTAAACTCCACAGCTTCTGTACAGCAAAAGAAACAATCATTAGAGTGAACCAACAACCAACGGAATGAGAAAAAAATTTTGCATTCTATCCATCTGACAAAGGGCTAATATCCAGAATCTATAAAGAACTAAAACAGATTTACAAGAAAAAAACAAACAAACCCATTCAAAAGTGGGCAAAGGACATGAACAGACACTTTTCAAAAGAAGACATATATGAAGCCAACAAACATATGAAAAAATACCCATCATCACTGGTTATTAGAGAAATGCAAATCAAAACCACATTGAGATACCATTTCACACCAGTTAGAAAGGCGATCATTAAAAAATCTGGACACAACAGATACTGGAGAGGATGTGGAAAAATAGGAACAATTTTACACTGTTGGTGGGAATGTAAATTAGTTCAACCATGTGGAAAACAGTGTGGTGATTCCTCAAGGACCTAGAAATAAAAATTCCATTTGACCCAGCAATCCCATTACTGGGTATATATCCAAAGGATTATAAATCATTCTATTATAAAGATACATGTACACATATGTTCATTGCAGCACTGTTTACAATAGCAAAGATCTGGAACTAACCCAAATGCCCATCAATGATAGATTGGACAAGGAAAATGTGGCACATATACACCATGGAATACTAGGCAGCCATAAAAAATGATGAGTTCGTGTCCTTTGTAGGGACATGGACGAATCTGGAAATCATCATTCTCAGCAAACTGACACAAGAACAGAAAATCAAACACTGCATGTTCTCACTCACAGGCAAGTATTGAACAATGAGAACCCATGGACACAGGGAGGGGAGCATCACACCCTGGGGTTTGTTGGGGGAAAATAAGGGATGGACAGTAGGGGGGTAGGGAGGTTGGGGAGGCATAAAATGGGGAGAAATGCCAGATATAGGTGACGTGGCGATGGAGGCAGCAAACCACATTGCCATGTATGTGCCTATGCAGCAATCCTGCATGTTCTGAACATGTGCTCCAGAACCTAAAGTGCAATAAAAAAATACACACACACACACACACACTCACACACACACACACACACACACACACATATATATATATAATCTCCAAAATGGGGGACATGTAGAGGAGGGCAAGAATTTTTAATATTTATATAACTGTCAGATCCACCAAAACTTTATTTTTTAATGAAGGAAACAGAACATTATCATTAGACTATCACAGTAATAATTGCTGCAGCAAGATCCCTTGATGAGTGCTAAAATTACTGATTGAAAGGTAAACTGTAAATAATATTTGCATATTCTTAAAGTATTTCTCTCAAATATTTGATAATTGCCAAGGTAAAATAGTAATTTTATTTTATTTTTTAAAATTTTTTTGTAGAGACAGGGTCTTGCCATATTGCGTGGGCTGGTCTTGAACTCCCAGGCTCCAGTGATCTTCTCACTCCAGCCTCCCAAAATGCTGGGCTTCCAGGCACTTTAGGGTCACCGTGCCTGGCACTTTTGGTGAACCACTGCACCTGGCTGCAAAATAGGGATTTTATAGTGGAAGATTCTGGAAGACACCACCTTAGCCAAGTTATCAAGGTTAACATCACTTATAATACACATCGACATCACATACCCCTGATTCGATGCATTGAGAAGGGCAAATCCCCTCCAGTCTATGGTAGCCTTCACTAGAATGCTTAATTTCACTCTAATCATGAGAAAACATCAAACAAACCCAAATTGAGTGACATTTTACAAAACTACTGAACGGTAATTACTGAGTCTTCAAAGTGACAGGATTATAAAAAACAGAAAGACAAGAACTATTACAGATTGGAGGAGACTAAGGAAATGTGACAATTAAATGAACTGGATTCTGGAACACAAAAATGACATTACAGGAAAAACTAGTGAAATCTAAGTAAGGTCTATAGTTTATAGTATTGTGCCAGGTTTTTGAAAATTCTTTTATCATTATGTGGATGTTAACATAAGGAGAAGCTGAAAGAAAGTTATTCAGGGAATATCTTTGCAACTTTCAAGTCTAAAATCTAAAATTACCTCAAAATAAAAATTAAAAAGAAAGAAAAGGGGAAGGATGAAGGAAAATCATGAAAAATATCCATTACATCTTTTCCTTGGGCACATGACTAGTCTGTATTTCCCACCATCCCTTACAGTCAGGTTTTGCCATGCAACTGAGTTTTAATCAACAGACTATGAGCAGAAATGCTCATTGTGTGCCATTTCCAGGCTCAGACATTAAAAAAAAAGAAGATAATCCCCCACTATTCCCCCTCACACTTTCAGCAGGTAGATGCAGTGATTCCCTAGTGGGAGAGCAGATCTGCTAGATGGAAGGAGCCTAGGTCCCCAGGTCAGTGTAGAGGAAACCCACCTGCCAGGGAAAAACACCCATCTCAAACTCTTTGATATATAAGCAATAAAGTTCTGTTGTATTCTACCATTATACATTTGGCAGGTCTATTTTTCAGCACAAACTAAAATGAAAACATATTTATAACTTTTCCAGCACTTATTTCCCACTAGGGCATGCCACAAGTTTTATTCTTTCAAATGTTTATCTCCATCACAAGGGCTAGACATAACTAATAATACATTTGGCAAGTACAAAGAGCTGCTGATTGCAATATATGTTAAAGGGAGAAACTGAATATATAACTCTTCATTATATGACTTTAGTTTATCTTCCTGGAATATATCCAGTCACAAAAGAATATTGTTTTCCTCAGAAAAACTGAGCCAAGTAGATTCTTCTTTATGCCACGCTGGTAAAGGAGAAAAAGCAGTGCTACTAAGTTCCAATAAGAAATTTTCCCCATTTCTATGTTAGTCTACCTTTATAATCATTCAAGTGGAAAAGGTTGATAAGACAATGTTGGGCAATTCTTTCTAATTACTCCCTTTGAAATGTTTACTACTAACAGGACCAATCAATGTTCTCATTATGCAAATATTTCTTATCTACTGTTCAACTTTTGTATGACCACTGGATATCAAAGATGTATGATAATGTACTATGTAACAAACGCTGTGAGGAATTAGTAAATTTAGAAGACACAGACCCTTGCCTCAAAGATGTTACAATGTATGATTCATCCCAGCTAACAAATGTACATGGAAAATTAAACAGGAAAAAAATGTGTTTTATGGTACCCTGAGAACATGATGGGAAAATCACCTTACTGGTCCCATAGATAAAACTTAAATAAGTACTTTAAATGTTTTATCACCTCAAAATCAATGTCATACATTTAAATTCTTTTGTGGGAGAGGCTCAATACATATTCCCACAACTCCTGCCCTCACCATTACCCATTCCAGAAACACTCTTGCTCTTAGGAGAACCCTAACCCTGCAGGCATTGGGTAGGTATGGGCTTCTAATACAGGCCATCAGAGAACGCTGAGAAGGATAGCTAAACTTGTGAAATTAAAAAAATTAAAATGTTTTATTCTTTCAGCTCTACTCTACATAGCAATACAATTTTAGGCTAGTTCCTTAACCATGCTAAGTCAGTTTCCTCATGCATATAAAATTATGACTGGATTAAATGACTGTCTAGCTCTGCCACTTGAGTTGGTGATATAATTATTTTGAGAAATAACATGAAACCACTAGCTTCCCAGTACTCCCATTTTTTTAGGATTCCATTGGACATAATAATAAAGATATTCAGGCCAGGCACAGTGGCTTATGGATGTAATCCCAGCACTTTGGGGGGCTGAGGTGGTCAGATCACTTGAGCACAGGAGTCAAGACCAGCCTGAGCAACATGGCAAAACCCTGTCTCCACCAAAAATACAAAAATTAGCCAGGCATGGTGGCACATGACTGTAATTCCAGCTACTCAGGAGGCTGAGGCACAAAAATCACTTGAGGAGGAGGTTGCAGTGAGTCAAGATTGTGCCACTGCCCTCCAGCTTAGGTGATGGAGTGAGACTGTCTCAAAAAAAAAAAAAAAGATATTCAACATTCCAGAAATTTGTTACCCCAAATAAATAATTCATAATGCCAATATAATAGCATAATAGAAGTCAAACTTCAGGATGACTACTGAGTGATCAGATGGACAACAAGAACAGCTGAGTCTAGCTCCAGAAAACTTCTGTTATAGCTCACATGCATTCACTCAACAAATATTGACCAAGCACCCACTATGTCCAGGACATTGTTCTAGATGCTTCAGTTTTACTGGTAGACAAAACAGACAAAAATTCCCTCCCTCGTGCTGCTTACATTCTAGTAGAAGAATCATAATTAATTAATAATTTAAGCAGTAATTTACATACTGTGTTAAAAAGTAGTAAGTACTATGAGAAAAAAATTAGGCAGGGGAGGCAGGAGTGTATGATGTCAGAGGGAGCCATTTTAATTAATAAGGTGATCATAGAGGTCTTTTCTGGAGTTTAGCAGAGAGTTCTATGCTAGCCTCAATTTTATTGGTGATACACTGTGTGCCTTTAGGCAAAGAATATATATTCCTATGCCTTACTCTTCAGATAAATGAGTAAAGTCATAAACCCCACCCCTTGCCAACAGCCCACTTCAGGAATAAGAACCCTTGTTTCCTTGGAAGAAGATTGTGTCTACTTCTAGAGTAGGAAAAAAAAATCAATAGAATCCAGTACATTCTGTTGTCGCAAGAGAGCAATGATGCTTTCAATAAATGTCAACACCATAGAGGTTTCAAGGGCATACAAAGCAAAACTGTGACAATCTGAGCTTCAAATATGTAATAGCTATATTGTGGTTAATTGGAATATATTAAACCTACGAAAGGTCCTATGTTCATAGTGATACTCAAAGGATAAAAGGTAATATAGGATGTTGATAAAGTTAGTTGTAATATAAAAGGATAAGGTAGTAGAATGTATGCTATATTTTAATAAGTAGAAGAGTATTACTATAAGAACTTTGTTTCTTCTATTAATGATATATCTCTTTATAAATTAAGAATATATACTTTTGGCCGGGCGCGGTGGCTCAAGCCTGTAATCCCAGCACTTTGGGAGGCCGAGGCAGGTGGATCACGAGGTCAAGAGATCGAGACCATCCTGGTCAACATGGTGAAACCCCGTCTCTACTAAAAATACAAAAAATTAGCTGGGCATGGTGGTGCGTGCCTGTAATCCCAGCTACTCAGGAGGCTGAGGCAGGAGAATTGCCTGAACCCAGGAGGCGGAGGTTGCAGTGAGCCGAGATCGCGCCATTGCACTCTAGCCTGGGTAACATGAGTGAAACTCCGTCTCAAAAAAAAAAAAAAAAAAGAATATATACTTTTTCTGTTTAGGCACAACAGTAAACAAAGAGGAGGGAACCACTTCAGAAAGTTATGATACAAATCCAAAGAGAGATAGGAGATGGTATTATAGAAAACTTTTAACTCACCATAAAATGAAAAGGATTAGCAGTTGTCTCTTCCTCTCCCATTCAGGGGGAAATAAATATACATTTAGATTTCTCACAGTCCTGGCAATGCTTCCACTTCACTCTTTCTTCGCCTGCCATATTTGCTACAGATCCACTCCAGAGAGATGGGATAAGATCTATCCATTAATGAACTCCTTCTAGTTAAAACTTAAGAGATTTTAGGTAATTCTTCTGACAGATGATCAATCCACTGGAAGCCAGGTTACTTTTCAGACTTTGTTAACACTTCACTGGCCTTCACACACCTGGAACAGTCTCTTCCTTTGACATCATCTCCTTAACTTGTATACCACAGACTGCAATTTTTTAATATACAGTGGAAAAGCCTGAGTTTTAAGAATGAAAAAACCAAAGAAGCACTAAGTATAGTCCTAAGAATGAAGCAACCAATTAAAGGGCACCCTTTGTCAAAAGCCATTACAGCACACCACGGATCGACTGACATGCATCAAGTGCTTGCTCCATACAGACGGCATGCTGAGAAGCTGAGAATGCCAGAAAACATAAACCATGATCTCTATCCTCAAAAAGTAAGCTGAAATTTTCATTTTCATAGAAGCTACCCTGGGGAAAAAATTAACATACTACAGAGAAAACTCTGTATCATTCCAGTGCCCAATGGTCATACCAATGACCCACATACATAATGTGAGACTGTGGGTAATAATTGCAGGATCTCTGAGGCAATTATACAAGTTTAGGGGAACATATTTTAAACAATGGTCCATGTATATTTGCTGACAAACACTGACGTTATGGCTGCCATTCATGGTGGCACAGATTCTCACCTCTTTTGCATTCTTAGTATGAATGAACGCTGTCTGTAAACATGGACTTCTTTTGTGAATTCACAAAGCTTTGGAAGCAAAAGAAATTATTTCTTAAAGAATAACAAACCTTCAATGGTTACAATTTCATTTCTGGGTGAGCCACTTAATGCCTCCAAATACAGCGAGTTCCTTCTGAGCATGGTTCACTGTTTTTACCACCAACAGGCTAAATGTCATTTCCTTTCCTTGCTCACACCTGTCAAAACTCTCTAATATCCTCAGATCTAGATTAAGTGCTCCTGTAATACATCCTCAACACACCCTGAATGTTTCATTCAAAGTGTTTATTTCAGTTAATATTTATAAAATTACTAGTTACATGAATGCTTCCTCTGCCAGATTATAGATTGCATAGAGCAGAGACATCATCATTAAAGCTTAGTATAAAACCTGGCACTTACTAGACTTAAATGAATAAATGATCGACTCTTGTGTGATACTTACAGTTTAGTACAACAACATTTCTTACCCTGAACCACTAACAAGAAGTGGCCAATGCATCCAGCCTTCATCAGCCTCTCCTTCTCTTACCCTTCTAGTGTGCTGTTAACATAGGAGAAAATGTAAGTGGTCAATGAAACCATATTCAGTACAGTTTTTAAAAACATAGATACGGTATAGCAGTACAAGATGCAAAATATGAAACATAAATTTGAATTCATGTCATTTTCCAGCTCCATTACTACCAAAAACAGTCAAACAACAGTTGCAGTAACTGTACTTATGCCCTACATTCACTCTCATGTGTAATGCTAGTATCCAGACTACAGTACCTAATACTATTCTTTACCATGAGGAGCAAGAACTCTTGTTTCTGTGGAAGGAGGCTGTGTCTACATGTAGGGCAGGAAAAAAATCAGGAGAGTCTGGAACATCCTGCTGTTGTTGCCAGAGAGCAATGATGCTTTCAAGAATGTCAACACAATAGGAGGCTTTCAAAGGCTCACACAAAGCCAGACTGTGACAATTTGAGCTTCAAATATGCAATAGTTATATTGTGGTTGATTGGAATATATTAAACCTGTGAAAGGTCCTTTGTCCATGCTGATACTATAAGAATAAATGGTAATAGAAGGTGTTGATAAAGCTAATTGTAATATAAAAGGATAAAGTCATAGAATATATGCTATATTTTAATGAGTAGAAGGATATTAATATATAGTACCCTTTGTTTCTTCTATTAATGATGTATTTCTTTATAAATTATGAATATATTTTATTCTGTGTGGGCACAACAGTAAACATAGGGAAGGGGACAGTGAGAGAACTGAACAGTCCTGGGGAAAGCAGATACAGTACCCAAAACAGAGAGGACTGAGAATTACCCACCAATGGTCACATACAGTAACCTGGAAAAAAGAGTGCTCAATGTTCTTATCAGCACCTGTGATCATGCACCATTACCAAGTAAATGAAAGGTTTGGCTGTGTATCAAAAATGATGGATTAGCTAAATTTCTAAATAGAGGGGATAATTACAGAGCAAATCATCATCTCCTAGGAGAAAAAAAAATATTCTAGATGATCTTACTAATTATAGTAAAATTCTTTAAGGGGTCAATATGTTTTAATAATGCTAACACGGCCGGGCGCAGTGGCTCAAACATGTAATCCCAGCACTTTGGGAGGCCAAGGCGGGTGGATCACGAG
>NW_016107593.1:384590-386985 GCF_001604975.1 Cebus imitator
GAGGCGGAGGTTGCGGTGAGCCGAGATCGCGCCATTGCACTCCAGCCTGGGTAACAAGAGCGAAACTCCGTCTCAAAAAAAAAAAATAATAATAATAATAATAATAATGCTAACATACCCAGGCATTAAAATACAATAACAGGACAATTGCTCAGGTACTGCTGGCTATGGGAAATTTAAAGACTACATTATTTTTGTGATAACACCAGTCAAAAGTTAAAATCAGTATGAACAATAGGTGCTTAAGGGTCTCATGGTACAATACATAAAACTTCACTGTAAAAAGAAAATGAACTCCATGTAATGTTCCTATAAGCAGGTCTAATATCTCAACCAATAATTAACCCGATACTTCATTCCTATGACATCACATGAAATTACAAAATCCCTGGGAAAAAAAATCAAAATAATAAGACCCTAGGAAGCTGTCAAAATAAGTACGGAAAATATAGGATCTAATACACAAGCACAAATTAAAGTCATGATGCTGATGTTTTAGGTTTAAGCATGACTCTAGAAATAGTTTTGAAATCATTGTATTTGTATATAGTTTATCTCCTGTTTAAAAAAACATCAGATGTACTAGTTTGAGTATAATTTAAATTGCTTCAGGGAATTAGTCAACTTGCAATTGTTGTTTAAATGCTTGGATAAGTTGGGTTTTTTAATTTTATGTATTTAATAATTCATCATCAAACTGCATAGTGGTTGATGTTGTTTTCCATGTTCAGAGGTCTCTGGGACAAAAGACCTATCAATAAGAATTTAAAATATGTAGAAAACTTCAGGACTTAGGCTGCAATTGAGTCCACAAAGAATATAAGTATTCATATATATTTCTGCCATGACTTAAAAGGTTATTTCAACCATATATATATTCAAAGAACATTCTGCCAGAGCAGGAGTTTAGGCTTTGTAGTCCTAGAACTAAAATCAAAGATATTACGTAGGTACTTACATACCAAGAGAGAAAATTAATTTCAAAACAAATTTATAGAAAAAATTTAAAATATAATAATTGAGTATAATTTGTTATAATACAAGTCTACTAATAACAAAAATCGAACTCTTCTTTCCCTTCTTTAGGAGATAACATTTTGCTTAATTGGGGTTCAAAGTTAGTGTTCCTTGTCATCAAACCCAATTATAAATGTTCATCTGCTAATGATGATCAGTTGAAAATTTCATCTTTGAAAATGTCTTTGTACATAGATAGGTACTGCCCAATAGTAATGTCAATCCATAAACATATTATTTTAGTTGAACATATTCATCATTAGAAAGCATTTATGAAATTCTTTTAGATTCTTCTCTTGATATTTGCCTTTCAGCATGTCATTACATTAATAACCTCCAATTGAAGGTAAGGTAAAAATTCCTCAATTGCACAAATAAATGAATGTTTAATTGCATTTGAATTGAGGTCCCAAAGTGCTGCTGAAACTATAATTTGATCTTGGAAATTACATCCACTGCAAGTCTGTGTAGGAGTGGAGATTTCACTTCTTGTTTTAGCATTTGAAAACATGAGAACTGATTGACATTACTTGTGATTCAAATGTTAACTGTCATCAAAATAACTTTACCACAGTATAATATTTGCATGTATGTGATGTTTTACCTTGTAATTTTAAGTGGAATTCATTAAGAAACATTATGAAATCTACCTCGAGTTAATTTCAAAGCCATATAGTGTTCCTTAAATGTTGAAGTTGATTTTTCTCATTCTGAAAAATTTTAATTGTCCCCTGGACTCAGAAGTATCACATAAACTTAACTACTAAGTTATCAAACTGCTGCCTAGCAGGGCAAGAGAAAAGATTAAACTTCTATTTCTGACCCAAAAAAATGCAGAACTGATGATGGTTATATCCACAAGAGTAAATGAAGTTCACTATTGATACTATTGGATTAGTAACATATGGTAGACTCAAATATTTTCTGCAAAGAACTTGCTAATGAATAATGCCAGGAATAGGCCTTAAACATTCCACATTTTGACAATATTTATAAATTTGGCCAACTAAGCTTTTTTTCTGCTTCACACATATTTTTACCACAATGAGTTTTAATAAATCTTAGCAAATTCCATTTCAAGTGTCTTGGTTAGTGTTTCTCAAATTCTTTGAAAATATTCCCCCTGTAATTGTAACTTGCAGACTATTCATAGAGACTAATTATTTAAACACTTCAAACTTGGTATTGACTCCTTAAATAAAAAACAACTGAGCAATATCAGTAACATCACTGACTCATCAAGAGACAAGAAAAAATAAAACATTGAAATGAATTTTTCTCTGCTTTTTATTTGACTACTGGTGTCACTCTCAATGTCTTTAACTCTTTGAACAACTGTTCTCCCCAAAGGGCTAATAGTCTTAAATACGTGTATTTT
>NW_016107593.1:392741-395866 GCF_001604975.1 Cebus imitator
CGACAAAGCAGCCGCGCGGGGCAAAGCAGCGGCGCTGGCCGGCACTGGCCGGCACAGCCGCGCTGGCCGAAACAGCCGCGCTGGTGACCGTGGAGCACCTCTGCCCGGGAATTTCCTAGTCTGTGGGCAATAAAAACACGGCGTCCACTCACCCTCTGCGCTTTCACTGGGAGCTGCAATCCTGAGCTGTTCCTAAACGGCCATCTTGGATCCCAATACGTGTATTTTCTATGCACGCATTCCTTCAGTTGCTGCAACTGAACTCAGTTTAAGTAACCTAATATTAATAAACAGATTTCTTTACTTGATTAACAAATGAGCCACTCAAAACTCAGTGGCCTCATTTTAATTTTTTATTTTTGTAAAGAAATTCTACAGTGATGATATTAAATGTTCTAGTTTATCTCACTCTTGCTTTTCTGTGAGTTGGAAATATTGTGATAGATCTTCAGCCTAGTAATGTTAATGTATATTTGTATTATTTTAGCACAGCTGTAGTGTCAGTGCACAACGAAAACAATGATTTGCCCTCTAATTTAGTAACAAAACAATCTACACTCCACCATGCCTAAAAGTATCACATTTGAAGTTCACTTTTCCCATCTTGTTTTGGCATGACGGCTACGCACTGGCAATAACAAATAAATACAATGCTATTGTGGCAGGCCAATTCTCCCTGACAATCACACAGACAGGCCTGCATAGCACTCCAGCAACACAGACAAATTTCCATAGAACTGCGTTAACATCGAGCAAATAGTTAAATTTAGGGAAATCAGTGCCCAGGCATCAAACCTAGAAATGAAACATATGGTCAGTAGGAGTCTTGCATGGACTTCTCCCTAACCTGGAGCAAGCCAAAATAATAGAGGCAGTCTTACATTCCTAGTGCAAGGACCTGTCTGAGAGTCAAGGTAACAGAGGCAGCTGTTTTAATGGATTCATTGGAGAGTGCAAGGCAGCTCTCTGGACCAAGCTATAAAGGAGGTAAGATAGAAATAATCACACCCGTACCACAGTAGACAGGCCTTGAAAGTACTGGGGCCCTTTAAATTGAACTTAGCAAGCATTTTTTGCCTCTGATCTTCTAGTTGAAACAAAATTAGTTACCAACAGATTTAGGCGAATGCTATACTGCACATAGGCACATAACCCCAACCTATATAAGCACTAAAAAAATTGTAACACTTTGAGTTGGTCTGGTGGAATTAACTCTGGGCTTCTCCCTGTATCCCGTTACAGCAATAAATTCCCTTCTTTCCTAGTTTGTCTACTTCTCATTACTGGGCCTCAAGAAAATGCCGCCAGATCCAGCTTGGTTCCAGTAACCCTATGGTACAGTTATAAGTGCAGCACTCAAAATGCTGTCAAGTAATAACTACACCACTTTAATTTGTAGTGTGTGGAGCAGCAGTGCAGTGATGAAAATACCATATATGGTCTTTGTTGCAACTAGTCAGTACTGCCAATCCAGTGCAAAATCAGCCATAGAAAATATGCAAATGGGCCAGGCGTGGTGGCCTATAATGCCAGCACTTTGGGAGGTTGAGGCAGGTGGATCACTTGAAGTCAGGAGTTCGAGACCAGCCTGGCCAACATGGTGAAACCCTGTCTCTACTAAAAATACACAAATTAGCCAGGTGTAGTGGCATGTGCCTGTAATCCCAGCTACTCAGGAGGCTGAGGCAAGAAAATTGCTTGAACCTGGGAGGCAGAGGTTGCAGTGAGCCAAGATCATGCCACTGTATTCCAGCCTGGGCTCACAGAGTGAAACTGTATCAGAAAAAAAGAAAGAAAGGAAGGGAGGGGAGGGGAAGGGAGGGGAGGAGAGGAGAAGAGGGGAGGGGAGAGGAGGGAAGAGAGGAGGGGAGAGGAGGGGAGAAGGGAGGGAGGGAGAGAAGGGAGAGAAGGAAGGAAGGAAGGAAAGAAGGAAAGAAGGAAGGAAGGAAGGAAGGAAGGAAGGAAGGAAGGAAGGGAGGGAAGGAAGGAAAGAGGGAAGGAAGGAAGGGAGGGATCAAAATGGGCCAGGCATTCACACCTGTAATCCCAACACTTTGGCTGCCAAGGAGGGACAATAGCTTGAGACTAGGAGCTCAAGATCATTCTGGCAATATGTCAAAATCCCATCTCTACAAAAAACAAAAATGTAGCCAGGCATGGTGGCATGTGCCTGAAATCCCCTCTACTCAGGAGGCTAATATGGGAGGATCCTGTGAGCCTGGAGTTCAAGGCTGCAATGAGCTGTGATTGCACCATTGCACTCCACCCTGGACACAGAGCCAGACCTCGTCTAAAAGAAAAGAAAATACAAAAATGATTAACGGTGATTATGTTCCAATAAGCCTTTGTGAAGACTAAAGTTTAAATTTATTTTATCATAAAATATGATACATCTTTTAATTTTTATCTAACTATTTCAAAACGTAGAAAACATTCCTAGCTGGCAGGCCATATAAAAACTGGTAGTAGGCTAGAGTCAAACTATATGTTACCTACCCCTTATTTGGAGTACATATCTTACTTCTCCCACTTCCTGGTTCAAGACCTACAGTGATTTAGAAAGGTACATGGTCAGAGCCAGTTAATCAGCATTGATTGGCTCCTCCTCCAGGCAGGGTAGATCCTGCTTTATTAAAAGGATGATTATTTCTACTAGATTGCTAATAATCTAGTTCCAACAGAACCAGTGATTGGCCACTTTTAATTACCTTTTGGAAAACCTCCTAGTCATGTCTCAATTTTGACATTTATTATAAATCCATCAACATCAAAATCATTCCTAACTTGCCCACTTTTTATTCAAGGTCAGATGTGTGGTCCTGAGAAGATACTGTTCAAATTATTGAACCAGATCCTTGATTTACTTGTGTCTCCCAAATAAGGAGGCCTGTGGAAGGATCTGGCTCATTCTTGACAAGTGGGGACTTCCAATAGCCAGGGAACCCCTACTACATAGTTGGTGCTGTGTTTACACTTTTTCATTTGAACCTAAGATCATGGGTCATAGAGAATGCTGCTTTCCAGAAACTAGAGCAGGGACTCCAGCTCCCAGGTACAATTCAAGATCTGTCAGTTACAGTGATTTGCTCAAAGTTTCTATCTCATCCTCTTTTTTTTTTTTTTTT
>NW_016107593.1:396795-418259 GCF_001604975.1 Cebus imitator
GCCTGAACCCAGGAGGCAGAGGTTGCGGTGAGCCGAGATCGCGCCATTGCACTCCAGCCTCGGTAACAAGAGCGAAACTCCGTCTCAAAAAAAAATAAAATAAAATAAAATAAAATAAGAGAATAAACAGAAGACAGTTAAATTTTAAACGCTCCTAAGAAAACTGCCTCATAAAACCATGTACATGCACGCGCACACACAAATACACACACACACACACACACACACACATGCACAAGAACTAGAGAAATTTCTGAAATATCTGCAACTCTTTGCTCATTTTTTCTTCCCCTATCTTTTTTAAAAACCATTTTATTAAGGTATGATTGATGTTGCTTTGCTTATTTTTAATGGAATATCTATTCTTCTTTGTCTTGGAATAAGTAAATCTGTTTCTGAATAAAGCTTTATGTTTCTCCCAGGTTTCCCTTTTAAAAATTATTGAATATTTATGATTTAAAGGGACATTGACTTTTCATCAGGGGCACCATCATGAGCCAGGTGACTGTCACCAGTGCTTCTGGAACACCTGTAAAAAGATAATTCTCTGTGTTCATTTCTGTTTTCTTTTGCTTGTGTCCCCCACCCCCAAAAAATCATTCAATAAATTAAATATTGTCTACTACTGCAATCTAAAATAAATCAACAGCCCTCTTAACATCGTTATAAAAACAGTATATTCTGGGAACTTATTTTACACTAAAACATCATAGAAACTTCACTAAGAGTAGCTTTATCTCTGAACAAAAACAATAAGCCTGCATTCTACCTTTCATTACTATCTAAAGAAATTAACACAGTGTATTATTGCCATGTCATCAGGTTTTAAGGACTGGCTACTGGAAAGAAAAAAAATAATGGTTGGTTTTTGTATCTGAAAAAAAGTTCCACTTACTGCAAGCACAAATTAATATAGGGACTAACAAAAAAATTAATATTCATTTTAGGCTGCATCAAAATGCTAATCCCCTTCCTTTTGCCCACAGAATAAATCTAAAATTTTTGGCTGAGTATATCAAGAGCCTCAGTTGGGCCCTGAAGCCACCTTCTTAGCCTCATTCATTGAGAAAACAAGTATTTTTGGAGCATTTTACATAACTGCTAAGCGCTCTTCTAATTGTTAGGGATACAATAGTGAATGAAACAAAGGTCCTAACCTCAATATTAATTAAAGAAAAATAAAGGAGGAAAGAGGCAAAGAGTAATGGCATGAACAATGGTGGTGGTTAGGGTCAGCCACTGGTAAATGACATTTGAGCAGACACCTGAAGTGAGAGAGTGAATCATGGAATATTTGAGGAAAGACTATCCAGGTGGAGGGAACAGTGCAGAGGTTCTGAAAGCAGACACTCGTGATTGTAGTAACTGAGAACAGCAAGACCAATATGGCTGAATTATACAGCAAATGGAGTGGTAGAAAATGCACTGGCTTTATTAGGTGAGTGTACTGAGAGATATTGGCATATCGTAGAGCTTTCTAGACCATGGCAGGAACTTCTGTTTTATTCTGAAAGGAAGGAACTGGAAATTTTAAGAGATACAACATCATGTTACATGTTTGTAAAAGATTGTTCTTGCTGTAGTTCTTGCTGGAGAATAGAATGGGGAGGAAATATTTTTGCCTTACAGGCAAAAGCAGCTTTATGTCTTATTCCTAGTGTCTCCTCAACCAAATGTATTACGACTTTGGCAGTTAGTATTTTCTGAGATCATATGTGTCAGGCATACCCTTTCTCAGTTAACCCTCAAAACAAAACTGCAAAGTATGTATTAAAAAAGAGAGAGAAAACAAAAAAGGGCTTGGGCAAGGTCAGGACACTTGTCCACAGTAAAGAGCTAATAAAATAGTGGAATCATAAATCTGTTGATCCTGAAGCACAGATTTCTTTTACAGCACACACTATTCTGATTCAACAAGTTCTGTAGCAGGCTTTTCGCCACTCAGTTTTTGCACACATATTATCTCTTGGCTAGAAAAAGAACACCCTTCTACTCAATTTCCTTGATGGTAAACTTCTGTTCATTTTTCTATATCAACTCAAGTATCCCCTCCTAAGTTAAATCTTTCCTGGTTTTTCCCAGGCTACTTAGCTGATCTATCTTCTATGCTTCTTCATCATTGTTCTATCTTCATTTATCTGAAACAATAGTTACCTGGTTGTAGTATACATTTCTCCATTTATATATTTCCTCCACTGAGTTCCTCATTGTAGAGTGATGCCTTATTCGTGATCACTGCTCCCCCAGCCCCCGCCACACACACACCAAGCACAGTGCCAGGAGTCAAATAAATACTAGTCAAATAAAGTACTATAATAAACTATTAAACATTGAGTCTCCACATTCTACTCTATGAATTCTGGACATCTGGTGCCACATTAGAAAAACTGAAAGCTGGAAAGCATCTAGAAAAGTGAAACAATAATGAATAAATAAAACTTTTACCAAAGAAATAATTTAGAAACATTGAGCCTAAATGATGGAACATTACTTTCGTTGATTTCAACATTAGGAATACTGAAATATGTATATGAAATTGTCTTAAGAGGCAAAATTAAGAGCAAAATGTGAAGACACAGAAATGTAAATCATGACTTAACTGAAGCAAGAATATGCTAAGAAACAAAGTATTAGATTTGCAGAGAATTTTCCATTTCCAGAATTGTTTATATAAAACTATATGACCATCTTGATGAAAAGTAATGAAAGGAATACTCCATGCTCCTGATATATTGAGGGTACCATTTATGTAACTCCAAAATATATACAGTAGACCCAGATTTATAGTTCATAAAGTATTTTATGAAGTTATAAAATTCATTAAATTTTGAAAATATTGGCTTAAGGTTTTTCATGGTTCCTCAGTTTTCTAAATGACCTGATATTTCCACTACCTTACCCATATGCCCACATTTCCTGGACAGGCTATGCAATATGTTGCAAAACAAGGAGGGCACAGGAGGATGAGATATTTTATATTTGTTTAGCAATCCTGCCTTAGGGAATAAGTCCTTTCTGCATGTTTTCCTAGCCCTGTTTCTTATAGGGCTTTACCTGGAGAGTGAGTTTTCTCCTGCCTATCTGTGCAGCTATATGTGTGGTGTGTATGATCTCTGTAAAGAGAGTTCTAATTGCAGAAAATCAAACACCACATGTTCTCACTCATAGGCGGGTGTTGAACAATGAGAACACGTGGACACAGGGAGGGGAGCACTACACACTGGGGTCTTTTGGGGGGAAATAGGGGGAGGGACAGTGGGGGGTGGGGAGTTGGGGAGAGATAGCATGGGGAGAAATGCCAGATATAGGTGAAGGGGAGGAAGGCAGCAAATCACACTGCCATGTGTGTACCTATGCAACTATCTTGCATGTTCTTCAAATGTACCCCGAAGCCTAAAACGCAATAAAAAAAGAGAAAGTTCTAATCAATTTGGCCTAAAGAGACATGGCATTTAGATCAAATATTTTTTAAAGGGAAGATAAAAGCTGTGGTACCTTTCATTTCATATGACTTTAATCTTTGAGCAAAAATAAAACAGCCTTAAAGATTATTGGTAAAAAGCAGATGCCATCAAAATGTAAATAGGTGGACTAAGTCATGCATGTCAAATGTAAGGTATGCTAAGTGTTTTGAGGTTATACACTGCTTTTGGGGTTTTGAGAACCCTCTGACTTGCCTGCTGTACAACTGGTTAAGGCCTGTGGACATATAAAACTAATCACACCCTTAATTATGCTGGAAGGAGTCAAATCTTGGCTATACCTGGCACACAATTAAAACAATTTACCAGGTTTTACATTAAAGTTAAAATTGCTAGGAGTTACCATTATAATATGTAACTGAAACTACTAGAACTATATTTACATGTCAAGTGTATAAGAACAGTAAAATGTGTTTTTTAGTAAAAGGTTATAAGAAGGCATGGAAATATAAATTTTTACCTACGGTTAAAGGATTGTTTTAATTAGATAAAGCTGAAGGGTCAAACTAGTTATGAAAGGATTGTAAGAATAAATCTTGCAGAATATGGTTCTCTGTGTGAACATATTGACTAAATTCAAAAAAGGTGTATGATTTTTCTGTAAATTGAGCATTAAAATAAAAGCACAACAAAGTATTCTTAAGGTGCTAATCTGCTCTTTACCAAAATTTGTAAAGGGTTATAAAAGGTTTTGCTTCTTTAAAATTTTTGAGTAATTATTTTAGCAAAATAACATCATAATCTGAAATGCTATTTCATAATACCAAGTGCTTTGAACTTCTAACACATTTAACAGGTTTACCAAAATCAAACTTCAGTTTCAAAATTGTCTTTCCTGATGCCTACCTTTTTGGATGGATCAGAGGACCCCTGAAACATCCAGAAAAGTGGTAAACAGGGTTATTTGACATATTCAGCTACATGAGATTGCCAAAATGATGTTCAGTCTTCTTTAGGTTATATTTTGGTGAATAATGCTAATATATCTTACAAAATTATATGGAACTTCTAAAATTCTAATGTCTACATATATGCCATCAATCATAATTAACGTTGTTAAGTTATTGTAAGCCACAGAGATAACCAAACTTCCTTGTCAATTGTGTTTCTAACCATAACTACCCTGGACATTTTGCTATTCACAATTATCTTGTTTCAATCCTTTTCAAAAGATGATTTATTATAAGCCATAGGACTCTGACCAGTACTCTCAAATACAGGTTTCTGATAACTTTGGAGACTGTGACATTGGTATAAAGGAAAAATATACAGGACTCAAAGAGCTGCAGTGCTCATGAATATCAAGCAAAACAAGAGTTAACTAGACTGAACTCAGGAAACTGAAGCAAATCTTTTTGACTTTTGCTTGGAGTATTGCTGACCCATGTTTTGTTTTTCAGAGTCAAGGAAACTTATTTTGAGCTATTTATGGCCTTTAATTAATTAAGTTACACTTCTGTGAACAAAATTTGGAGTATGTTTATTTCTTTCTGCCTGGTTCCTCTAGAATATGGAAATTATCTGTGAATACTGTTAACTTATTATTTACATCAGTGCAATAGAATCCATTTTTCTTCTGCAACAGGATGCAATTGGAAAAACTGGCTCTTTTACCAAGGCCTGGACTAGAATGGTATGCTTCCCTTTAAGGAGTCAATCTTGACTTGCAGAGCTGCTAAAAGTCCCATAGGAAGAACTGGCTTCATACCCTTACCTACATAGGCCCTGTACAGGGTGTGTGGTCAGTAAAAAATGTCACTTTATCACAGGCCTAGGGCATCCAAGTTTATTTGGGACCATAAGAGGAGAGAATCACCCTATTCACAGGTATTTGAAGATAAAAACCCCGGCTGAGCTCATCTTCAAAACGTCTCATCTGAGACTCCCTGTGGAACAGAGTTCCATCAAAGCCAATCCAAAAGGACTATGTAGAAATAATTATCTTGCTGCACTTTATGCAAATAATCCAGTCAAGTATAAGACTAAAGTCCATTTTGGAAACCACTTAGTCCTATGATGATTTGTGTTTTTTCAAAAAAATGAGGACTAATAAGAGAGAAATTGTATCAAAACTCATCATACATTTATTATTAAATTCTAAACTCATTTGTTGTTTTTAAGATTTTCCCTACATTTTAGACTAACCCTACTCGTTCTTGTGAACCAACCATCAATCTCCAGTTGCAGCTTAGAAAGAACACAGGGATGGGTAATGTAAAAATCTGGATCAATATTCTAGTTCTGAGCAATTATCCTGCAAATCCTGCCAGGTGATGGGAATAAATAGGATGCCCATTGTTTGGAGGTTTGCTTCTTGAGAAAGACCAAGGGAGTGAACCAAAGCCAAGCACCATGCACCCAAATCTTAGCAGCATAACTACAGCCAGCAGTTATATGGCTGTATTGCAAGACATCCTTTTCTCTCCCTTGTTGGAGGAGGATTCAATTCCACAGCTTCATCTTAGCATTTGGCTTATGATAAGTAGTCTATGCAAATAGCCCCGAGACATATTTCTATACCAAACTCAATTTCAAGCTTCAACTCAATTTCAAGCTTCAGGTCAAAGCCCTAGGAAGGGAAACTCGATCTAAGGGATCCAGAGGCAGATGATAATGAAAGTTAAAAGGCGCAATGCAGGTGAACATGGCTGGTTCCTCTCAATTAAGCCAAGCTTCCTATTTCATGGCTAAAGGCCATGCTAGTATCCATGGCATAAATGAGATCTAGGGAATTCAAGGCTATGGACAGTAAGGGAGATAGGCCATATGTGGGAAGAGTGGATAATTCCCACCCCCAGGTCCCCTGTTAACATGAGTGAAAGCCACATTAACACCTATGGTGGCATCTGCCAAGGTCACCAGGACTCAGAGATACAAGGATGGAAGAGGGAAAGAAAATGCTATTCCTTCTCTCCCTCACAAACCCCAGGTATCTGCTAAAAAGAGAAGGGAACCAGGGATGCCTGCTACCCTCTTTCTAGATAAGTGGCCATTCTTCTTCAGTTTGTACCCCTTTCAAATGCATCCTGAACCCCTGGGACTCATTTGAAAAGCACCTTTTTTTTCTTTTTTCCTTCTATGTCCTATCTTCACAGATAGGTAATTTTGTCTCCATACTACAGGGCACTCCCTTCAGATACAGCCTTCAAACTGGACGAAGTTAATTTTCCAAACCTTAAACTAGTTGACTTAGGATTGGGCTCGGGGAAGGGAATCCAGAATCCCAGCATGCTGGTAAAAGGGTAAAAGTTTTTATTACCAGTCAGGCTTTTGACCGGCCTATCCCTGTGCAAACTGGTAAAGGCCTTAGGATCTTTGAGCTGTCCTTACCCCTGTCTTTGTTTTATTTTGATTCAGGTTTTTGAATAACCTGGCCATCAAACTCCAAATGGTCATGCAACAGGAGCCTCCAACAATGGCCCCTTCTGCTGAGAACTCTTAGGCCTCTGAGAAAGCTCTTACTGCCGTTTTCCCAAAACAGTGCCCCCTGTCAGTAGGAAGAAGTTAAGATTGGTCTTTGTCCTAGATCATTATTCTAAAGGCAATTATGTACTTTAGAAGGGTATGAGACAGCCAGGTTGGAAGGGGTCCGCAGAGAAATTCCAACTGGCCTGTGCACTAAGAGGAGTGTACACTGGGGTGGAACCACAGTGTGCAGTGCGGAAGAGCCTGGCCCCTCCTCTTCCTGGGGAACCTATAATTCAAAATGTGAGGCAGAAAGCACACTAGCTGGGACTCTGGCTTTGCAGAGAGTCCCTGTTTATTTTCCTTTTTGCCCAATAAATTCCATTATTCTTACCCTTCAAAGTGTCTGCAAGCAAAATATTTCAGGGCCATGTGACAAGGATCCAGCTCTTAGCTAAACTAAGGAGTAAGTCCTGCAACAGTATGATGCTACAATGGTGGATACATGTCATTATGCATCTGTCCAAACTCACAGAATGTACAACATCAAGAGTGAACCCCGATGTGAACTATGGACTCTGGGTGATTACGATGAGTCAATGTAGGTTCATCAGTTGTTCACCACTCTGGTGACAGTTGTTGAAAATGGGAGTTCACTTATGTGCAGAAGCAGGAGGTATATGGGAAATCTTTGCAAATAAATTATTTTCCTCTTCATTGTGCTGTGAACCTAAAAAGTTTTTAATTTAAAAAAAATTATCAAAATGTTTTTTAAAAAGAAATAGAGTTTCTAGAATCTCACATAAGTAAAGACTGTGGTCTCTTTTAGCTTGAACTTACAACCTTCTATAGGAAACCAGGTTTAAAATAATCAGTCAATACTTGAAGCCACTATGCAAAATGTACTTTCCTTTTTCTTGATTCTGTAAAGTAGTATAAGAGGTACTATCATCAAGGAGATAAAACAGAATCAATCATCTAATATATTTTGATATACATTTCCTTGCCTAGGAATACAATGTAGTATAAGAGGCATCATCCAAAACATTAAAACAAAATATAACAGCTAAATGAATGACAGGAGAAGTAAAAAGAAAAGCCAACTTACCACATTTCAATGGATAGTTAGAATGTTTGAGGACAAAATAAAATATTTAGTCAGAGCTTTAAAGAAATGTAAGAGTAAGTTTTGGATAATATAGGAGGTCAGTCAGGGTGATGGGAGAAACTATAGGGAAAGATGTAAACTTTCTTGAAAGGTCAGAAGGTTTTGCAAAGCTTTGGGGGACAATAAGCTGAAGGTAGCTGTTCTCTTACCATGAGGCAAAGGGCAAGGAGTAGGTACCAGGGAATGTAGGGGAGTTTATCTAAATAGGCTTGTTTATATTGTCTGGAAACTGACCTTTAATCATCCATGTACAAGACTGCTCCCTGCAAGAGGAGACAACAATGTTAATTATGCAGATTGTTTTGGCTCCAGGCTTTCGGCATTACATCTGTACTGAATAAAAGCGAGCAGTGCCAGCTTACCGAGACTGTTCACTCTGCAGGCAGTCCCCTAGCCCTCTAGTGCTCTTTCACTACATACCTGTGTCAGAGTATGCAGTGAAATCCATCACTCCTTTCACCCCTGGCTCGGCCAGAGTCTGCAAGACAGACTGCGCAGCTGGTGCCCCCTGTGAAGAACGCTGCAACAAATCACAACGGAACCCTTGAAAATGAAGGTGTAGAGACTGCGCGGTCAGTAAGTCACTGCTGCCTGCTCAGGATTTCCAAGTTCAAGGGAATTTTCAAGCTGGAGTTTCATCAAGGGACAACAGTCATCCCCTCAACAGAAATACTATATGAAAGTATTGAAACAGCTGCTTAAAGCTAGTGGAGCCTCGTTTTCACAGTCTCAATTAAGATACCTAATGCACCGAGGCAAGCAGGTCACTAAGTTGGGAGTTTGAGATCAGCCTGGTCAACATGTTAAAACCCCGTCTCTACTAAAAATACAAGCAGGCGTGTTGATGTATGCCTGTAATCGCAGCTACTCAGGAGGCTGAAGCAGGAGAATCGCTTGAACCTGGGAGACAGAGGTTGCAGTGAGCTGAAATAATACCACTGCACTCCAGCCTGGGTGACAGAGCAAGACCCTGTCTCAAAAAAAAAAACAAAAAAAAAAAAAAAAAAAAAAAAAAAAGAAAAAGAAAAAGAAAGAAACCTAATGCAAACTATTGTTTCTCATAACCCGTGGTTCCCAGAAGAAGGCACACTAGACCTAGAGCTCTGGGAACAAGTGGGGAGAAATCTTAAACAACATCATGCACAAGGGCTACAGGTCCCAGTAATATCCTTAACCTTATGGGCCTTAGTCAGGGCTTCTTTGGCCCTGCTTGGCACAGAAAAGCCTAAAAAGGGACGGGAGGAGGAACCATCACCTACTTTACTGCCTCCTCCTCCTCCCTCAACTCTGCCGTTACCGGGTAAAGATACCAAAGAGGAAACGAATATTTTTCCTGAGCCCCCTCCCCCAATAAATTGGAAAAAAGACAAGGGATACACTACAGTTATGGGACCCTGTCTTAGGCAAGCAGTATTAGAAGGGGAGCTCTTGGCCTGCCTGGTAATGCAAGATCAACAAGGCAATTGGGTGTATGAACCCATTACTTTTGACACGTATAAAGAGATAAGAAAAAGCATTAGAGAAAACAGAGCCACTAGCCCATTTACAAAAGGATTGAGACCATAGCAGACAACTTCCGTATGACCCCATGGACTGGTCAGTGCCACCTAAAACAACTTTAGATGTCAGTCAATTCCTCCTCTAGAAGGCAGAATTTAATAAATTATGTGAACATAAGACCCCTTTCCAATAATGGCCACTGTTGTTACTCCTCTCCAGCCCCTCATGTGGCTCTCTCAAATCCTATTTGGGTAGAACAGTGGCCTTTAAAGAGACAGAAATTACAACAAGCCCATGAATTAGTTGAGGAACAATTAAGAGCTGGCCATATAGAACCATCAAACAGCCCTTGGAATTTACCCATTTTCATCCTTCCCCAAAAGTCTGGTAAATGGAGACTTTTGCATGACTTACGGGATATCAATGCTAATTTGCAACCTATGTGGCCCCTTCAACAGTGGCTTCCTTTCCCCATGGTGATTCCTTGAGATTGGTCTATAGTCATTATTGACTTAAAAATACTGATTTTAAACTATTCCCCTTGGAGAACCAGACAGAGAAAAATTTGCTTTTACAATACCTGTTATCAATAATGAATGGCCAGCTCACTGATTTCATTGGAAAGTGCTTCCTCAAATAATGCTATACAGTCCTATCGTGTGTCAGTATCATGTAAATCAGGCTTTGCTCCCCTAATTGCAAGATCATCCATTTTATGGATGATATCTTACTTACGGCCCCAGTAGAGCCAATACTTTTAAATTTATATGCCTCTGTCAAAAGGAATACACAGTTAAGAGATTTAATCACAATGCTTGACAAACTACAGATGTCCTCTCTTTGGAAATATCTTGGATACTTACTAACTTCCTGGTCAGGGACCTCAAAAAGTTAAATTAAATACTAACAAACACGTTAAATGATTATCAAAAATTCCTGGTTGATATTAACTGGCTTCACCCCACCTTGGGCATTACTACTGATAAATTACAAAACCTGTTTTCTATCCTAAAGGGCAAGGCAACCCTGGACTCCTCCAAGTATTTAACCCCTGCTGCAAAAAGCAAAAGTGAGGACAGAGGCAAGCTATTTCTTAGCGGCAGTTAGATTGCACAGACCCACGATATTCAGTATAATTGTTTGTTTCTCCTACTAAACATTCCCCGACAGGATTAATAGGACAGATGGCCCCAGGACTACATTTCCTAGAATGGATTTTTTAACTCACATTCCGGGACTAAAACACCCTATGTCCAGCTAGTTAGTAAAGTCATCTATACAGGTCACAGACAATGTGATCAATTGCTAGATTATGACCCTGCTGTCTTAAGAGTATCCTTAAGTAAAAAACAATGAGAAGCATTCCTTCCCCTTTTTCTAGACCTTCAGAGAGCACTCTCTAATATTGCAGGTCATATAGAATATACCCTTCCTACTTATCTCATACTCCTGTAGTTATGCCTACAAAGGCAGTTCACTCCCGCATACCTAACACTTTTACGCTTTTTATGACTCTGATAAAAATGGAAAAGTGGCTATCCGGTGGGAACTGCATAACTCCCTCACTCAATCTAGATTGACTAGGACTCAGAGAGCCGAGGTTGGAGCCCTAATATTGGCCCTAGAAACACCTTTTCCACTCAGCCTATCAATATGGTTAGTGACTTGGCTTACTCGATTTATGGCAGAACCTTGAGACAGCCCTCATTAAGTCCACTCTCGAGCCCACCCTGTGCACACTTTCTCAACTTCAGCAATTGCTGGATCAACACACACATCCTAGTTTTATCACACACATTCAGGCCCACAGTTCACTGCCTGGCCCACTAGTGCATGGCAATGATCAAGCAAACATGCAGGTTATGACATCACTTCTTGACAAAGCCACCCAATCATCACATGAATTTTTCCACCAGAACTAGAGAAACTTAACAAAACAATTTCAACTTACCCAAAGATTAACTAAACAAATCATTTTACAATGCCCAGATTGCCAGCTCACAGGTATGTCCCCTCCTTCAACAAGTGTTAACCCTAGAGGACTAGAACCTCATCAGTTATGGAAAACAGATGTTATGCACATCCCTGAATCAGGAAAACTAAGATATGTACATGTATCCGTTGATACCTATTCCCAACTAATTAGCACTCACGCTCTTCCTGGAGAGTCCACCCGATATGTCATTAAATATCTTCTCTTAACTTTTGCATTTATGGGGTGGCCCACAAAAATTAAAACTGATATGGCTCAGCTTATGCCAGCTCACAATTTCAACAACTTTGTCACACATGGAACATCCAACATTCCACAGACATCATGTAAAAACCCCAAGGACAGGCCATAGGAGAACACATACACTCCACCCTTAAAAATATGCTCAGAAAACAAAAAAGGGGTAATAAGAACCCTGAAACACTATTGGTACAAGACTTATTTACCCATAATTTTTAAAATTTAGATGATAAATTTCAATCAGCCATAGAGAAGCATTTTGCAAATGCCCCTCAAGACATAAAACCTGTGGTTTTATTAGAAGATGTAAATAGTAATGTATGGTGCAGTCGAAATGATTTGTTAATGGGGAAGAGGACATGTTTGTGTTCGCACCTCCTCAGGTCCTCTCTGGATTCCAGTGCAATGCATCAAACCATACCATAGTGTGGCTAGGACCCAACCCGTACCAGAAATGAAGGAAATGATCCTACAGGACCCACAGCCCAGGACATGACCTTGGGGATGCTGAAGAACACAACTCAGGAGGCTGAGCAAATCCTGCTCCAAACACAAACACCATTCACTCTAGATAATATGTTCCTTGCTATGCTTTCTGTTGTACATTGTGACTCTCATAGGGTATTAACCTTTCTTATTCTCACTCTGCCTGCAACCTGCACCTGCTATACTCTATTGTGTCCATCTTTGGGATCCACCTTTCTTCTGCCCTGTTACTTTGGGTGGACACCTCCTTCCCAGCCCCTAACAATGCGACTGCTTGGCTAGAAAGGACTGACATGCCCCTGGTGGGGTCCCTCAGTCATGGCACACATTGGGCTAAGGTGCCAAGTAATGCTACATAACACTCCTTAATTAGGACAGAATGACACTAATTATACTCACATTTGTCTTACATTATTTACTAATTCTAGGATGCAAAGCCAGAACAAGAGCTCTAACTGCTGCACCTGACAAACCTGTTGCAGCACACATCTGTACTCTTCAACAAAACCTGACTCAAAAAAAACAGAAAAAGGGAAGATGTAGGAGATTGGTCAGGGTGGTGGGAGAAGCAATAGGAAAACGCGCAAATCTTCTTGAAAGGTCAGAAGGTTTTGCAAAGCTTTGGGGAAGAATAAGCTGAAGGCAGCTGTTCTCTTACCCTGAGGCAAACAGCGAGGAGTAGGTACCAGGGAATGTAGGGGAATTTATCTAAATAGGCTTGTTTGCTTATATTGTCCAGAAAGTGGCCTTTAATCATCCACATGTGAGACTGCTCCCTGCAAGGGGGGACGACAATGTTAATTACCAATAGACTGTATTTGCTCCAGGCTTTCAGCATTATGTCTATACTGAATAAAAGCAAGCAGTGCCAGCTTATCGAGACTGTTCACTCTGCAGGCGGTCCCCTAGCACTCTTTCACTGCATGTCTGAGTACTCCTTTCATCCATCACTGGGCCACAGTCTGAGGGACAGGCTCAGCAGGATAAAAGAATAAAACTTGAGTATTTCATGCATGAGAAATAATATGCACAAAGATGAGGAGACATAAATAATGTTGGGGGGAATCTGAACAAAGCAATTTAACTACAGCAAATTTGCTGAAGCAAATCAGTAAGGTCAGAGTGGTAATACACAAGAGTCTTGCCAAGACCAGTCACTCTGGCTTCTGCATAAAAGACAAAGACAGGAGAGATTAAAAGTTGAAATAGCTATTTGAAAATGAATGAACTAGTCCCAGTGAAGGTACTGAAGGGTGGATAAAAGTTGCTACATTGTGAGAAAAACTGTTACATAGAATTGTCTGATCTAGGGTAAGGACAATGCAGAATACACTGGGAAGATAAAAAATTAAGTTTTTTTTTTGTTTGTTTTTTTGGTCCAAACCAAAACAGGAAAACAATCTTAGGGACATATGATGTATAAAGAAAAAAAGAAAAGAAAATGGGAAAATAATAACTTCAAATATCACAGGAAAAATTTCTAACAATATGCTCTACAATGTGTTCAGGTTTAGGCCTCAATTTATCCCAATCGCTTTATGATAGGCACTGTAATCCAATACGACATTCAATTAGGCATGAAATATCCAATTTATACATCTAATAGGAAGACACACAGTCTTGCACTTTTGAAGAAACTTCAAGTGCTCAGAAATTATCCACTGTATTGGTCTTTTGCTTTCTTTTTGTCTCCTTTCATGCTACTTGCCTTTTTGCAAGTTCACTTCTGGATAGCAGTTCTACCAAAAAGGTGCTGAGATACGGAGAGTGATGGATGGGACAGAAAAAAATGAAACAAAAATTCAAATCTACAAGAGCAATTCTATGTATTTAAAACACAGGAATAAACAGGGAACCTTGTCATGATTTATCTTCGGGCAACATTTTGGTATAACCACATATAATTTAACAACACAGTATACACCATTAAATACTAAACAATACAAAAATCCCACAATTATACATTTTAACAAGAAAGAACATAACTATAATGACATATACTCAAAACAAACCCAAGAAAACAGTGTTCCTTAATTTGGTCAGAAATCTCTATTGTCGGAGAAAAAACTGAAAATAAAGTTCTTATTGATAATGAAGACAATACAGTTCAGTCTTGAATCTTCATATTGGTGACAACATTGTCCCTTGATCTCAAATAGTTTTTGAAATTAGGCTTCTAAACTTTTATATTTTCAGACTCAACGATCTGAAACATCTTATTAAAATTTCTTAATTTCTTCTATTTTCTTAATATATCTAAAATAATAAGAGCAAAGGATTGATAAAAATTTTATATTCACAATGCAGCTTTTAAAATCTCATGTTCTCATTTGTTTTAAATTCTCAACTTAGCAGTCTCCATACTGTTATTCTGCTCTTTTCCCCTGGAATCCTAAAAAGGACCCTGAGATATAAAGCTTGTAATTAAATCTCTTATTTAGGGAATGTCTTGAATAGTTATCAGTTTAGATTTTATTTTTCTCTGTTGACTCTCCTAGATATTTCTTATAAAAATGTTGGAAGGAATCATTTTGCTAAAATTAATTCCTTTATTAGATAAAGGATTAAACCTCTCCATACTTAAAACGAGAAAACAATGTTCCTTTCGTAAGCATAATCAAGTTTCTTAAAATTTGGCTGTAAGATTTTAGAACAGGCTTATCTCATTTAGTATTGGAGATATGTCATGTTCTCACAGATAGAAGCACTAACCAAATAGGTGCTTTTCAGTCATTATAATTTCCTGGCATAGTATATGTTATGTATGATCAACATAAAATTAACATACAATTAGAAGTTACCACCTGATGCCTTTATATTCTCTGCCTTCTTCAGAACTTGTCTAATAGAGGAGTTTGCTAGGCCTAGAACATAACCCACCCAGACCTACCTGATGTTTACCATATAAAATCTGTATTTTTAATAGCCAGGTATACTTTAATCTTCAAAGTAGTTCCTTGTTTGATTATGCAGGCTATTTTCTATGAAGCAGACTATAATCAGAAAACAATGTCAGTGGCAAAAATATCTCCACAGGGCAAACAAAACAAACCTCTTGGTAACTGCCTCTCAAACTGGCCATAGCAGTGTGGTGAAACACTCACTGGCAAAAACAAACAAACAAACAAACAAACAAAAAACCCACAGGGCTCACTGTAGAGTTTGACATGTCACTTCTAACAAATATATTAAATGATGCTTTAATAGTTTGGAAAAAATGTTTTGATACAATGTGCTTAGAAATTCCTATTTGACAATAAATCTACTGAGCAAAAATGCTATCATCTGAGTGAAGTGTTAATTTGTAGTAGTTATATATATTCATAGTATTCTTTATCAGGCTGTAATGTACTATATTAGTTACACTCTATGACTTAATTCTAAGGATTAATAAGTGCTTGATAAAAACTGAAAAATTGTAGAGCTTTGTTCAGTTCCAGCTAGAGACAAACTTAAGACTATAGATTGTGTTAGAGAAAGCACAACTCTTACAAAATAGCTCTAAAATAATAGGTGCTTTCTGATTTTCCATATTCATTTTAAGTTTAGTTACCAAATTTCATAAAGCAATTGGTCATTAAGTCATAATTTTCACTAGTTTGAGCTAATCCCAAAATTAAAATCTGGTAAACCATCTAGTATCAAAATATCAAATTCTTAAATATACCCACAAAAAGGTTTTGGAAACTGTTAAACATTAAGATTATCTTATATATAATCAAAGTACTAATTAAATGAGAAGATTCTCTTGAATGTCACAGCATAGAATTCCTTTTAACACAATATCGCTCCACTATTTGTAATTTTTCAAATACAATGTATCTTAAATATTAAATTTATGAAAACTTAAAAGCAACAGACTTCCATATAGATGAGATATACAATAACAATTTTGATATTCCTTTAAGCTGTTTAAAGTGACACTAACTATATCCAAAAAAAAAGTCTATTTAACGTAAGAGATTTTGGATAAAAACCAGTAAGTTTCTTAATGATCCTGAACCAGATAATAAAATGTTAAGGATGCTGAAGAAGGTTAAAATCCACACAGGTTTCAAGAACAGAAGTCATCCATCTTTAAATATTAGACATTCGCTGGCCAGAAGACGAAAGTAAGACTTTAGGATATATTGTGGGTCTTTGGAGCTCACATTCTAATATGTTGGCACAAAATAAAAACAGGTCACAAAACCTATGGGTATTTTCAAGTTCAGTGTTTCAGAAATACATAATCATTGAACCAATTACAAAATAATATATGGCTTATATTTACTTTGTCAGTTTATGTAATAGAAAAAAAATATTTGTTCTGTGGTGACTATTTATTTTGGTGACAGTTTCATTTTCCTCTTCACGTTTTCGGTGACTCTTTTCCATTAGCATCATCAACCAGGTCTCTCAGGCGAGATAAATGGTGCAAAGCCCTTCATCAAAAAGTATAAAACACATTATAAACCAAGTATTAAGAACTAAATAGCCAATGCAGATAGCAAAAAAAAAAAAAAAAGATGGTGATTATGGTGATTACTTTATTCAAAACTGGTAAGAGTTATTCCTTATCAAACCTTGAGATCTGAATAACTGAGGGTTAAAATAATTTATCTAAAGTTCTATAAACACTTACTTTAAAAATTATACTATTTGACATTAACCTTTTTAAGATAATCTCCCAAGCGGCCTAACAAGAAACAATAGGTATCATTTGTATCACTTAACAAAAACACTTTTTTCAAGTAATTTTTATTACAGCTCTGTGAAATGATACCTTTTCTTTAGGTATCCTGCATATATTAGTTAAGAAGTAAAACACAGAAATAACTTTTAACATTTACATTTCAAGATAGCTTTTTTTAAAATAACATTTAAGGATTAGTTACAAATCTAAACAAAACTCATTTTTATTGAGTGTGGGGGAAGCTGTTGACTACTCCAGTAAGTCTGTATAAAGAAAATTAAATTAAATTAAAAAAAACAAAAGTTGTGCAATAACTTCCAGTGTTAGTAATTTCCATTTATGGTGAGTTTGGAAAGGTAATGACTACAAAACTCTATTCTATAGTCTCTTATACACAGTAATTGTTCAATAAATGTATAATAAACTACATGTTCAACTTTACCCAGGACAAGGAGAGGGAAGGAAACTAGTAGTATTAATTACTGCATATATATCTATTTCTCTGTACTATACACTTCTTGGACACTTTTACTCAAATGTAATAAGAAGACTCTCAATTCTCCCACCTTTTTTGGCAACTTCAGTTAATTTTTGAGATTCTCAACTTCATTGACTAAGTAACAATAATTCAACCCAAAGTTACTAAGCAATAAGAGGTAAAATAACTCAAATTTTACAAGACTCAGCTGGGCATGGTGGCTCACGCCTGTAATCCCAGCATTCTGGGAGGCTGAGGCAGGTGGATCACCTGAGGTCAGAAGTTCAAGATCAGCCTGGGCAAAACCCCGTCTCTACTAAAAATACAAAAATTAGACAGGTTGTGGTGGCACGCGCCTGTAATACCAGCTCCAATAAGTCTTCCTAGAGAGAAGATATTCCTCATTGAAGAATATAAGAAAACTGAGTATTTAAGGGAGTAAACAAAGGCCAGACTAAGAGCTTAGAGTATGCTAAGGCTAATGAAAGATATCTTAAAACTGGTTAGCCACCCAAATTATTAAAAACAAAAACTGTTATTTGAGGAACGTAAAGAGACATAATAGGACTTTTACCTTAGGAAAGGCCATTAAAGCCTACAAAGTATAATCAGTAACTTTTAAAATATTTTAGAAATATTTTAGAAATTTTGAAATACATTTGAAATATCTGAAGTATGAAAAGATGACCATATACCTAAACCAGAATATTTTGCAGCCTGGAAAAAGGAATTCTGAGACTGAACTAAATTTAAATTGTCCTTAAAACAGTTAATCTACAGACTGAAAGTAACTTTTGTTAAGTCTAAGCTTACTTCATTACAGTACAAACATCTTACTGATAATACTTTTGAAATGTAAAGACAAATTAAGACTGCTCAGTTAATCCAACAGGATTAATAACTAAAAGCCATCTAACAAAATGTAAACTTACTCTCTCTAAAAATGAAACTCCATATACAGGTAAGACTACTGATTGTTTATAGTAGAAAAAAAAAGTTACTATTAAAAAAAATTTGACCAAATGGTAAAAGCACTTACAGATCAATATTGATTTTTGTGGTGATTTAATAACTTGCAATCCAGCATTCATTTTCACCAAGAAAAACATCTAGGGTATGTACATTAACTCAGAAAACATATTTAGGTCTGTGTCAAGTTTAGTATCAATGCTATAAAGAGCAATGGAAAATTTACGGTCATTTACCTCAAATTTTAAAGCAAAATGAAGTCTTCATACTAGATGATCAACTGAGGCCCTGCACTTAGTCTCAATGAGTAATTTGCCACTATCATTAATGAGAGGAGTGTTTAAAATGCAGTCTTTCAAATCAGACTGCCTGCTTTGAATCCCACTTCTTACCAGCTATGTAACAGTGGGCAAGGTACTTTACTACTGCATGCCTTTTCTCTAATCTGTATTATGAAGATAATAATAGTATTTGCCTCATAGGGTTGTGATGATCACATGAATTATATTCAATAGCACTTAGAATACTGACATTTGCTAGTTATTACTATCATTATTCACTGAATTCTACTAGGTATGGAACATTATACCCCAGTACTATGGCAAGCTACAAACAAGGGTGCATTATTTATACCCTGAAAATAATAAATTAAGTAGAGAGAAAGAAGTTATCATACATGATATATTTTGACCATGAAAACTATATATGTATTTATGACAATTAGATTCATAAGTTTACATGTCTAAAGTTTTATTTTTCTACCAGTTCATTTGATCACAGGAGACTAGGCAAATTCTCTAAGTACAAAAGGTAGCTTGCCAAGGGATATGGTGTTATTAGAGTAGAAACTTTGAATCTCAGTATTTCCTAAGCAAAGCATTCCATCTTCTGAGGACACTTCATAGTCATACAACAAGCTCCAAAATAAATGCCCTTCTCTTCTGTCAATATCATGACTATAGAAACAACTTGTATTTTTCTCGATTTTATTATTTAAGACAATGTGACTAAAAAAATTAGAACTATTTTTATATCCAGGTCATTATACCTACTTTAGATTTCTGTAGTAATGTTCCAAATGATCCATTTATTATTATATTTATTCTGGAGAGAATATATGAAAACACATTTCATAACAAGTTACTGTTATAGGATACTCACACAAATACCACCATAAATTGTTGCTATTTATACTCAAAATGAGTGATTCATATCCACTGTATTTTAGGGCTCTAAGGCTATCTCATTAGGTCCTTAGAACATTTAGAATAGGCGAAAGCACAAGTTTAAAAGAAAACAGTGCTTTTCAGTGTGATTAAACAGTATGCTCCAAGAGGCTTAAATATGCCTAGCAGTGCTACTCTTAAAACTACTTACTTCTACCCTGTAACTTTGATTTGAGTCAAAGGAATGGCTAAGATGAATTTGTATCCTTATTAACAAAGAATACTTACTTCTGAAGTGACCTAGTAATAGGAATCATACTTTCTTTCAACTGTAATTTAGAGAAATCATCTTCTGAAGCCTATAATTAAAAACACCAAATATAACAAAATATTAAAAATATAAGTATAAAACTAAATGCTATTTAAAATGTGATTAAAACATTAAAAAGTATTTTCTACATTTCCAAATAATTCGAGCAAATAATTTTCAAGAGAGCATTAAATATTTTTATGTTCCATTTATTGTAAAAACACTACAACAGCCATTTTTCAACTGTCCTAAAGTATACTTCTACATATACATCCATTAAAAATCAAGTCTTGGCTTAAAATTATGACTTCACTGAACAGGGTTATATCTCAATGATGTTTAAAATGAGAGGGGAAAGGATAGATTACACTCTACATATTAATGTTATGATTATTAGAATGTAAGGACAGAAATTAAGAAACACAACTCAAATGTGCAGACTGTGGAGGTTCTCAAAAGCTGATCAACTCATTTGTAATGAAAACTAAATTTCATAAATCTACTGAATAACAATAAAACAATGACAATAAAAAGAGCCATCATTTATTGAACATTTACCACGTACCAAGCACTACAGTAAGTACTTTATACAGTTTGTCTCAATTTGTCTTCTCAACAACCTCACTGTACAGAAAAGGAAATTGATACATGAAATAAGCCCAGCACAGAAATAGAGATACTGAATAATAATCTCACTTATATGTAGAATTCGGGTGTGGGGACAAGGAGTTGCAGAGATGTTTGTCAATGAAAACATTTCAGTTAGGCAAGAAGATTAAATTCAAGAGATCTATTGTACAACATGGTGACTAAAATTAATAAAATGTCATATACATGAAAATTACTAACAGAGTAGATTTTACATGTTCTCCACAAAAGTATGAGAGGTAAGTAGCTTCCCTAGTGATTCCATGATGTTTCAAAACATCATGTTGTACACCAAATATATATATATAATTTGTCAATTAAAAATAAATAATTTTTTAAATAGGAAACTGAAACTAGAGAGGTTAAATGATTTGCACAAATACTGCACTTGCTAGTAAGTGACAGAATTAGAATTTACAATCATATTTGGGAAAACAGAAACTCTTATGTTCTTAAACACTACACTTTTGTGGGAAAAAAGTTTATCATATAGAATGGCAGTCCAAAACAGAAAGAAATTTTCAAATGCCCAGAAAATACACAAATTGAAAAAATAAAAAGGCCCTAAAGTAAAACTTGATATAATTGTATTTATAACAGCCAATAAACACATGGTAACAAAACTAAATTTCAAATGACAAAGGTGTGTGGAGAAATCTAACACTGAAAAAGTTTTCGGCTGGGCATGGTGGCTCATGCCTGTAATCCCAGCACTTTGGGAGGCCGAGGCGGGCAGATCACAAGGTCAGGAGATCGAGACCATCCTGGCCAACATGGTGAAACCCTGTCTTTACTGAAAATAGAAAAATTAGCTGGGTGTGGTGGCACACACCTGTAATCTGAGCTACTTGGGAGGCTGAGGCAGTAGAATCACTTGAACCTGGGAGGCGGAGGTTGCAGTGAGCTGAGAGCATGGCTACTGCATTCCAGCTTGGGTGACAGAG
>NW_016107593.1:418302-430073 GCF_001604975.1 Cebus imitator
TAGGCCTCCCCAAATATAACTACCAGTAGATGGGTCATATAGATTAATTTTGTAGATCATTAAAAAACTACTCTTACAGCCCTTTCATACTATAGTTGTAACATCATCATAACTAAGATGTTGGATTTATAACCATAAGTTAAATAGAAAATTCTATTTAGAGACAAACACCTATAGAAATCTAACAGAATTAAATGTGAGCAAATGACTTCCTAAAAAAAAGAAGACTACTGCCACTTACAACATGTGTTATATCACATGCTTACTAACATAAAACTATGTCTATAAAAAGATGTAAAAATCTTATACAAATTCACAAATCTCAATTCATAAATTATGTTTGTGCTTACTTGTTTAATCTCTTCTTTTGGCTCTGTGGTCTTATTTTGATTAAAACTTTCTTGTACTGCTTGAAGATTAAATAACATTTGTTTCAGGGCTTCAACAGGACCATGATGTTTGCCTCCAGAAAGAGTACAACTCTAAGGTTAAACAGACGATAGTATAAAGTTAATCAACCAAACTCAGGGGAAGAAGAGTTTTATTTTGCATTATTTTCCCATAATAGAAAATTAATGTAAAAATCCAAACAATACATGTCAATAAAGTATTTTAAAAAATCAAAATTGTAATTCACCACTTCCCCATTCCCAGGCCCCAGGTGAAGTTACTTAGAGACAATCACGATTAACAGTTTGGCATATCCTTTCTAGTCATTGCTCTTTTAAAATAAATAGCACAAATTTATATTAATGACAAATTCATTTAGTACATGTAAAATCACAAATTTTTAGAACTGAAAAGGTCTTCAGAGGACAGATAAACCAACATGTTCTTTCCAGTTTGTCAGGGACTAGAATTTCAAATATAGTAACCTCTGCACACTTTCAAATATGTTTTCATGTACAGAATGCTAGCTTTTCACCCCTTCATGGGACATACATTCCTTCTACCTCAATAACACTCATAGCTTGATTACCGCTGACCTTATTTGTGTTCAAAGGATGCAACAGTACTTAAGACACATAAGGTGGTCAGGATTCTTTTAAGATAATAAGTAAGGGATACTTAAAATTTCTTTTTAAAAGTCTTACCAGTCTATTATTTTACATCTTTCAAATGAGTTTCTGTGCCCAAATAACTTATCTACCAAGTAGCAAATAGGCCTCTACAGATGTCTGTAATTTAACATATTTCAGCATAGACTGTGCACCATAAGTACGACTTAAACTTCAATTCTATAGAAAGTTGTTGATTAGCATAAGATACTCAAGGTAAGCAGTGTGGCTAAAAAGATTTTAAAGACATTTCCATAGTTATATGAACAGGATATAAGAAACAGGGAGTGAAAAGGTAAAATGCTATAGCCATTGTGGAAAACAGGACAGGAATTCCGTAAGAAATTAAACACAGAATTACTGAATGATCCTGCAATTTCCCTTCTAGGTATATATCCAAAAGAAGTGAAAGCAGGGACTCGGGTAGATATTTGTATACCCATATTTACAGAAAATTATTCACAATAGCCAAAAGATGGACACAGCCCAAGAGTTCAACAACGGATGAATGAATAAACAAAATGTAGTACATACATACAATGGAACATTATTCAGTCTAAAAAATAAAGGAAATTTTGACTAATGCTATAACATAGATGATCTTTAAAGATAATATGCTAACCAGAGTAAGCCGGTCACAAACAAGGTACATATATAACGATTCTTCTTCCACAAGGTTCCTATAGTAACAACTCCATAGGGGCAGAAAGTGAAAAGCTATTTGTCAGGGGCTGAGGAGGGGGGAAATAGGGAGTTAGAGTTTAATGAGTACAAAGTTTCAGTTTGAGAAGATAAAAAAGTTTGGAAAATGGACTATGGTGGTAGCTACACACAAAGTGAAGGTACTCAATGCCACAGAACTACACACTTAAAAATGATTAAAATGGTAAATTTTAAATTTTATGTTATGTATATTTTACCATAACAAAATAAAAACATTTTAAAAAGGAAAAAAAAAGGGTAAAAGGATCCAGTTAGGCATATACTCCTACACCCTTGGAGATAGTATCTGAAGCATAATCTCCAAATAATCGGCATCCAGCCACTATTTTATTTTAGAACTTCGGCTGCTTAGGGCAACCATAATAGTTATAAAAGGCTGCCTCTGGAATTTATGTCTGAGTTGAGTGACTTTTCATGCAAAGCAGTAGTCAGAGTATCAAAGAAGACAGAAAACTAGAAAACATATAAACTGTGTCAATGTTAATGAATGTTTTAAAAAATATTGTAAAACCTCCTAATAAATGTCTCTGGGTACATCTCTGCATATCTCCAACTCTTAGAACCTTAGTGACATTTCATACATTCAAAAAAAAATGATTTCAACCAAACAGAACATGAGGAGAGCCCAATATATAGTCATCCCTGGTTTCTTGGGAGACTGTTTCCAGGACCCTGTGTGAATATCAAAATAAATCACAAGCCAAGATACTATATCCAGCAAAGCTTTCCTTCAGAAATGAAAGAGAAATAAACTTTCTTATGTAACCAAAACCAACAGAATTCACCACTACTAGACGAGACTTACAAGAAATTCTCAGTGGAATTCTACATCTGGAAGCAAAAAGATGGTAATAACCATCATGAAAACACATGGAAATATAAAACTTACTGGTAGAGCAGATACGCAAAGGAAAAAGAAAAGAATCAAACACTACTACAGAAAACTACCAAACCATAATGATAAACAATATGAGGGGAAGAAAGAACATACAAACGACCAGAGTACAGTAAACAAAATGACAGGAATACATCCTCACCTATCAATATTAACCTTAAATGTGAACAAATTGAATTCCCTACTTAAAATTTGAGATGAACTTCCTGAATGGATAAAAATAACATTGTTCAACTATATGTTGCCTACAAAGAAACTCCATTCACCTTTAATGATACATACAGACTTAAAGTGAATGGATGCAGAAAGATACTCCATACAAGTGGCAACCAAAAGCAAGGTGGAGTGACTTTACTTATATGAGACAAATCAAACTAAGTCAACAACTGTAGAAAGAGACAAAGAGGGTTGTTATTATGGTTTAAGATTTCATATTACGACTTACCTTTAAGAAATAATCACTTGTTGAATATAAATTAGTATTATTCACTATGGACCTTTTTTTTTTTTAACTCCTGAACTCAAATAATCCTCCAACCCTGGCCACCCAAAGTGCTGGTATTACAGGTTTGAGCCACAACACACAGCCAGACACAGTAAAACAGTATGAAGATTCCTCAAAAAATTAAATATAAAATAGAACTACCATATGATCCAGCAATCCAACTACTGGGTATATATCCAAAGGAAATGAAATCAATATGTCAAAGAAATATCTGCACATCCATGTTCACTGCATTATTCACAACAGTCAAAATGTAGACTCAACATAAGTATCCATCAACAGATAGAAGGGTAAAGAAAATGTAACACATATATACAACAGTATATTATTCAGTCTTCAAAAAGAAAGAAATCCTGTCATGTGTGACAAAATGTATGATTCTGCAGGACATTATGTTAGGTAAAATTAACTAGGTGCAGAAAGATAAATATCATAGTTCTCACTTATATGGGAAAGCTTACTAGCTGATCTCACAGAACTAGAGAGTAAAATAGTGGTTCCTGGAGACTGGGAAAGGTAGGAGGGAGGTAAAGAATAGGGAGAGAGAAAGTCCTAAACACTAGGACTTATTTCTCCTATCTAGCTATAATTTTTTTATATATTAAAATTATGTACAATTTTAATATAAAAAATTTCTGTTATTGTAGATTCTTTTGGATTTTGCATATATACCATCATGTCGTCTAATAATAATAATTTTATTTCCAATTCCTGTTATTTTTTTTTTCATCTTTTTTCTTTCTTTCCAATTCTTTCCCTTCAGAAATGAAAGAGAAATAAAATTCCTTATTTCTACTATCTAGCTACAATTTTTTATATATTAAAATTTTATATAATTATATAAATTTTTATATATTAAAAATAAATTATAAATTGTTATATATTAAAAATTATATAAAAATTATCTTATATTTAAAAAATTTTATATATAAAATTATAGCTAGATAGGAGAAATAACCACTATATATTCATGGTTTATCACATCACCATGTATCCCATAGACATGTATGGTTATTATGTGTTAATTTAAAAATTTAAAATATTATAAAAAATAATATGATCAATAATTCTGAGAGGAATGATGTGTATTTGAGGAGATGATTTGAGTCTTTTTTTGCTTTAAATTATCTAAGTAACTTAAGAATATCTACATATTATTCATAAATCTTTTAATAAGTTTTAAAACTTTTAATTTCACCCACCTGATTATCATTTAGAAAGTCTTCAACAACTCCTTTAGCACTCTTTGCCCTTGAAGTTTGTTGAGGACCATCATCAGAGTTAACAGGAACAGGAGATTTGCTTAAGAGGAATTAAAGGATGCAAGATAGCAATTAAGTTCCCAATTTCTAAAAAGTAAACAGTATACAATTTAAGAATTCTCATTTACGTACAAGTAGGTACCAAGAAATAATCATCATGGATGTGATTAATATTAATGTTGTATGGTAATTCCCTCATCTTCTCCCTAAACTGATACCAGAATCCAACCCCTTATCCCTCTGCTTCTCTCTTCAAACTTTGAGAAAACACTATGAAGAAACTGAAGATATTAGTATTCAGCTAAATAAGCCCTGAACTACAGACTATGCTCCAAAAGCTCACCTTGTTTGAAATAAAGAGTACATTTTTCCAATTAAACATTGTTATCAGATAATAACCAAAAACCCCACAAACTCATAAAAGTTTTAACTAGAATGGCAGTTACAACTCCTACTTGAAGCAACAGAACAGACTTCGCCTTTATAACTGGTATTAACATAAAGGACAGATTATTCTGAGAAAAGAATTCTGAAATTAACATTCCTGCATGCAATCTTAGTCCCATTCACTGTATGACCTTAGGTAATTTATCTGAATTTCAGTTTCAACAATTGTCATCCCATCTATCTCATGGACACATTGCATAAACTAACTGAATTAATTTTCTATGTACCTAATACATTTAATAGATAATAAATACTCATTTATTTCCTCATATTCAAGGAACAGTAGAGGAAAGGGTATCTCCAGCAAAAACCAGAATGTCCCCAGAATCAAATTCTATTAAGTCACAAAAATGAATTCAATCTATTTCTCTCTTATTCATATATTACTATAAAGTGTGTAACTCAAGAACTCAGATATCTAAGAATCTTTTTTTAACATTTACACAATGCTAATGTTTTTATTTAACAAGTATGCTTCTTTATTGACATATTTGATTTCTAATTTACAAGCCCTTTCATACTATCAGGTACTCCTTTCCCCCATTCTTTGCCAATACTTTGTATATCCACTGTCTGTTATTAAAAAACATTTACCAGATTGTTAAAGATGGGTGGAGGGTACATAGGGGTTCATTATACTATTTTTCCACTTTTGTAATTTATGTTAGCTTTTCCATAATAAAAAGTTTTTTTAGAAAAAGCAATGATCTGGTTGTGGTTTTGCTCTACCACTTAGAATACTGCCTTGAGTACTTTCTATTCAATTTTGTTTTTGATGACAGGTTTACAATAATTTGTCAATCGCAAACTGAGATCTATTCCTTGTCAGCAATTCATCACTAGTTTTATCTACAAATATGCCCATCACAATATAAATTCAGTCTTCCAAAAGTGAATTATTATATGTAAGGTACTGAGCCAATCTATTGATAATACTAATCATACAAGCTAGAAGTTACATTATAAAATTATAAAATATATTAATTGCATTCAAAAAATTTAAGCACCTCTGATACTACTTGCTTGCCCATTTTGGTTCCAATTAAAAGAAAAGTATTGCAGCTATGATACTTTATTAACACACAAAACAAGTGATAAAATAAGCAACTAGGAAACAAGAAAAATAAGAGAAGTTAAGTATTACGTGAACTTGTTATCAACTCAAGTTTAAATATATATGTTGTTGAAACAACTGGAGAAATGAAGCTAAAAGGAGAAAATAAAATATTCTAGATAATCATCACCACTACTAAAATTTATGAGTGCTCATCTTAGTTCAGAAACTTCACATTCATTTTCTGTTGAAAATAACCTTTACAACAACCCTGAAGCAGACATTATTTCTCCATCTTTAAAGTTTAGAGAAATCAAGTAAATTGTACAAAGCCATACAGCAAGAAAGTGGCAGAGGTAGGCTTCTAAATTGGAATTATAGTCAATCTCTACATTCTGAAAAGAGACAATCAACTGAGAATAAAAAACGAATCTAGGAACTGATAGACTCTGTCTATAACAAAATCAAAGTTTAGACAACTAAAGATAATAAATTATCAGAGCCTAAGGCATGATATAGGGTTAGCAATAATGTATTTCTGGTAAAAAACAAACAAAAAAAGTATCATCATTTAAGGAAAACAACTAAAAGGGAAGGTAAAATGTAAATAAGAAATTTATAACTCTATTATATGGAGAGGAAAAACTTAAAGTTAGAAGAAAATAACACAAATTTTATAATACTACTCTGCAAAATGATTTTTTCTGGTTTTAATTCCTCATATTAAGATGCTTATCAATACTTTATAATGAAACAAAATGAACATGTAACAAAGATAGATGTTATATAACATACCTAAGGTTATGAAACATTACACCATCTTGTGGTAATAATGAAAAATGCAATTTAAAGCAAATAACACAAAGCTATGTTCCATGGAATTACAATATTATTACCATTCATTTAAATATAAATCAGATATTCATGACATTTTTCACTTGGAAAACTAAACAGTTTTTCCATTGTCACTTACTTACAAAGTAACAGGAATGTTTTCCCATGATCTTTCTGCTTCAAGTTTATCTAATGAGCAAGGACTGTCATCCTTTTTCATAGACTTTGGTAATTCTTTAGTACACTGCTCTAGATTTCTCTTGGCCTTCAAGATAAGCAATTCAATTTTGTCACCTAATTTTAAAAGATGACTATTAGTCTTTGAAGAAAAAAGTTAATGCAAAGCGTAAGAAAATCTCACAAACAAGTCAAAATTCTGATAATCTGGAATGTATATTCATCTATAACAGCAAATTAAAGATGTGACATTTCAAGCAAAGAAAAAAGTGGGAGAAAAGACATTTTCTAGTTACAAAATGCTTGTGAAGATTATAAGCATTCTAAAAAGATTAAATAAAAACAAAACATAAAAGCTCCCAGATATTACCTCAACTTTACAGCACTTCTTTTGGTTTAAAAAAAGAATAAAACTGTAAGCTATAAACAAAGTATTACCACTGAACGGCTGTGTGGATTGTCCTGGGAGAAGCGGATTCTCACATTGACACTGGCTATGTTCAAAATCACATTTGTATTCATTAACTAATTCTTTATCATCACTCAAGGAATTTGAAAACTTTGAGGGTTCAAAAGAATATTCAAAATCTAATTTATTAACAAGCTGAGAAGTTCCTTGTGCCTGATGACTACGTCTAGGGGGACACTGATCATCTCTAAATATTTTATAAACCCTTTGACTATTTGTATCAGGTAGCAAATCTTGATTGTGGAGCCAGACTGGGTATTTGAAATCAGGTATACTGGTTATCCCTGAAACATTAAGGTCAGATTTCTGGCTAGTGAGCCATCTTGGATAATTCTTTTCAAGATTGTGTTCTGAACTGTCCTGGAAAGACGATTTCTTGCAATTATTAGTCCTATTGGTAAGTTTTGGGTTTTTCAGCCTACCAAATTGCTTTCCATTTATATTTGTGCATACAACAGGAGTAACTAAGTTATCTTTGTCCATGGGAGTGGAGGGTCCTTGAAAATTTGGATTCTTTTCAGTGTCCAATGAACCCAGTCTTCCATGGCATTTCTTGTTTTTCTTCCTCGTTCGGTGACTTGGTCCAACGTAAGTAAAAGAAAATGATCCATCTGCTGGGAGTCTTAAAAGATCATCAGTTGTTAGGCTCATAGAGTCTATGTCATTAGTAGTCTGTCTTTTATAGGATATGAAGTTTGAGTGCTTTTTGCGATCAAGGTTTTCAAAAGCTGAAAAACAAAGAACAGTTCTGTTTATTATATACAAATATTTTACAATATTTGTAAGTAAATGAGAATTAAGAATTTGAGTCATTTTTCTGCTTTCCCCTTATCCTCACTAAAGCTTTAAAAGCATAAAAGGCATAGGTTGATAAAACAGGATATGCTTTCTTTCTCACATGATTTTTCAATCTGTGTTACTTAATTTCTACATGTTTCTCTCCAACCTCCTGAATTTTCCTGTTCTCTAATTTATTGTTTCTTCAACTTTTTTCATCTAGACCTAACTGATACACAAATACAATCACAGTAACATTGGTCACTCAATACTGACTGCAGCATAGAAAAAAACATGCTATTAAACTAGGTGGAAAAATAACTTGCTCTATCACATACAAACCCTTCAGTGGCATGGATTACAGAGAGGACAGCTGTTCTAATTCCCTTCTTCTGGAATATACTGACCACATCTAAGTGCAGAATACAAACTTCTTCCATTCTAGGATCATTCTGTAAGTGTTCAGTAAAGTAGTAATTGACTTATTAACAACTGCATTTTCCAAACTTGTCTTCAAGGAAGCTTTATTATGGACAAACTCTTAATATCTTGTGAATATTACTGTTCCAAACAGAATTATATAATCATTTTACAAAAACACCCAGATCCCAATACTATAATAGTTATTTTTACTCCAAAATAACAAAAATAATGTCAAGCTGTACAATACTACAGTACATCTATCAAATGCTTCAAAACATCTGAACATAAATAAAACATAAAGAACAAAAGCATACCATTGTTTGGTTTGTAACTATAGTTGAACTGTGGCATATTAGTAAAACCCTCATCAATGTTAATTTTTCCAGTGCTTGCACCAGGGTACATTTGGCTTAAATCAAAATCATCAATATAAGCCTGTAGAGCTTGAGAAGCAGATCTGTAGAGCTTATCTTTATAGTGAAAAGAGCCATCAGAATTAGAGGAATTACTACCACTCAGGCTGCAGCTTGCCAGCAGTGAAGATACTGAAGATTCCCGAGAACAAAGTCTATGTTTTGTGTTTGATTTTGCCATGGCTTCTTCAAAGTGGATTATTTCTATTCATTTCCCTTAAAAATAACTGTAATAAAAAAACAAAATGTTAAGGTGCCATTAAAAATAGTGACCATATACAAACAAAATTACTAAATATTTCAACCTTTATAATTTTCTTTAAAGAATAAAATCTATTATCTATAACAGACACTCCTTGTTAGGAATTGTAGATTTTTTGTTGCCTTTATTATTGTGAATTCCTTAATCAATGATTTAGAAAACATTTTCTGAGTACCTACTATGTGCCTAGAAGTATGTATACAAAAGTTATCTGAGAATATACATGGAAAATACCAAGGAAAGAGTACTTACTTTTTAAAAAGTCCTAAAAACTACTTATGAACAGTCTTTTCAATCCTGGTGATATATTCTATGACATCACAATACCTAAAATTCCCCTATACATAATAGTTTTCAAATCATAAGCCTACCACCATGTGCCGCAGATAATAGTGTTCAACAAAATTTTTAAAGCCATCAAATGAAGTATTCAGAACAAGAAGTCACAATGGAGAATATTCACTTTCAATGTTGTAAACACTAGTATATTTTCAACATTTAAATCCATAAATAAACTGCAGGTCTTATGCAGGAAAACGAGCTAGCAATATGTACTTTTCCTAAAATAGTTAATAATCATTTCCTGACCTTGGTTTTTGGTACCACCCTCCGTATTTTCAATTCTTACATTAAATGGATTCAGTTCACTTCTTTTAAAGGAAGCATAAATAATGTGAAAATCAACTCAATGTATTGTTCTTACTGTTTTTACATTATTGAGAGAATCCCTGTCCACCTCAGTACAGTAATAGGATGTATAATTGAAAAGCCTAAGAAATAACAGAATAAATCGGCATTCAGTCCATGATATGACATTCTTTTTAAAATTAAATCAATAGATTTCCTATACGAAAAAAGGATTAATTTTGATGACTTAACAATGCTATGATGTTATAATGTTTAATTTTTGGCTACAATTTTAGAAATATTTAAGTTATAAAAACTTTTAATGTAATCTTAGTAACTGTTAAAATTTGGCTTTAAAATATCCAGTTTTCTAATTAAATAAGAGACAGAGTAAAACGTCATCCTACCATAGCGTTAGAGCATGCAATGGCCATTATAAGAGATGTGACCTTGGTCAGTGCAAATGGCAGAACATAAGGTAACAGTTATTTAGCCTCATCGATTTCACTGAATGCTGACATACTGGCATATCTCTGGCTAATGGCTAAACTAAGCCAGCTTTACACTTTCCATATCCCTTTTATTTAAAGAAGTTTAAATTCACTCAGGTAAATGTATTTGGATAAGCCTGGCCAAAGGTTTTCTCTCCTTGAATGCATAACAGGCTACTGATTTTATTTTACAAAACCTTAAAAGAGAAAGCGGTTGTACTGGTCTCCTTAAGTGGTGATACCATTTACTAGATACTTCAACTCAAAGGACGGACAAAAAGAAAATGTAGAATTTACGTTTTATTATGGAAAGTTTTCAAACTTTTCCCCCCAAAAAAAGAATGCAAAAGTAGAATCGTTCAATAAACCCCTATGCACTCAACAACCTGCTTCCAACAATCACTGAACATACCCCAGTTGTGGCTGAAGTGGGGAGAAGTGGGTGAAGGTACGGTATTGTAGATTTTTTATCTTTATTATTGTGAATTCCTTCATCAGTGATTTAGAAAACATTTCTGAGTATCTATTATAGTATGGTACCCACCCACTTCCCCCCACTTCAGCCACAGGATTATTTTGAACCCCACATATCTCATGCAAATTCCATTTATCTTACCATTTCCTCCGTATAGGCTTCAGTTCAAATCTCCAAAAGAAAATTCATCACGCAGAAGAACAGAATGTTAAACTTACTGACAAGAAATTTCAACTACCTTTGATTCAAAAACAGAACGTTCAGTGTTAAATGGCCAATGGGAATATCACACAGGAAATTAAAACAACTCTTGGAAATAGCTCTGTGACTGCTAAGTTAGGAAAGGGAATGTTTGTTCATCCGGCAGCATAAAGCCAGGAACCCACGGACCCTGCACCGCGCATCTTTCCCCTACCCAGGGCGCGGTGGGTTCCAACGTCTCCAGCCACATCCAGGCGACACCCTCTCTTTAGAGTTCCACCAGCCGTTAGTTACAGACGGAGACAAGGTCTTCAATGAGATGCTTTTGACTCCGAAACCATTTATTCAGCAGCCAGGGCGACCGCCGCAATGGACGGACGGAGAAGTGTTCGAAGGCGACCGCCCCAGAGCGCAAGCCCCTACCGGTCGCCACCTCAGGTCCCCAGATGGCCCTATCAGGCCCCTTCGCGGCGTCCCGGGACCCTTCCTCGCCCAAGGGGCACTTCCCCTACAGTGTTCTTCTTCCACATAGATTCCACACGCGACCTCCCTCAGGAGACGTCTCCTTCTCTTTCCTCGCCACCCCCACTTCGCCTCTTCTCGGCTGTCACAGTATGGGACACCCCTCGAAAAGATACCCTCCTTTCCAGCCTAACTCATCCCTAATGCCCCAAAATA
>NW_016107593.1:430953-460902 GCF_001604975.1 Cebus imitator
GGCAGCCCAGAAAGAGGGACATTATACAAACAGATGTAAAGACCCACTAACAACAGGTGTGAACGTATCTACAAAGCTGGAAAGAATCCAGTTTCAACCAAGTGGTGTATCAGAAAAAGAGGCCATCCAATGTTGGTTTATGTTTATTTTCCACTGACCCTATCCTTGACCATGTCTCCATCTAAATATGTTCCAGCTCATGCGACGTTCCGTCACCAGGTAATACAACTGTTGGCGCTTTCTTCTTTTTACCCTTTGTAGGGTAAAAAGACATACCACTAGCAGGGTATGTCTTATTTTCAAATCATTAACTATTACTGCCACATAGACCTGTGTTTAATTGAACCACGAAACTGAACCTTATAGCTTCTGGACCTTTTCATTTGGTAAGAGAAAAAGTAAGGTAAAATTTAGTAGGAAATTATCAAATATATTTACCTAATTAATGGATCAAAATTATTCTACTTCTGCCTTGTTTCCTCACAGGTTAAGAGATATGGAGATTTCCACAAGGATTTGGAGGGGATCCCCAAAAGTTACTAAAATTCTGGATTAGCTCTGTCAGGAAAGGTAAAGAAACTAGGACTCTGCTAGGAAAGAGAAGGAGGTTATAATAATGGTTTACTAAAACTTTTCAAATATAGAGGCTCTCAAGTACCTGTTGTGCCTTGCTGGAGAATTAAATAAGAGAAAATAGATTTACGATCCAACCTGAAGAGTTTTAGGTGAGAGGTAAGGAAGAAATGTTCCAATAATTAAACTTTAAGAAGGTTTGTTTAAGTGCTAAGGAGGCAGGTCTTTGGAGAGTTTTTTAAATGATGGATTTACATGTGTCCATTTTGTAAAGAGAAACCATTTTGTTATCCCAGTATAGGGCTTCACACTGTTTCAAGCATTTTTACATATATTAATTCAATCCTTATAATAATTCAGTGAGATAGATATTGTTGTCCTCATTCTATAGATGTAGAAATTGAAGTTCAAAGGTTAAGCAATTTACTCAAAATAATATAGCTGGTACTAAGTGACAAAGTCAGCATTTGAACCCCCTGCTCTGTGTTTTCACCTTACCTGCCAGCTTCCCCTAACCGAAAGCAGGATAATGAGCAAAGGACCAGTGAGACTACAGTTTCCTGAACTCATTCACAGAAGAAATAGTATCTAATATCTTTCCCAACTGTTGCTACACTTACAACAGTGCTTGTCTCAGTCCTTTTGGGCTGCTATAAGAAATTACCAAAGACTGAATGACTTGTAAACAATAAATTTAATTCTCACAGTTCTGGATCCTGGAAGTCTGAGATCTGGGTGGCATCATGGTTTGGTTCTGGTGAGGGCCCACTTCTAGTTACAGACTGCTGACTTCTGGCAGTGTCCTCACATGGCAGAAGGGGCCAGTGAGCTCCCTGGGGTCCCTTTTGTGAGGCCACTAATCCTATTCACAAGGGCTTTGCCCTCATAACCTAATCATCTCCTGATATCACCTTGGGAGTTAGGATTTCAACATATGAATTTTAGAGAGACGTAAACATTCAGTCCATTGCAGTCTCTAAATTCAAGTAGGGTTCAGTCAATGTGTTTAAATTGAGTTGATTTAAACTTGATCCTATCTGAGGAGGTGGCAGTTAAGCAAAGATACCTATGAAACAGTCAGTCATGTGAACACATTGGAGAAGAAGGTGACAAGCAGAAGAAACAGCAAGTACAAAGAACCTGAGGTAGGAAATTGCTTGATTGTATTTGAGGAACAGCCAGGAGATCAAATGATTGGAGCGAGGTAAACAAGAAGAAGAAGCCAGGGGTCAGATCACTTAGTGCCACTGCTACTCACTTTAAAAAGATTAATCCTTAAGAAAACATAACCAACAGATCATGATGCTTCGTAAGAGAAAGGAAGCATGATTAATCTGTTAGAAATTAGAATTATTTATTGAATAACTATCATCCAGGCACTGGGGTAGAACCTTAAGCATATCATCTCATTTAATGCTCACACTAATTCTACAAGGTAGATATTATCCTAATTTTGTACCTTGAGAAAAATGGAACAACGGAAATATTAAGTAACATGCTTCACACAATTAATAGGTGGCAGAGACAAAATATGACCCAGGTTTCTGATTCCAAAGTCTAGATTTTTCTACTGTACCACAGTTTCTCATTTGAAAGACTGTAAGGAGAGAGGGGTTCATGCATACATGCATTCAGCAAATAATTATTCATTTATATGTGACAGGCACTATAGAAATAGTATTAAAATGTAAGATAGCACTTAAGTTTTTATATGATTATACTCTAATCAGTTGTTTTTAAAACTTTGCAGATATATGGACTATAAGGCAATTGCCCAACAAATGGCCCAAGAAGTTTTAGGCTATAATCAAGATACATCAGGCTGGAAAGTGGTTAAAACTTCAGTAAGAAAATAAATTAAATTATGTTTTCATAGTTTGTTTTTAAATAAGAAAAAATTCATTGTAAAGACTTTTATTTAAAAAAAAAATTCTGTGCCCGGTGCAGTGGGGTGCACTTATAGTACCAGCTACTCCGGAGGCTGAGACAGGAGGACCACTGGAGGCCAGGAGTTTGAGGCTGTCATGCACTATGATTGCGCCTGTCAATAGCCACTACTCTCCAGACTGGGCAACATAGTGTGGCTCTATTCTGAAAAATATATATACATAGTTTTAAATTTATTTTTTGACAAACCAGAAAAAAAAATCTTTTTTAATTTGTGTTAGTTTTTCATTTTCGTTTTAATGCATTTGACAGCTAATTATTTGTGGATTTTTATTCCCCTTTGAGAAAAAGATAACTGTTTCCAGTAAGCCTTCTAGAAAATTCCATGGAAATCTGTGAGTACAATTTTCTATTTATAATTACTGTTTTAACTTCAATGGCATTGTATCTGGAATTTCAATGCTACTTTATTAGCTATAATAAATTATTTTATAGTAATAAATAGAAATTATTAAGTCACTAGGTTGAAAAAAATGTGGTATTAGTAAAATATAGCAATTAGATACCATCCAATCTTCTATTTCCAAATCTGATGACAATCAGATAAAAAAAAAATCCCTTCTAATTACTAATTCACTAAAACAGGAAATTTCTACTTCAAGAAATAATTACTATAAAAGCAGATTGGTATTTTCTTGCTAACAATATATTTTATGGAGTTTAAAACCCTTCACCTGTCCATTAAATGAACCACTAAAAAGTAAAGTTTATTTCTTCATTTTATTTTGTTTTTTTTGAGACAGGGTCTGGCTCTGTCACTAGGCTGGAGTGCAGTGGCATAATCTCAGCTCACTGCAACCTCTCCCTCCTGGGCTCAAGCAGTCCTTCCACCTCTGCTTCCTGAGTAGCTGGGACTACAGGCACACACCACCATGGCCAACTATTTTTGTATGTTTTTGTAGAGATGGGATTGCGCAGGCTGGTCTCAAACTCCTAGGCTCAAGCAATCTGCCTGTCTTGGCTTCCCAAAGTGCTGGAATTACAGGCATGTGCCACTGTGTCTGGCCTACTTCCTCATTTTAAATAAAATATGCATTTTTTTCTATATACTGCTTTTAAATAGTTTTAAAGATCATATTATTTCAAATTACAAGTACACTAAGGGAAAGTATGTTGACTTTTTTTAGTTTTATTTTTCAGAGTTCGTTTATTGCTCCAAGGCCATCAGATCATCATAAATTTCATTCAATTCCTTTTGGAGTCCATCACAGGTCTCTTACCAGACATTCCCCAGCACCAGCCCAGAGCCTGGTAGCCCCATTGGGTATAGACCCAGAATAACAATAACTGCAATCTGGCTCTCAGGAAGTCCCATTCCTAGAGAAAGGGGGAGAGCACCAAGTCAAGGGATCACCCCATGGGACTAGACAATCTGAACAACAGGCTTTTAAGTTCCAAAGCATTCCACTGCAATAGCCTACTCAAATAAAAAGAAAAAAGTTATTCTGGTAATCTGACAAAACAGGTTCTATAACACCTCTTAAAACATACCAGGTCCCCAGAAATGGATCCAAACCAAGAAAAAATCTGTGAATTGCCATATAAAAAATTCAGAATGTTGATTATTAAGCTACTCAAGGAGATACCAGAGAAAGATGAAAACCAACTTAAAGATTTTTTTTATTGTACTTTAGGTTCTGGGGTACATGTGCAGATCATGCAGGATTGTTGCATAGGTACACACGGCAATGTGGTTTGCTGCCTTCATCACCCTGTCACCTACATCTGGCATTTCTGTCCATGTTATCCCTTCCCAATCTCCCCACTCCACCAGTGTCCCTCCCTTGTTCCCCCCCAACAGACCCCAGTGTGTGATGCTCCCCTCCCTGTGTCCATGGGTTCTCATTGTTCAATACCTGCCAATGAGTGAGAACATGCAGTGCTTGATTTTCTGTTCTTGTGTCAATTTGCTGAGAATGATGACTTCCAGATTTATCCATATCCCTACAAAGGACACAAACTCACAGTTTTTTATGGCTGCATAATATTCCATGGTGTATATGTGCCACATTTTCCTTGTCCAGTCTATCATTGGTGGGCGTTTGGGTTGGTTCTAGGTCTTTGCTATTGTAAACAGTGCCACGTGTGTCTTTATAGTAAAAAAATTTATAATCATTTGGGTATATACCCAGTAGTGGGGTTGCTGGATCAAATGGAATTTCTATTTCTAGATCCTTGAGGAAGCGCCACACTGTCTTCCACAATGGTTGAACTAGTTTACACTCCCACTAACAGTGTAAAATTGTCCCTGTTTCTCTACATCCTCTCCAGCATTTGTTGTCTCCAGATTTTTTAATGATCGCCATTCTAACTGGTGTGAGCTGGTATCTCAGTGTGGTTATGATTTGCATATATATCCCCAATAATCAGTGATGATGAGCATTTTTTCATATGTTTCTTGGCCTCATATATGTCTTCTTTTAAAAAGTGTTTGTTTGGATGGGTTTGTTATTTTTTTCTTGTAAATCTGTTTTAGTTCTTTGGAGATTCTGGATATTAGCCCTTTGTCAGATGGGTAGATTGCAAACATTTTTTCCCATTCCGTTGGTTGCTACTTCACTCTAATGATGGTTTCTTTTGCTGTACAGAAGCTCTGGAGTTTAATTAGGTCCCGTTTGTCTATTTTGGCTTTTGTTGCCAATGCTTTGGGTGTTTTAGTATGCCTATGTCCTGAATGGTTTTACCTAGGTTTTCTTCTAGGGTTTTTATGGTGTTAGGTCTTATGTTTAAAGCTTTAATCCATCTGGAGTTAATTTTAGTGTAAGGTGTCCGGAAGGGGTTCAGTTTCTACTTTCGGCGCACTGCTAGCCAGTTTTCCCAACACCAGTTATTAAACAGGGAATCCTTTCCCCATTGCTTGTTTTTGTCAGATTTGTCAAAGATCAGATGGTTGTAGGTGTGTGGTGTTGCCTTCAAGGCCTCTGTTCTGTTCCATTGCTTTCTATCTCCGTTTTGGTACCGGTACCATGCTGTTTTGATTACTGTAGCTTTGTAGTGTAGTTTGAAGTCTGGTAGTGTGATGACTCCAATTTTGTTCTTTTTGCTTAGAATTGATTTGGCTATGCGGGCTCTCTTTTGGTTCCATATGAAGCTTAAGGTGGTTTTTTCCAGATCTGTGAAGAAGGTCATTGGTAGCTTGATGGGGATAGCATTGAATCTATAAATTACTTTGGGCAATATAGCCATTTTCACGATATTGATTCTTCCTAACCATGAGCATGGAATGTTTTCCCATCTGTTTGTGTTCTCTCTTATTTCCTTGAGCAGTGGTTTGTTGTTCTCCTTGAAGAGGTCCTTTATATATCCTTTGTTAGTTGTATTCCTAGGTATTTTATTCTCTTTGTAGCAATTGTGAATCGGAGTTTGCTCATGATTTGACTCTCTGTTAGTCTGTTATTGGTGTATAGAAATGCTTGTGATTTCTGCACATTGATTTTGTATCCTGACAATTTGCTGAAGTTGCTTATCATTTTAAGGAGATTTGAGGCTCAGATGATAGGGTCTTCTAAATATACTCTCGTATCATCTGCAAATAGAGACAATTTGACTTCCTCTTTTTCTAATTGAAACCCTTTATTTTTTTTTTCTTGCCTAATTGCTCTGGCTAGAACTTCCAATACTATATTGAATAAGAGCGGTGAGAGAGGGCATCCTTGTATAGTGCTGGATTTCAAAGGGAATGCTTCCAGTTTTTGCCCATTCAGTATTATATTGGCTGTAGGCTTGTCTTAAATAGCTTTTATTATTTTGAGATATGTTCCTTCAATACCTAGTTGATTGAGAGTTTTTAGCATAAAGGGCTGTTGAATTTTGTCAAAGGCCTTCTCTGCATCTATTGAGATAATTATGTGGCTTTTGTCTTTGGTTCTGTTCATGTGGTGGATTATGTTTATAGACTTGCATGTGTTGAACCACCCATGCATCCTCAGAATGAAGCATACTTGATGATGGATAAGCTTTTTGATGTGCTGTTGCAATCAGTTTGCCAGTACTTTATTGAAGATTTTTGCATCTATGTTCATCGTGGATATTGGCCTGAAGTTTTCTTTTTTTGTTGAGTCTCTGCGGGGTTTTGGTGTCTGGATGATGTTGGTCTCATAAAATGATTTGGGAAGGATTCCATTTTTTTGTATTGTTTGGAATAGTTTCAGAAGGAATGGTACCAGCTCCTCTTTGTATGTCTCATAGAATTCAGCTGTGAACCCGTCTGGACCTGGACTTTTTTTGGTTGTTAGGATATTAATAGCTGCCTCAATTTCAGCCCTTGTTATTGGTCTATTCAGGGTTTCAACTTCTTCCTAGTTTAGGCTTGGGAGATTGCAAGTGTCCAGGATTTTGTCCATTTCTTCCAGGTTTACTGGTTTATGTGCATAGAGTTGTTTGTAGTAATCTCTGATAGTAGTTTGTATTTCTGTGAAGTCAGTGGTGATATCCCCTTTATCATTTTTTATTGCATCTATTTGATTCTTCTCCCTTTCCTTTTTTATTAATCTGGCTAGCACTCTATTTTTTTATCTTTTCAAAAAACCAGCTCCTGGATTTATTGATTTTTTTGAAGAATTTTTTGTGCATCTCCTTCAGTTCTGCTCTGATCTTATTTATTTCTTGTCTTCTGCTAGTTTTTGAGTTTTTTTTAACTTGTTCCTCTAGCTCTTTCAATTTTGATGATAGGGTGTCAATTTTAGATCTTTCCTCGCTTCTCTGGTGGGCATTTATTGCTATAAATTTCCCTCTAGACACTGCTTTAAATGTTTACCAGAGATTCTGGTACATTGTGTCTTCATTCTCGTTGGTTTCAAAGAACATCTTTATTTCTGCCTTCATTTCATTGTTTATCCAGTTGACATTCAGGAGCCAGTTGTTCAGTTTCCATGAAGCTGTGTGGTTCTGAGTTAGTTTCTTAATTCTGAGTTCTAATTTGATTGGCCTGTGGTCTGAGAGACTGTTTGTTATGATTTCCATTCTTTTTCATTTGCTGAGGAGTGATTTACTTCCAATTATGTGGTCAATTTTAGAGTAGGTGTGATGTGCTGCTGAGAAGAATGTATATTCTGTGGATTTGGGATGGAGATTTCTGCAGATGTCTATTAGGTCCGCTTGGTCCAGATCTGAGTTCAAGTCCTGGATATCATGTTAATTTTCTGTCTCGTTGATATGCCTAATATTGACAGTGGAGTGTTAAAGAAGTCTCCCATTATTATTTTGTGGGAGTCTAAGTCTCTTTTTAGGTCATTAAGAACTTGCTTTATGTACCTGGGTGCTCCTGTATTGGGTGCATATGTGTATATATATATATATATGTATATATATATGTATATATATATGTATATATATATGGATCATTAGCTCTTCTTGATACAGTGATCCTTTTACCATTATGTAATGCCCTTCTTTGTCTCTTTTGATCTTTGTTTGTTTAAAGTCTATTTTGTCAGAGAATAGGATTGCAACTCCTGATTTTTTTTGCTCTCCATTTGCTTGATAAATCTTCCTCCATCCCTTTATTTTGAGCCTACGTGTGTCCTTGCACGTGAGATGAGTTTCCTGAATAGAGCACACCGATGGGTCTTGACTTTTTATCCAATTTGCCCGTCTGTGTCTTCTGATTAGGGCATTTAGCCCATTTACATTTAAAGTTAATATTGTTATGTCTTAATTTGATCCTGCCATTTTGATGCTAGGTGGATGTTTTGCCCATTAGTTGACACATTTTCTTCATTGTGTCAATGGTCTTTACCATTTGGTACGTGTTTGGAGTGGGTGGTATTGGTTGTTCCTTTCCTTGTTTAGTGCTTCTTTCAGGAGCTCTTGTAAGGCAGACCTAGTGGTGACTGAATCTCTCAGCAATTGATTGTCCATAAAGGGTTTTATTTCTCCTTTGTTTATGAAGCTCAGTTTGGCTGGATATGAAATTCTAGGTTGAAAGTTCTTTTCTTTCAGGATGTTGAATATTGGCCCCCACTCTCTTCTGGCTTGTAGGGTTTCTGCTAAGAGATTTTCTGTTACTCTGATGGTCTTCCCTTTGTGGGTAACCCGACCTTTCTCTCTTGCTCCTCTTAGCATTTTTTCCTTATTTCAACCCTGGTGATTCTCATGATTATGTGCCTTAGGGTTGCTCTTCTCGAGGAGTGTCTTTGTGATGTTCTCTGTATTTCCTGGACTTGAATGTTGGCCTGGCTTACTAGGTTGGGGAAGTTCTCCTGGATAATATCCTGAAGATTGTTTTCCAGCTTGGATTCATTCTCTTCATCACATTCAGGTACACCTATCAAATGTAGATTAGGTCTTTTCACATAATCCCATATTTCTTGGAGGCTTTGTTTATTTCTTTTCACTCTTTTTTCTCTATTCTTGCCTTCTCGTTTTATTTCATTGAGTTGATCTTCAATATCTGATATCCTTTCTTTGCTTGGTCCATCCAGCTATTTAAACTTGTGTATGCTTCGCGAAGTTCTCATGCTGTGTTTTTCAGATCCATCAAGTGGTTTGTATTCTCTAAGCTGTTTATTCTAGTTAGCATCTCATCTAACCTTTTTTCAAGGTTCTTAGTTTCATTGCATTGGGTTAGCACATGTTCTTTTAGCTCTGAGAAGTTTGTTATTACCCACATTCTGAAGCCTGTTTCTGTCAATTCATCAGATTCATTCTCCATCCATCTTTGATCCCTACCTGGTGAGGAGTTGGAATCCCTTGGAGGAGGAGAGGCATTCTGGTTTTTGGTGTTTTCATCCTTTTTGCACTGGTTTCTTCCCATCTTTGTGGATTTATCTACCTGTGGTCTTTGTAGTTGGTGATTTTCGGATGGGGTCTCTGAGTGAACATCCTTTTTGTTGATATTGAAGCTATTTCTTTCTGCTTCTTAGTTTATCTTCTAAGAGTCAGACCCCTTTGCTGCGGGACCACTGGAGATTCACTCCAGACCCCACTTACCTGGGAATCGTCCACAGTGCCTGCAGAACACCTAGAGTTGCTGCCGGTTTCTTCCTCTGCTATCCTCGTCCCAGAAGGGTACCCGCCAGATGTCGGCCTGAGCTCTCCTTTATGAGGTGCCTCTTTGGGTATATGGGGGTCGGGGAGTTGCTTGAAGAGACAGTCTGTCCCTTATAGGAGCTCAAGTGCTGTGCTGAGAACTTTGTTGTTCCATGTAGAGCTGCTGGACAGGTACCTTAAGTCTGCTGCAGCTGAACTCATAACTGTCTCTTTTCCCAGGTGCTCTGTCCTAGGAAGGTTGGCTTTATTTATAAGTTCCTGTCATGCTGCTGCCTTTTTTCACAGATGCCCTGCCCCAAACGGAGTAGTCTAGTCACAGTCTGCCAGCAGAGGCATTACTGAGATGCCACAGGCTCTGCCTAGCTGCTATGTGAACTGCCTCGGTGGTGATGGACTGCGTCGGTAGTGGGGAATGCCCTTTCCCCCCACTGAGCTGGACCATCCTATCCAGGTGCACTTGCTACAAAACTCTCAGTCCAGAGCGTTTCAGATTGCTTATTTTGTGGGGGTGTTACCCGCCGATCCAGATCGCCTGACTCCCTGTCTCTGCCCCCTCCCTTTCAATTGAATGGGCGGCTCTGTCTCCCAGGTGTTCCAGGCCCCAGTCTAAACAACCTCCCAGACTTGTGTGAGTTTCCGTGCACCAACCTGGCACCAGCTGGAACCCCTGCACTGAAAACTCATGGTGCTTTTTGACCTAGGAATCTCCTGGTGAGTGAAAACTTGTTTGGAAATGTGGTGAGCACTCACCCTTTGCACTGTTCTTGCTGGGAACTGCACTCTGGAGCTGTTCCTATTTGGCCATCTTGGATCCACTCAAGATTTTTTTTTTTTAATATAGGAAATAGATGAAAAAATCTTCAGGGAAATAGATATCATAAAGAAAAAAACAATTACAACTTCTGGAAGTGAAAGACACACTTAGAGAAGCACAAAATGCACTGGAAAGTTTCAACAACAGACTAGAACAAGTAGAAGAAAGAACTTCAGAACCCAAATTTAAGACTTTCAAAGTAACCCAATCAGATGAAGACAAAGAAAAAAGAATTTTTGAAAGCTGGGACTAGGCATAATGGCTCATACCCTTAATCCCAACACTTTGGGAGGTGAGGTGGGTGGATCGCCTGAACTCAGGAGTTTGAGACCAGCCTGGGCAACATGGCAAACCCTGTCTCTACTAAACATACAAAATATTAGCTGTGCATGATGGTGGATGCCTGTGGTCCCAGCTGCTTGAGAAGCTGAGAGTGGGAGGATAACTTGAGCTTGGTAGGTGGAGGTTACGGTGAACCGAAACCACACCACTGCACTCCAGCCTGGCTGAAAGAGTGAGACCCTGTCTCAAAGAAACAAAAACAAAAACGGGCAAAGCCTCCAAGGTATTTGGAATTATGTTAAACATCCAAACCTAAGAATAATTGGTGTTCCTGAGGAAGAAGAGAAATTTAAAAGTTTGCAAAATTTATTTGAGGGAATAATTGAGGAAAACTTCCCTGGCCTTACTAGAGATTTAGACATCTAAATGTCAGAAGCTCAAAGAACACCTGGAAAATTTATTGCAAAAATATCATCACCTAGACACAGTCATTAGGTTGTCTACAGTCAAGACAAAGGAAAGGATCTTAAGAGCTGTGAGACAAAAGCATGAGATAACCTATAATGGAAAACCTATCACATTAACGGAAGATATTTCAGCAAAAACCTTCCAAGCCAGAAGGAATTGCTCTTCCATCTTTAGCCTCCTGAAACAAAATAATTGTCAGCCAAGAATTTTGTATCCAGCAAAACTAAGCTTCATAAAAGGAGAGCTAAAGTCTTTTTGAGACAAACAAATGCTGAATTCCACCACAGTGGAATAAAACTGGAAATTAACTCCAAAAGGAACTCTAAAACTGCAAATCCATGGAAATTTAATAATCTGCTCTTGAATGATCATTAAGTCAACAATGAAATCAAGATGGAAATTTTAAAATTATTTGAACTGAACAATAATAATGATACAACTTATCAAAACCTCTGGGTGATGCTAAGAGGAAAGTATATAGTATTAAATGCCTATATCAAAAAGCCTGAAAGAGCACAAATAGACAATTTAAGCTTATACCTCAAGGAATTAGGGAAACATGAACAAACCAAACCCAAACCCAGCAGAAGAAAAGAAATAACAAAGTTCAGAGCAAGAACTAAGTGAAATAGAAACAAACAAAAGGTTAATGAAACAAAAACCTGGTTCTTTGATAAGATAAACAAAATTGACAGACAATTAGTGAGATTAACCAAGAAAAGAGAGAAGATCCAAATAAGCTCAATTAGAAATGAAATGGGAGATATTACAACTGATACCACAAAAATACAAAAGATCATTCAGGGCCACTGTGAACACTTTTACATGCACAAACTGGAAAATCTGGAGGAGATTGACAAAGTCTGAGAAAATACAACCCTCCTAGATTAAATCAGGAAGAAATAGAAAATATGAGAAAAAAAATAATTAGCAAGATTGAAAGAATTACATGCACAAACTGGAAAATCTGGAGGAGATTGACAAAGTCTGAGAAAATACAACCCTCCTAGATTAAATCAGGAAGAAATAGAAAATATGAGAAAAAAAATAATTAGCAAGATTGAAAGAATATATTTTTTTTAATTGCCAGCAAAATGTCCAGAACCACATGGATTCACAGCTGAATTCTATCAGACATTCAAAGAAAATTGGTATGATCATACTGAAACTATTCCAAAAGATAGAGAAAGAAGGAATCCTCCCTAAATCATTCCATGAGGCCAGTTTCATCATAATACCAAAACCAGGAAATGACATAACTAAAAAAAGAAAACCACCACAGACCAATATCCCTGATGAACATAAAGGCAAAAATCCTCAACAAAATACAAGCTAACCAAATCCAACAGCATATCAAAAAAATAATGTATACCATGATCAAGTGGGTTTTATACCCATGATGCAGGGATGATTTAACATACCCAAGTCAATAAATGTGATACATCACATAAGCAAAATTAAGAACAAAACGTGTGATCATCTCAATAGATGCAGAAAAAGCATTGAACAAAATCCATCATCCCTTTATGACTAAAACCCTCAACAAAATAGGCATAGAAGGAACTTACCTCTAAGTAATAAAGGCCATCTATGACAAACCCACAGCCAGCATTATACTGAACAGGGAAAAATTGAAAGCATTCCTCCTAAGAACTGGAACAAGACAAGGATGTCTATTTTCATCACTTTTATTCAACATAGTACCAGAAGTCCTAGCCAGAGCAATCATCCAAATGGATGGAATACTACTCAGTTATAAAAAGGAACAAAACAATGGAATTCACAGCTACCTGGATGGAGTTGGAGACCATTATTCTAAGTGAAGTAACTCAGGAATGGAAAACCAAACATGATATGTTCTCACTTATAAGTGAAAGCTAGGCTCTAAGAACACAAAGGCATAAGAATTATATATGGACTCTGGGGACTGGGGAAGGGGTGGGAGGAGGGTGAAGGATAAAAGACTACACATTGGGTACAGTGTACACTGCTCAGGTAATGGATGCACCAAAATCTCAGAAATTACCACCAAAGAATGTATCCATGTAGCCAAAAACCACTGTTCCCCCAAAAACTATTGAAATAAGTCCAAACATTTTATCATGATCTGCAGGTCACTATCTGGGCCCTGCTTACCTCTCTGACCTCATTTCTGACCACTTCTCTTCATTCTCCCCATTTCACAGCCACAATGAAATTTTGTTGTTTGAATGCACTGAACTTAAACCTAGCTCAGAGCCTTCTTAGTTGCTCTTCTCTTACCTGACAAGCTATTCCTCCAAATGTTTCCAAGTCTAACGTCATTTTTATGTTCAAGATCTCAGTTTCATTTTCTCCTCTTCAGAATGACCTTCCTGGCCACTTGGCCAAAGTTCCCAAATACTACACTCAGCTTCTATTTACTACACTGTTCTGCTGTTATCTTATTCATAGCACTTTTCACTATATGAAATTTATCTTCTTTGTTTTCTTATGTATTATATGTCTCTCTTATTAGAATATAAACTTGATTAGGATACTAACCTTAATAGGCACCAGACTAGAAATAAATCACTTGTGTTCACTGCAGTATCCCTAGCACTAGAACAGTGCCTCTCAGCGAGATGCTCAATAAATGTTTATTGAATGAATTTATGGGCTTTAGTTATATTATATTGGCTACCAAATGGAAAGATATAACTGCAGGACAAAAAAAAAAACCTCAAGATAATTTTTCAATACTTATACTTTTTCTTAACATTTTGCCACCCAAAAAGGGCCTTTTGTGGTTAGCTTTAAGCATTTGCCTCTATATGTGAGAAGAGGGGCATTTCTTTGGTTGAAATTTCATTTCTTTCTGCTCTTAAAGTATGAAATGCAGACCTACCAGCATACAGGTCTACAAATTTCCCTAAGTGTTACAAGCAGTGAACATTAATGTCTTATTATATGATAGGCACTATGCTAAATACTTTTCTTTCATTTTCTAAATATATTTCTAATATTTCCCACAGTATAAGCACTATTATCCCCATTTTACAGATGAATAAGGGTCTGTGTAAGTTAACAATCTCCAAGTCACCTAGTTAATGAGACAAAAACTTAGACAACAAGACTTTACCTCAGAAGGCTGTACTTTCTTAATCGTTACTCTCTCTGACATCCTCCATACTGTCAGATATATCTGTGGAATAATCAAGGCAGATTATCCAGAGATGGATTCTAGCTCTACCTTTATGCATTTCATGCTTGTTTACCATACTACATTCTCCTCTGACAGTTATTTCCATACTACTTATTACTACCATCATTAACACCACTTTATTTAATCCTCTATTCTACCTCTGAGGCAGACACATGAGACAGTTTGTAAGTTTTATAAATTAAAACTTTCATATTTAAACAGGTTGTATTAGTCATTTTTCATACTGCTGATAAATCCCAAAGTGTTGGGATTACAGGTATTAGCCACTGAGCCCAGCCCTCCAGTATAACGTTTAATAGCAGTGACAAGAGTAGACATCCTTGTCTGATTCCTGATCTTAATAGAAAAGTATTTAGTTTTTCACCATTAAGTATGATGTTAGCAGTGTATTTTTCATAGGTGCCCTTTATCAAGTTGAAGACATTTCCCTATACCCCTCACTTTATGAGTGCTTTATCCTGAATGGGTGTTGGATTTTGTCATATGCTTTTTCCACATCTATGGAAATGATGTGGTTTTGTTCTTTAGTCTATTAAAATGGTATATTATAATAATTGATAATTCATATGGTAAACCAACCTTACATTCTGGGATAAATCCCACTTGGTCATGGTTTATAATCCTTTTTATACATTGCTATATTTGGTAGGCTGGTACTTTCCTGAAGATTTTTGCATATATATTCATAAACGATACTGGTGTTTAGTTTTATTTTCTTATGATGTCTTTATCTGGTTTGTATATCAGGTTAAAACTTGTCTGGGAAATGTTTCCTCCGCTTTTATTTTCTGGATTTTTCTTTAAATATTTGGTCAGATTTACCAGTGAAGCCGTCTGAGCATGGGCTCTTTTTGTGGGGATTATTTGAATTACTAATTCAATTTCTGTCTTGTTATAGATACATTAAGATGTTCTATTTCTTCTTAAATCAGTTTCAGTAATTTGTGTTTTTCTAGGACGTTGTCCATTTCATCTAGATTATCTAATTTACTGACATATCATTCTTCTTTTGCAACGCTTTTTATTTCTATAGGTTCAGTAGTCCTCACTTTCAGTCTTGATTTTAGTTGAGTCTTCTTTTTTGCTTAGTCCATCTTGCTAAACATTGATCAATTCTGTTGATCTTTTCAAAGATACAACTTGCGGTTTTGTTTATCTTCTTGTTTTTCTATTCTCAATTCATTACCTTCTGCCGTAATCCTTATTATTTCCTGCCTTCTACTATCTTTGTTTTAGATTGCTCTTCCTTTTCTAGTTTTCTAAAATTAAAGGCTAGGTTATTGATTTCAGAACTTCTTTTTTAAAAATATAGACATTTACAACTATACATTTTCCTCTAAGCACTGCTTTTGCAGCATCCCATAAGTTTTGGCATGTTGGGTTTTCATTTTTATTTATCTCAAATTATTATCTAATTTTCCTTTGGCTTTATTTTTCTTCTTTGACTTATTGGTTATTTAACAATGTTTTGTTTAATTTCCACATATAGGTGAATTTCAAAAATTTCTGTTGTTAACATTTAATTCCATTGTGATGGAAAAAAAATACTTTGTAAAATTTCATTCCTTGAATTTGAGACTTGTTTCATTGCCTCATAGATGGTCTATCTTGGAGAATGTACCACATGCGCTTGAGAAGAATGTGTATTCTGCTATTTTTAGGAGTGTTCTATAGGTGTCTCTTAGATCTAGTGTTGTTTAAGTGTTCAATATTCTTGCTGATTTTCTTCTGATTGTTTCATTATTGAAAATGACCTATTGAGATTTTAAATTATTATTGTGAAATGATCTATTTCTCCCTTCAGATATGTCCATTTTCTCTTTATGTATTTGGGGCTCTATCATTAGATTAATATATATTTATAATTATTACATCTTCCTAACAGATTAACCCTTTTATCATTATAATATATTCTTTTTTTTATTTTTATTTTTTTTAGAGACAGAGTTTCACTCGTTACCCAGGCTGGAGTGCCATGGCGCGATCTCGGCTCACCGCAACCTCTGCCTCCTAGGTTCAGGCAATTCTCCTGCCTCAGCCTCCTGAGTAGCTGGGATTACAGGCACGCGCCACCATGCCCAGCTAATTTTTTGTAGTTTTAGTAGAGACGGGGTTTCACCATGTTGACCAGGATGGTCTCGATCTCTTGACCTCGTGATCCACCCACCTCGGCCTCCCAAAGTGCTGGGATTACAGGCTTGAGCCACCGCGCCCGGCCCCTATAATATATTCTTATTTATCTCTACTAGTAGTTTTTATCTTAAAGTCTATTTTATCTGATACTAGTAAAGCCACCTCAGTTCACTATGGTTCCATTTGCATTGTGTATCTTTTTCAAACCTTTTACATTCACCTATATGTATCTTTGTATTTAAAGAGAATCTTTTATAGACAGCAAACATATAGTTGGAACTTATTTGAGATAAAAAAAATTACTGTCGACAATCTCTACCTTCTGATTGGCTTAATTCAGTTGCATCTAATGTTATTGTTATATGGTTGTATTTATGTCTGCCAGTTTTTCCTGTATTTTAAAAATGTGTTTGTTTTCTGTATGTCTCATGACTATTTTGTTCCTCTGTTCTTTTACTACCTTCTTTTGTATTAAGTAGGCTTTGTCAAGTGTATCATCTTTAATTCCTTTAATAATTTTTTGAACTTTTTGGGGGGTTATTTTCTTAGTAATAACCACAGGGGCTACAATATATATTTTAACTCATCAGAATCTACTGCAAATGTATACAAACTAAATTCCAGCAAGATATAGAAGCTTTACTTCTACATAGTTCTGGTCCCTTCCCCAACATTTTGTGTTGTTTTTTGTTGTACATATTATGTCTATATATGTTACAAATCAAATACCATATTGTTATAATTATTGTTTTATTTAAAGAAGTTAATAGAATACAAACATACTTAAAGATATTTCTATCTTACCCATCTAAATACACATATACATCTATACAAATATATCTATATAGAACCATAGCTGTAGAAATATATTCTTTCTTTCTTATTTGCCGTTTCTGGTTCTCTTCATTTGTTTCTGTGGATTTGAGTTATTATCTTCTATTATTATTTTATTCCCATATAGCTTTATTTCCATCCCCCTCCATTGTGTTTATCGTCAGTTGTATGTATACATGTTATAAGCCCAATAAAATGTTATATTATTTTATGAAATTGTCTTTAATCAGTTAATAGAAGAAAGGGAAAGAAATATGTAATTATACCGTCCTTTATTATTAGCTACATACTTATTGTAACTCTTTATTTGTAAGGATTTGAATTACTATTTTGTGTCTCTTCCTTTCACCTGAAGAACTTCCCTTTAGTATTTTTTGTAAGGCAGGACTACTACCAATAAATTCTCTCAGTTTTTCTTTGTCTCAGAATGTCTTTGCTTCACCTTTATTTTTGAAAGATAACTTAGCTGGATATAGAATTCTTTTTTGGTAGCTTTTTTTTCTTCAGCTCTTTAAATGTCATTTACTTCCTTCTGGCCTCCATTGTTTCTAATGGCATGCTAGCTGTCAGTCGTTTTATGATTTCCTTATATGTATTTTTTTTCACTGCTTTCAAGACTTTATTTTCATTTTCAGAATTTTGATTATGATATGTCTGGATGTGGATTATTTTTCCACGTATACTACTTAGAATTCAATGAATTTCTTGAATGTAGTATTTTTTTTCAAATTTGTAGAAATTTTAGTCATTATTTTATTTCTGTATTTCTTTACATATTGTTTTTCTTTTTCTCTATCCTTTCCTGTTTTTAGAGATGGGTGTCACTCCCTTATCCAGGCTGGAGCGCAGTGTCTGTTCTTTCCTTCTGGTACTCTCAAAATGTATTTGTTGATGTATTTAATGGTATAGCACATTTCTCTGAGGCACTGTTTATTTTCTTCATTTCTTTTTTTTCCCCCTGCTTTCCTTAGTTCTTCGAACATATTTATAATCATTGCTTTGAATTTTTTACACAATAATTCCAACATCTTTGTATGATAAGGCCTCTAAAATGTAGTTTCTACTGCCTGCTGTTTTTCCTAATTATAGGTCACACTTTGCATGTTTCTCTGCATGGCTCAGTTTTTTGTTGAAAACAATATTTTAGGTAAAATATTGTAGTAACGCTGTATACTGACTCCATCCACCCTTCCTGGGTTTGTGGTTATTTGTTTTGTCATTTGTTTATCTGTTTGGTTATTTAGCTGGACTAATTCTGTGAAGTCTATTTCACCCACAGTCTGTAGCCTCTGATATCTCTGCTCTGATTTTTTACCTGGGGTTATCTTTTAGCCTGGCTTTTTATGGATCACTCCTTGGTCAATATAAGCCATTTTGTGGTAATTTTTATCCTCTACTGTCAAATATGTATGTGGATTGGAGACTGCTTTCATAATTCAGGGAGTTTTGTGGTTTTGCTCTGGGACTGGTAGTTTAGAAGTTTTAGCCAGGGACTGGTAGCTTGGAAATTTTGTCTCCAGTCACTCCTCAGAGGATACAGCCTTCAGCATATACAGTCTTACAGACCCAGTCATGATTATATTTCATTTTAAAGTGGGTAGAATAGCTTATTGTGCAGTCAGTGATGCACCACAGGTTGTACTATATTTATATCCCCGAGTCAGTAAGGTAACAGCTCTTTGCTAATCAATCTGAATGTGGCTGGGGAATACTTTCAAGTCTGCACCACATCTTGCCCTGATTACTACTGAGTAAGCAGAGCCTACGAGTAAGCACAGCCTTACAGACCCCAAGGATGAGTGAGCTCTTAGTGGGTCACTTTAGCTGTATGTTTCCCTGCTTCTCTCTGTTAAGCTTCTGGCTGGTCCTCTTTGTTTCTTTGTTGCTATTAGTTTCATGCAGCTATTAGCCTTCCAATTGTTCACCAACAAAAAAATAATTTCTGCCTTATAGCCACGTAATATAACTGTAATTCATACTTTTCTTACCTTTACAAAGTGACTAGAAAATAAAAGATTAGCCACTGAGTGGACACCCTAAACCAGGGGTTGGCAAGGTTTTTCAGTAGAAAGTCAGAGAGTAAATTCTTTAGGCTTTGCAACCCACATGGTCTCTTGTAACTACTCAACTCTGCCATTATAGCACAAGAGCACCCAGAGATAACATATAAATGAATGAGTGTGGTTGTTTTCAATAAAACATTACAGTTGACCCTTAAACAATGTGAGAGTTAGGGGCGCCAACCTACCGTGCAGTCAGAAATCCCATTATAATTTTTTACTCCCCAAAAACTTAATTACTAATAGCCTACTTGTAGAAAAATTAATTTTGAAATAATGTATATTTATTGCAATGCATATTTAAGTAAACCTCGCTACTTCCAATCGAGTATTAACATATTAAATTGCCGATAGTACCTTCGAGTTTCCTTCATTGCTGTTTGCTAAATTAGCCTACCTTTATGCTTTGACAGTATTGTATTTTCAGCTTAGACTAAACTTTAAGTTTTGAATTTTCTTTATTTTGTTAACTGTAGATATCGTGTTGAAGGGATAATTCCAGAATCAGCAGCTAAACTATCTGATTTCCTCTACCAAACTGGAGGCAGAGTTACATGGGATAAATCATTGCAAGTGTATGATATGGTACACAGGATTGATTCGGTAATTTGTTGTTTTAATACTAGACTTTTAGTACATTAATATGTTTTTAGTTTATACCTTAGTGAGTTGAGTTTATTAAAACTATGTTATGTAGACAAAGTATTTTATAGTTTCAAATTGACTTGAAGTCTTTATAAAAGCCTTAAAAGTTCCCTCTTTATTTTCCAAGGGTTTAATTCTAATTAGCTTTATTCTGCTTGTAAATGTGTATTACATTTTGAATCTGGTAAGCTCTCTTGCAATGTGTGCCATTTGTTATAAGGGAACAGAACTCAGGGATTCACCTCCGTTCCATGGAAAACAAAGGTTAAGTATGCCCCCTTGATGGGAAGTCTATAGACCTATTTTAGTTATGTTACATTAGGTATTAGGAAACTTACAATCATGGCAGAAGGGGAAGCAAGCACATTTTACCATGGCAAAGCAGGAGAGAGAGGAAGCACGGGGGAGATGCCACACACTTTTAAACCATCAGATCTCATGAGAACTCACATCACAAGAACAGGAGCAATGCAGACACATACCATAAGGACTTAAAGAAAAGCAGCATGTAATGTTTAAGAGTAAGTGTATGAGACCGTTCTCACACTGCTCTGAGGAAATACCCAAGACTGGGTAATTTATAAAGGAAAGAGGTTTAATTGACTCACAGTTCTGCATTGCTGGGGAGGCCTCAGGAAACTTATAATCATGGCAGAAGGCAAAGGAGAAGCAGGCACCTTCTTCACCGGGCAGCAGGAGAACAGCATGGGGGAAACTGCCCCCATGATCCAATTGCCTCCACGTGGTCCCTCCTTTGACAGGTGGAGATTACAATTCAAGGTGAGATTTGGGTGGGGACACAGAGCCAAACCACAGCAGTAAGGATAAAGTAAGGAAATAACATTATATAGAAGGTTGAAGTTTAGGAACTCTTTCAAATATGTTATCTCAGTTAAACAGATATAAAGAGGGAAAATAAAAGAAAAAACACAAAGGTAACTGGAGTAGAAAGTTAAAGATACAGTTGAGAGAAGAGAAAATGTGAGAGACAAGTATGGTTTAGGGAGAGACAGAAGAAAGGATCAGTATGAGGTAAGGGCAGAATGAAAGCTCAGGTGCAGAAAAAATGAATGAAATGACAGGAATAATGATACACGGTAAAAAGAGGTTGTATTAGTCTGTTTTCACACTGCTATAGATAACTACCTGAGACTGAATAATTTATGAAGAAAAGAAGTTTAATTGACTCAAAGTTCTATAGGCGTCACAGGAAGCATGACTAGAAGGCCTCAGGAAATTTACAATCATGGCAGAAGGTGAAGGGGAACACCTTGGCATGAGATAACAGGTAACTCTCTTGTTTCTTTGGCAGAAAAGGAGAGAGAGGGAGCTAAGGTGGAAGTGCCACATACTTTTAAACCATCAGATCTCATGAGAACTCATTATCACGAGAACAGTGATTTGGAAGTCTGCCCTATGATTCAGTCACCTCCCACCAGGCCAATCCTTCAATTAAACATGGTATTTGGGCAGGGACACAAATCCAAACCATATTAGAAGTAGCAACAAGGATGAAGAAATGGGATAAGTGATTCTAAACTTTGGTCCAGCACACTGTAGATATCGCATTTATTTATTAAAGCCATTATAAAAATAACCACCTGGAGGGATGGGGGATGATTCTTCTCTCCTCCTGTAATGTATTAAAATTCATTCCCCATTTCTGTTATTATTTGTGTTTTCTCCCTCTCAGGAAATCTGTTTGTGGGGGAATCCTGACTTTGTTCCAACCTCTCCCAAACTGATGTGTATGTTCTTTTGACTAATTAATTCACTTCACTAATACTTTTTGAGCAACTGTTGTGAACAACATGCTGTTTCAGGCACTAGGGACATATAAGGGAAGAAGAAGAAATTGTCCCTGCTTTCACAAAACTTATATTCTCATCAGAAGAGACATAATAAATAAACAATTTTTTAAAACTTACCATATAATGAAGGCTAGGATTGGTATGAGTATTATGAAGGATAATAGTAATATCCTTATTACTATTAATAACAATGGTAATAACCAGGAGAAGCTAATTGATAGCTAGAGAATTGGGAAAGGCCTCTCTGAGTAAGAGACATTAGAAACCTTGGTAACAAAATGGAGATTAGGGAGATAGACATGCAAAGATCTGGGAGAGAGTAACAGACATAGGGGAAAGCAAATGCAAAGGCCTTGTGGTGGAGAGTTTGGCAGTGTTCAATCAAGAGGTAAACAAGGTCTATGGGGTTTGACCATAAAAAGCAAGAAGAGTGGTTACGAGGTGAGAGGTTAGGCTTGGATCAAATTCTGCAAGAGTCTTAAAGGTCAGGGGGAGAAGTTTTGCTCTACATTCAGTGGGAAGCCATTGGAGTGTTTTAAGCAGGGAAGTGACTGATTTGATTTACACTTTTGAGAGACAGCTGCTGAAAGAGCATGGATTGTAAGGGGTAAGAATGAAATCACCAAGAATAGTTAGGAGGCTATGAGAGTAAGCTAAATGAGACATCTTGGTGACTTGTGCTAGGATGATAGATGTAGAGATGGAGGTAAGTCAGGGAACCCAAAGATATAGAGATAGAGTCAATAGGGCTGTCTGATACAGGGAGAGAGGAATCAGGTAAGTTTTCTAAAACTGGATTGTGTTGTAATTGCACAAATACATTTCCTTTAGGAAACTCATTGAACTGTATACTTAAAATAGGTGAATTTATGGTATGTATATTATACTCAAGCTGTTTTTAAAAATGAGTCCTAGATTTCTGGCTAATAAAAACTTTATTTAAAAGAGATAAGAAATGTGAATGATTGAATAAAGGAAATTTTTATGATTTTCACAAATAATTGTATTTGTAAAATTTCAGATCACTAGGCCTTAGGTTCTTTAATTCTGCAATCTGCATTCATTTATCAAAGCAAACAAAAATAAATAAATAAGCCACATATCTGCCATCATTTTATCATTTACTTAGAATTCTGTAGTTTTACCTACTTTTATTAAACTGATCTTAAAATCTGGGAGAGAAGAGCTGCAAAAAAGCCCATGAAGGTGAATCTGTTTCATCTTGTAGAAAGTTCTTGATCTTCATCTTATCAATCAGTTTTATTTTGTAGAGAGTAAGTTCTACACAAAAAACACATGTCCATGACCTTGGGATTTGAACATTCAGTTTGAGAACCAATGGACATCACAAATGAAAATCCCGAAATTAAACTATTTCATTTATCTTTGTGTGATACTAATCATACAGTTTGATTAGTGCTTCAGATATTTCTATTGTTGCAAATCATACGTTATAATAGAATACTAGATGTGACATCCAAAAACGTGAAAACAAACTCAGAGATTATGTGACTTACTCAAGGATAATGCAGCTAGTATGTGGTAGAACCAGGACTTGTACCCAGTCTCCTAATTCCAAATTTTGTGCCCTTTCCAGTATACCATGTATCTCTGAATAGCATTATACTGCAAGAGGAATTATTTTACCCTTCTGTTAATATTTATAGTATTCATCTCCAGGACTATGTTTTATTTAGTTAATTATTTTTAAAATAATAATCATTTTTTTAGAGATAGGGTCTTACTCTATTGCCCAGGCTAGAGTGCAGTGGTGTGATCAAAGCTCACTGTAGCCTCAAACTCCTGGGTTCAAGCGATCCTCCTACCTGAGCCTCCCAAGTAGCTGGAATTACAGGCATGTGCCACTATGCCTGGTCAAGGATGTATTTTAACTGCCTCCTCTTCAACCTACTGGTGAGAGAGAGAGTCCCACTCTAGGGTTATAGGGATGGCCAAATACATAATACTCATTACTGGAGAAGTGAGGTATACTGAAGTTTATTAATCATTAATCACAGACCAGGGAGGGAGGACAAACTATGCCACACACGGCAACATGGGAACAGAATGAATACCTACGGGCTGTGGGAGGCAGCCTTTGCATCAACAGGATAGGGTGAGCCCCAGTTCTTGCAGGAGAATGTGATTGACTTGTTTGAATTCCATGGGCCATCAGGGAGATGAAACCACTAAACAGAAATAAAAAATAATAACTGTGCTGGTCCTGTTGAGAAGCAGGATTGTTTGGCTAGGGTATTTTATCTGCAGGAATGAAGAAGGAAAGGAATGTGCAGTTAGGCCATTCAGGACCCTCCTGGTTTCACCCTATGCTGGTTTTACCAGCATATGATACTGGGCTTTAATTTTAGACCTTACCCCACAGGGTGCTAAATCTATGTATTTTTTAAAATACATTACTTAGCCTATGTGGAGTAGCAGAAGTAGTACTGTATGGGGAATCAGGAAGCCTGGGTTCTATTTCTGTACTTATCTCTAGTTGTGCATGTGATTTAATTTGTTAGGCTTCAATTTCTCCATCTAAAAATGGAAAGAGTAGATGATCTCAAGATTGCTTCTTGAATTTTCTATACTCATTGATTTAACGCTCCTTTAACATTCAAAATCCAAGCTGATTTGCTGATAAGGTCTTAAAATTTCAAAGTCCTGCTTTTTCCAAATAGAGGCCAATCATATGCAATAAAATTTGGGAGGGAAATGAAACATAATAGATACTAAATAATTGTTGTAAACTTTATGGTTTGAATTGTTGCAGGACACTTTCATATGTCATACCATTACACAAAGTTTTGCTATGGGCTCCATTTCTCCTCGAGACTTTATCGACTTAGTGTACATCAAGTGCTACGAAGGAAATATGAACATTATCAGTTGTAAGTTGAAACATTTTGCCCATATCTTGGAATTACTATGAGCCATTAATAAGTGTTTTCCAGAAATAAAAAGAAAATAAATGTTTTCCCTTTATTCAGAGTTTGAAAGAAATCATATTTATAATTACTGACTTTTAAAATGTACTCAGTGGGATCAACAAGTACACATATCATATAGACATGTCTGGGGACACTCTGAAGGTCCCATTTATGTAACAATCAATGTTTACAACATCTCTTAGACTTCCCCAGCATACATCCTGTAGCACAGGGTATAGACAGATACTTGTAGCCTAAAACATCAAGGTATACATTTTTTAAATCCTAAGTAACAAAATTAACTGTTAGATATAATTTTATATTTGAATTGCTTAGAATGGGCATACCCAGTAGCTGATAAAACTGTAAAAGAAATTTCCACTAGATGGCTCTTCATATAAATGTGCTTATATTTCTTTTAGAAACTGCAGGTTTTGATATATCCCTATTCCCATTCCCAAATGTGTCACTCTGTAAAATGCAAATATGTAATCATTTTCTAATTTGCATTATTTGATCAAACATACCATTTCATACCATAAGGATCTACAGACTCAGATAATTTAAAATAACTCATGGTGAAGGAATTTTGGTAGCACAGTGGCATAGAGCCCTTTTTTCTCTATGATTTGAATTAATTTCACCATTCCTATCTGAATAGTTTCCCCTATTGTAAAGTACTTGGGAACAGGGACAATTAAGTTTTATTAATTATTATTTCTCAACAAGATTTCACTTCCTCCGAGGTATCTTTCATACTCTTAAGTTTCAGAGTCCAGATTGAGTTGCAGCACTCATTCAAACCCAGTTAGCTCTTTCTACAGCATACCACTAAGGGCTGATGTTCACAATGTTCATATATGTCTAATTGTCTTGTTTTTGAAATGAGGGTACATATAATGTATTCACTGCCTGCAACATAAAATAGTCTGCCTGAACAGAGGGTAGATCTGTTATTTTCCACATTTTGAAGCAGACCATTACTATATAATTATTAGTGATCAGAGGGAAGCTAAAAAAGAAGTAGAGGTTAAAATCGACATTTAGAGGTAATCAATCACGTGGTGCACAAATCACTACTGAATTTTCTGTAAGAAGTTTCCGTTGAATGAATTTTTGATCAATACTCATGGTTTTCTTAAGGTTTCTTTCTTTTTTTAATTCTACTCTACATGTTGCTTTAAGCTAAATATTTTGCTTGCATTATGTCACTAGAGAGGAAACTGAAGTTCATGGAAATTAAGCGGTTAAGAAATTAAGTTACATAGCTAGTAAGCAGCTAAACCAGAATTAAAACTCAGATCTTTCTGATTTTCCAAAATAAGTGCTAACTACCACACCATATGCTTCATAAAAGACCCATACCTGCTTGTAGACTACAACAGATTTTTTAAAAGAAGACAAGTATAATTTCCATATTTCAAACAGAGAAAAAATCTTTTATAATAACATCACTTCTGGCAGTACTATTATAGGCTCTGTTGAGATAATAAATAAATCATAAAAATGGAAAATTCATTCAACTACTCTAGTCTCCTAAGTTAGTGTTTCACATTGTATTGATTTCCTTATGTAAAATCATATCAGAAAATCCATCTTCTCTGACAAGAGCAGGATTCAGTTGCACAGAATAAACAAATATATTTTTAGAAATATTTTAGAAACAGCATATATATTATCATAAATTAAATCATAAACTACCCCCTCTGCATTCATATACAATACAGATACTAGGTTGCATAATTCTAAAATGAACTCTACTGATTTTTAGTTATGATTTGAAGTTAGCTACAGGGAATGGCAGAGGGAGTGTTTTAAACTATCTTTATTAACAGACCACCTAACCACTTCAAATATTTTATTAAAAAAAAAAAAAACCATGATTAACACAAAAATCTATGAACCCACGACCCTAGGAGAATAGTTTTCACACAAAGCTAGTTTTCAGTTTTCACTCAAACCCAGTGATATTTTAAGTTAGTTATCAGCAATAACTATTCCCTGAGATTTGAGCTACCTTTTCCTTCAAATCTAAGAAAATAGTTAAATGATACTTTTAACCATTTTTATTGTATACAGAAGTTGACAGCATCTTTAGAAATACTAGCAGGAAAAAGTTTAAAAGGACAACAGTGCTCATACTGGTGTTTTTTCAATTTTGGCTTGTGTGCACCTTCATATGTGCAAATACACATTCACATGTATAAAACTAATGTTAATGCTGATAACTAACTTAAATGCTATATTATCTAGTTTTTTAAATATGCTACTGGAAATAGTTTTTCATCTTTGGGAAACAGGTTTCATTTTAATTTTTTTTATCTCTTAGCTAAAAGTGTGGATTTTCCAGAATATCCTCCATCTTCAAATTATATCCGTGGTTATAACCACCCTTGTGGCTTTGTATGTTCACCAATGAAAGAGTAAGTATTATTTGCACTTATTTATTTTAACAGCTTTTTGGTTCGACTTGTGATTTAGTTCAAGATTCCTGCTCATCAGTAGAAATATGTACCAGCATATTCTGTTGGGGAAAAAACCTGTGGCTCAACATGATTTTTAAAATAACTTCTTATAATCGTTTTCATTTTAAGTATAATCAGAATGGATACTTCCCTATAAAGTTGATCTGAGTTTCTGAGAATAGTCAAACACACACAAGCATTTCCCAGCAGTTAAGCTTCCTTGATGTTTTCTATTTCTCCATTAGAGTCATTTCTGTAAATTATTAAGGAATTTTTGTGAATTAAAAAATAAATACTCCTAGAATTAGAACATACTTATATTAGTAACGAATGCTTTACTTTGAATGAAATCTTCCCAATGGACTACGTACTAAGAGCAGATACCTGCAAAATGAGATCCAGCAGTTATAGTTAGAAAAAAGAAAAGCTGAAGAAATCAGAGATGAGTCACTACGTAAAGGTGGCCTCCGGATAAAATGGCAGCATATAACATACATATTTTGCAAAGGCATAAACTCTATTTCAATGTATATCATTTCACAAGTTCATTAGGTTTTAATGTTTGCTAAATGATTTTTAATTAAGTAAAAGATTTTGGACCATGAAAACAGATATATTGGTCAGATAAAAATGTATGTGAAGGAAGCCCAAATGAAATTAAATTTTGGATCTGTATTCCTTGACATTTCCTCTGCTGAAATAGAAAACTAAAAAACCTCATAATTATTCACATTATTGTATAGGATTTGTTGATACAGATAATAATAACAATGTGTGGTCTTTCTACCCATTTGTCAATTTTGAATCTATGGTCAAGACTTTATTCCCAAAACAAATGAAGGATAATTACTCCAATTCAGCAAGGTAAATCAACTGCTTGCATGGACTATAGTTGGAAAATTACACACCTTAAAAGTGTGCTTCACAAGCCAAGTCCCCTTCTTGCACCTTGTCAATGTAAAAGTGCACTCCAGTAAATGTTGGAAAGGCTTTCTTATGTGTGTAAAGCCATCATAAACACAAATAAAGATTTAAGACCATACAAACTACCAGAAAGGAGAGTAGTCCCCCCCCCCTTTTTTTTTTTTGAGACGGAGTTTCGCTCTTGTTACCCAGGCTGGAGTGCAATGGCGCAATCTCGGCTTACTGCAACCTCCACCTCCTGGGTTCAGGCAATTCTTCTGCCTCAGCCTCCTGAGTAGCTGGGATTACAGGAACGCGCCACCATGCCCAGCTAACGTTTTGTATTTTTAGTAGAGATGGGGTTTCACCATGTTGACCAGGATGGTCTCGATCTCTTGACCTCGTGATCCACCCGCCTCGGCCTTCCAAAGTGCTGGGATTACAGGCGTGAGCCATCGCGCCTGGCCCTCCCCCTTTATCCATGGAGTTATGTTCCATGACTCTAAATAAATGCCTAAACCCATGGAGAGTACCAAACTCTATGTATACACCATGTTTTTGATCTCATAATCAAGAGGGCTACTAAGTGACTAATGGGTGGGTGGCCTATACAGCCTAAATATGCTGGTAAAGGGATGATTTCACATCCTATGTGGGACAGAGCAGGACGGTGTAAGATTTCGTCACACTACTCCATAATGTGCAATTTAAAACTTATGAATTTTTCTTATTTCTGGAACAGGTTGAATTGGGTAAATGATATTGCAGAAAGGGAAACAAAGGATAAGAGGAAACTAAGATGTTCTCAATCTAACCATTTATGGCTAAATGTTTATGTGTGAACCCTGCATAGAGAAAAATATAAGAATTTTATAAATGGACGATCACACTATTTGTTGGAATGGTAGTCTTCCTTAAAAATGTTATAAAACTATATTCCCCCTTGCACATTTTTAAGTTGACATTAAAATTTTTCATAGGATTACACTGATGAAAAGTAAATTACATTGATGAAAAGTACAATTCCCAGTGTGTGTGAAATATTGACATTTTAAAAATGGTTACATCATCCTTATAAACATATACAGTATGTTATAAATACCATAACTTGAAACCCACCATTAAATTATCCATTTCAAAATATATACAACCTTTAACAGTCAGAACATTTACATCATTCTGTTCCTCCTTGAACTCACATTTTTATTTTTCCCCTTCATATAATTTTATTCTAATAGAATATATTTTATGCTTTGAGTTCTTTCATAGTCATCCTAATTCTCCATAAAAATGACATGTTTAAAGTTTTAAAATTTGTTTTATTTCCTACAACCATACTATCTAAAAATTAAAAATATATATGTGCCTTCTGGATTAAGTTGTTATAACATATTGATCACAATTAAAACTATTTAATTACAAATTTAAATACAAATTTTGTTACATAATTATTAAACATAATTCAAGCTGTCATTAGAAACATGTATTTTATTATTAGCAAAACTGAAATAGCACTTACTAGTGCTAGGCACTGTTATAAACAATTGGCATATATTGACTCATTTGATCTTCAAAGTAATCCCATAAAGTAGGTAGCATGACAATGCCCAATTGGCAGGAAAGAAAGTGGAAGCCCAGAGTGATTAACTATCTGAAGGTTACATACAGGTAATAGGAAAGCTAAGTTTCAAACCAAGGCAAGCTAGTTCCTGACTCCATGCTTTTAAACATTACACTCATTTCATTTAACTGTGGGTGTATATTACTGATAAAAAAAGACAGCATTCAATATCAAGTCTACTACTGCTTTCATTTTAAGAAAACTGAAGAAAATTTATTAACATAAATATGTTAAAATGGTGAGAGTATAATGCCAGCACTGTCATTCAATGCCTTGAAATCTTTCTGAA
>NW_016107593.1:461361-463453 GCF_001604975.1 Cebus imitator
AAAAAAAAAAAAAAAAAAAAAAAAAAAAGACCTGTCAGCTGACAACTCAATTAGATCCTTAAGTTTTACTGAAAAAAAAAAAAACTGACATGACTTGGGAAAGAATTTTTTCTCAACTCACTTCTAATCAAATTTTCCTTTTAGCATCTCAAAGATTTTTATATACCAAAGTAAAGTACCATAGTACTATTTCGTGCGGATAACAGGTATGCCTGTGTTGAATAAAGCAAGAGAAGTGCGATTCTGAACAGGCTGATAGGAAAGAAAAAGTCCACATCTCCATCAGAGATGGAGGCACGGTTATAAACAATTTACAGATCAGATCGAGGAAAAAATGTAATTACAGATCAGATTAAGGAAAAAAATGCAGATAGAAGTTAGAGATTTGAAAATTTATTCTCTTAAAAGTGTTCATCCTTTCACTGGGTTAGAATATAAAATACCACTTAGAGTGCAGTTTGGAATTAACATGTCAAAAAGCCAAATGCGCAAACCTTTGAGCTAGAAATTCTAAGTATTTATAAAAGTATAAATGGGGCCAGGTGATGCCTCACCTGGCCTGTAATCACCCTCACCACACCTGTAATCCCAGCACTTTGGGAGGCCGAAGTCGGAGGATCGTTTGAGGCCAGAAGCTTGAGACTAGCCTTGGCAACATAATGAGACCTTGTCTCTTTAAAAAATTTTTAAAGAGCCTGTGGTTCCAGCCACTCACAAGGCTGAGGCTGGAGAATCGCTTAAGCTTAGGAATTTGAGGCTGCAGTGAACTATAATCACGTCACTGCACTCCAGCCTGGGCAACAGAGTAAGACTCTGTCTCAAAAAAAAAAGTGTAAGTGGAGACATTACAAAAATTTAAAATTTTTATTGCAGCTTTACTTACAGTAGTAAGTAAAAAAATTTTATTGCAGCTTTACTTACAGTAGCCAAAAGTGAGAAACAACCTAAATGATAGTCAATCAAAGGACTGTTAAATAGAATATGAAATACTGTCTGTAGCCATGAAAAACAGTTAAGTAGACACAGAAGGAAGTTCATGGTATCCTATTAAGATGAAAATAAAACTAGTTGCAGAAATATATCTCCATTAAAAAATGAAAACTATATATGTGAGGTGCATATTCACTTACGTACATATGTATGCTGTCTTTGTGTAAATATATAGACAGTCACCTGAAAAGATAACAATTAAAACTATAAACAGTGATTATCTCTGGGAAACAGAATAAGGGGAATAAGGGAGGGATAATTTTCTTTAATTACAAAAAAAATTTATATTGTTTAAATTTTCATAATAAGCATACATTACTTTTAGAATTTTAAAAAGTCAATAAAAAGACAAAGGAAAAGGTGCCTAAAACTGAAGATTTTAAGAAATATTCTAGCCACTTGATACTTTTAAGTAAAATTTTTATAAGTATGTCGATGGTGAATAAGACAAGAATCCTGCTCTCCAAAAACCTTTAAATTCAGTAGGTAAATCTAAAAATTCCTTTTCTTTTCTTAACTCTCCCTTTGCTTACAGAAATCTAGCATATTCCAAAATAGTGATGTTTGTCCATACAGAAATGAGAGGAAAATTGTCCCCAGCAATAATTGAAAAAGCTATGCCTTCCAACTTAGTAAACATCATCTTCAATGCAAAAGATGGAATAAAGGCACACAAAACTCCATCAGGACGTGGATTTCATCATAATAGTCATTCCTGATACCAAAAGAAGAAATGAGGCCATTCTGCTTTAAAATCATGTGTAATAGTTATTGCAGTTTACTTCTAAGTCAACACACATAAATAATACTGTTAAACTATTCTAGACAGTATTCTTGTACACATTTCTGAAGATTGTTCATGAAAATAAGAACTCACTGTTGCACAAGAAAATGGCATTAAATATAGTTTTTAATCTCACATAAGAATGATGTTAAATAACAAGTGTTATTTAGTACATTTTTATCTTTTGCTTTTGTCCCTGTAAAATGCTCTGTATAAGAACCAATAAGAGGCCGGGCGCGGTGGCTCAAGCCTGTAATCCCAGCACTGTGGGAGGCCGAGGCGGGTGGATCACGAGGTCAAGAGATCGAGACCATCCTG
>NW_016107593.1:463982-464936 GCF_001604975.1 Cebus imitator
ACACACACACACACACACACACACACACACACACCCCTGCATGCATGAAAAAGCCTGCTCCTCCTAGTCATAGGACCAGGCACTTAACAGAACAAAAACACTTTTTTATAATGCCTACCCTACACCAGCCAAACATCAACCTACAAACCACTCCCATTCCACCCCCATGGTTTCAGTGGGGCAGAGCAAGAAGACACTTTTCCATCCTACCCCACCCCCATCCCACAGAAGCAGATGGTGGTACCCTGACACACCCCTATCCTATGGTGTCTGCAAAGCTAAGCAGGGAGCTAATCTTCCACCTTCTACCTGGCAGATGCAGATAGCACTGGTGGCCCTTTCTGATGATGTAGACTAACCAAGCAGGGAGCTAATTTTCTATCTTCCACACAGCAGGAGCAGAAGTTAGTACAGGTAATAGTGGAGTCCAGTGGCAAAGACAGCTTCCACCCCCAGCTGGCAGCAACGAGACTCAACCAGTGTCTTAGTCCATTTCCTGTGGTTATAACAGAATATCACAGATTGGATAATTTCTAAAGAAAAGAAGTTTATTTAGCTCACAATTCTGGAGACTGAGAAGTCCAAGAGCATAGTACCAACATCTGGCGAGGGCCGCCTTGCTACATCATAACGTGATGGAGGGCATAACTTGACATGAGGGCAAGAGCAAGAGAGAGCTCACTTTTATAACAAAGCCACTCCTGTGATAGTAACATTATTCCATTCATAAAAGCAGAGGGACATTCAACCCATAGCAACTAGGTAGTGCAAAGAAAGGCTAGTGATCAGGGAGCTTCAAAACCCTCTCCAGCCCTACTCCCACCGTTGGAGTCACCAAGGCCCAGCAGGATGCTGAGCTTCCATTCCCAGCCTGCATCAGTGGTTTACCTTCTGTATTGGGAACAGTAACCCACCAAAAAAAAAAAAAAAAAAAAAGAGGCCGGGCGCGGTGGC
>NW_016107593.1:465087-467745 GCF_001604975.1 Cebus imitator
TCTTTGCAAAGATAATTAAAGACCTCAAGATGAGATCATCCTGGATTATCCCAGTGGACTCTAAATCCAAAAACAAATGTCCTTTTAAGAGATACAGAGAGGATAGAGGCATGGAGAAGAGGAGAAGGCCATGTGAAGACAGAGGTAGAGACTGGATTTTTACAACTATAGTCCAGGAACACTTCGAAGCACCAGAAGCTGGAAGAAGTGAAAAAGCATTCTCCCCTGGAGCTTTCAGAGGGAGTGTGGCCCTCTTGTCAGACTTCTGGCCTCCAGAGCTATGAGAGAAAAAAAATGTTTTTTAAGCCACCAAATTTGTGAAAATTTGTTATAGTAGCCATAGGAAACTAATATACCCTCTCTGGTATTGGCAGGGTTCAGCAGGGATCTGAGCCTCCATTCCTACCTGAGTATCAACAAGGTGGAACAAAGAGGCAGGACACGGGCCCAGGCAGCACTCCACCTGCCTGTCACCTCCCGTGTGTCATCAGGTTCCACTGGGGAGATGAGCTTCCAGTCCCACTGGGAAGCAACAAGGATGTGCAAATCAGTGCCCCAGCTTTGCCAGGAGGATGTCAACAGGGCCAGAAGGGGAGCTGAACTGCCACCTCACCTATCTACAATAAGAGGCAGTCTGTGCTCAACTTTGCCAGAGTGGTGATGGCAGAGCCCAATGGAAGGCTGAACCAACACATCCACCCAACCCTCATACTACACCTGAACAGCAGGACTGCCTGGTAAAAATGAAGATTAATAGGATCCAGGGGTCTTCAGAAAGGAAAGAACATTGTAATGGGTAAAAATAAGCTGTACTCTTGAGTATATTAAATCATATTTGATGGTTGACAGAGGCTCAAAAACAATTCAATGGAACAGCCTTTCAGCAAATGGTGTTGGAGCAGCTGGACATTCACAGGTCTTGATCTAACCTTACGCCAAGTACAAAAAGTTACTTAAAATGGAACATGTAGTTACATGCAAAATATAAAACTATAAAATATTTAGAAGAAAAACACAGGATAAAATTTTCAGAAACTACAACTAGGCAGAAGTATTATACTTGATACCAAAAGCATGATTCTTAAAAGAAAAAATGATAAATTGATCTTTATCAAAGTTAAAAAATGTATGCTATGTGAAAGACCTGTGAAGAGGATGGAAAGAGAAGTGATAGACTGGAAAACAATATTTCCAAGACACTGCCGACAAAATACTTGTACCTAAAATATATAAAGAGCTTTCAAAACTCAACTGTATAAGAAACAATCTAATTAGGAACAAAGACATGGACATTTCACTGACTAAGATACCCATATATCAAAAGATGTTCAGCATCATTGGCCATTAGGTAAAGGCACATATCAGTACTTGCTTACCAGAATAGCTAATTTTTTTTTTTCGTAAATAGTGATAACATCAAGTGTTGGCAAGGATTTAGGGAAAGTGGATCACTCATACATTGGACCTAGAAATGTGAAACAGTAATTCCTCTCTGGAAAAGTGTGGCAGTGTCTTGAAAATCAAACAATTTTACTGTACAACCCAGCATCTGTACTCTTCATTCCATGGAAATGAAAGCATTCACACAAAAGCATGTACACAAATGTTAATAGTAGCTTTATTCTAAATAGCTAAAAATGAAGCAACCCACATGAGTGAATAAACTGTGGTAATCCATAAACAGAATACTACTAAGTAATAAAAAGGAACACACTATTGATGCACACAACAACTGGAATTGTCTCACGAGAATAATAATGAAAAAGCCAATCTCATAAGGTTAAATAGTGCATTCTTCCATTTAACATTTTGAAATGACAAAATGATAGAGATGAACAGAATTATTGGTTTCTAGGGTTAAGGAGGTAGAGGGAGGAGAAGAAAGAAAGTGGCTGTCACTTTGAAAGGGTAGCAGGAGGGATCTTTGTGATAAACCTGTTCTGTGTGTTGACTGTGGTGTGGTCACATGAATCTATACATGCAATAAAACTGCATAGAATTAACACACATGCATAAATGAGTACATGTAAAACTGGTGGTATCTACATAAAGGCAGTGGATAGTATCAGTGTCATTTTTCTAGTTGTGATACAGAACTGTAGGTATGCAAGATAAGATGAGGAGAAACTACATAAAGGAAATATGGCATCACTCTGTATTATTTTTCAAAACTGTATGCAAATCTACAGTTATCTCAAAATAATTTTTTTAAATAGAAAAACCTATCCAAGCCAGAAAAGAATGTCATGAAAAACTATCTCATAATCGAAAGCATTTGTTTTTTTTTATTTGATTATCTACCATATCACTCATTATTTACCATATGTGGTTGATGGGTTTACATTATTAATATTTGTTTGACATTACACTTTACAATTTCTTTATTAAATATTTTCTAATCTCACTATAGATTGCAATGATTGTTAAGAAAATATTAATATTTAGCCCCAGCACAAAGCCTATTTTTCTTCATAAATATTATGTATCAAATCTAAAAAATGTACACACCGTTTTGGAATTGTGGCTTGAACAACTCTAATGCTTCATGGAAAAATAATGCCAAAATTCAAGTGTAATAACATACAGAAATACTATTCTCATGAAGAATAATTATGTCTTTTCATGGCACTCATTTCAGACTCCTTTTTTTTTTTTTTT
>NW_016107593.1:468280-496277 GCF_001604975.1 Cebus imitator
AAAAATTAGCTGGGCATGGTGGCGCGTGCCTGTAATCCCAGCTACTGAGGAGGCTGAAGCAGGAGAATTGCCTGAACCCAGGAGGCGGAGGTTGCAGTGAGCCGAGATCGCGCCATTGCACTCCAGCCTGGGTAACAAGAGCGAAACTCCTCCCAAAAAAAAAAAAAGAGCAGCATAACTAAAGGCCAACTGTCTTCTGTTTCCAACTCTAAATCTACTGGAAATCTGAGTGTTATTTTCCCTTTTCTACTGAATGTTCAGGAGACATAATTAAAGATATAGTTATACTATGATTTAGAATATGCCTAATTTTGTGAGTATGCAACTTTTACAGTTTTCTAATTTATACTTTACTCTTTGAAGAATATGAACCTTTTAGCCACCCCTAAATTTCATAACATTACAAATTACCAAATTACATATTTTAATAAAATATATATCTCAAGAAAGATAAAAATCTTGAAATAAGAAAGCCAAACGTGAGCTTTTTCTTTCTCTTACACATAGGAAAATGGGATATTTAATTAACTTGTCTCCTATTTAAGGTAAATGTAAACAATAATGGCAAACAAATTAAAAGGAAATAATACCAGGTACTGTATCTTTCATTCCTTCTCCTTGCCCTGTCATCAACTCTATATATTATGTCGTTTTGTCACTTCAGTTACTTCTAAATAGCTAGGAATTGCAGAAGGTACCATATATGATAATAACAATTCCATAAAACAAAAAGGTTTAAAGGTAAGTAATACTGGCATCCAAATAATATGACATATAAAAATAATCTAACAATTCTGAACTTAAATTTTTCTATATATCTTATCCTTCTTACCGTATAACTCCTCTAATACTTTCAGATATCAGACATTACTGGACTTACCAAAAGAAAAATATTTATATTTAACCAAATTAAGTGCTTACTCCCTATGCCCCATGTCCATTATCAATGTCCCGTCTCTACCATAATTTTGTACACATTACAATATTAATCAGAAAAGTGATTTCCATAGAGGGGAGTGCAACATTATTATATCAGTTAAGAAAACATTTCACTGCAAACAACAAAAATATGATTTATAGGGGACATATGTGTTGAGAAGTTTATTGATCTCACACAAGATGTCTCAGAATCTGTAGTAGAGATCTGATATGATGGCCTAATAATGCCATTAGGGACCAAGGCTCTTTACAGCACTCAGTTCTGCCATACTTAGCTTATAGCATTTGTCTTTCTGGTGGCATTGTCCCAGTGTTCTAAGCAGGAAGAAAAAGAAAGATAAAAGACATTTTAGCTGAGTTTATCCCTATTTCATAGCTTTCTTGGAAACCCCCATACCCCAACAAAGATGCTTACATCTCATCAGCCAGAAATGGAACACTGTTCACACCTGGCTGCAAAGGCATCTATCTGGGAAGGTATTCCAGTATCTATAGTAAAAAAAAAAAAAAAAAAAAAAAAAAAAAAAAAAAAAAAAAAAAAAAAAAAAAAAAAAAAAAAAAAAAAAAAAAAAAAAAAAAAGAGAGCCACCAGAGTACAGAAATAAAATATTTATATTTATTTTTTTGAGAAAATCAATTAAGCTTTACTAATACAGAATATGGTGCCTTACCTAGCCATTCATGAGAGGGTCCTGAGACATACAGCCTAAAAGACACTCTGAGTAATAAGGATGAATTCCACAGTGTGGAAGGTTTGAAATTGGTTGTTGGCTTTTAGTATATTTTGACAAATTAGGTTTTATAGGGGTACAGTTAAGCAGATATACTTTTAATGAAAAAAAACCTCAGAAAATTATGAATGGGATTAAAAGACTTCTGCAAAGAAACTAAGGATTAAAAATACTGATAATACAAACAAACATGAATACAGCTGAAATTTTACTGTGAGATATTTCCAATATTATAAGGTAAACAACAATGACAATATGGTTAGATCTCATAAGAAGCTAGCAAAAAATATAAATTATCAAGACTATTTGAAATATGAAATTATATCTATTATCAATGAAAATGAACTTCACCAGAAATATCTTTCATATCTTGAGATGTTATCCAATGACAGTGGTACATGTATATACTTTTAAAATAAGTAAAAATAGAAGTACATTGAATTAAATGCACACTTTGGACAAATAGCTGAGTATTTAAATTAGTATTTGGTCAAACTAAAGCCCACTCTTTTTTTGTTTGTTTTGTATTTTGTTTTCTTGCCTGTGTAAACAAAAGCCCACTCTTATTATTACTATCTTAGAATAAACTATGATATAAAGAAAAATCAGAAAATTTATCCAAAAATATTTATTACAACTGTGTTTTTAAAAATAGCCAACATTTTAAAATTTGCCATTTAGAGTACAAAAAAAAATTCTCAAAACCATCAGCTACAAGGCTATAGCTGTAGATGCCATATTGCACATCTTCAATATTATTAAACACTCAGGTTCAAGTGGTATGCATAATTATATTACTAACTTTTTTGGACATTAAATCTTAGAATAGGGTTTTAAGTTATATGATTTACAGAATAAAGCTGACCTTCCTAGGACAGAACACCTGGGAAAAGAGGCAGTTATGAGTTCTGCTGCAACAGACTTAAAAGTACCTGTCCAGCAGCTCTGCACAGAACAACAGAGCTCCCAGCACAGCACTTGAGCTCCTATAAGGGACAGACTGTCTCTTCAAGCAGCTCCCTGACCCTCGTATACCAAAAGACACATCGCATAAAGGAGAGCTCAGGCCGACATCTGGCAGGTACTCTTCTGGGACAATGATAACAGAAGAAGAGACCAGCAGCAACCCTTACTGTAATGCAGCCCCTCCAGGTGATCCCCAGGTAAGCAGGGTCTGGAGTGGACCTTCAGCAGTCCTGCAGAAGAGAGGCCTGACTGTTAGAAGGAAAACTAAGAAACAAAAAGAAATAACTTCATCATGAACAAAAAGGATGTCCACTCAGAGACCCCATCTGAAAGTCACCAACTACAAAGATAACATAGATAAAGCCACTAAGATGGGAAGAAATCAGTGCAAAAAGGATGAAAACACCAAAAACCAGAACACTTCTCCTCCAAGGGATAACAACTCCTCACCAGCTAAGGATCAAAGATGGATGGAGAATGAATCTGATGAATTGACAGAAACAGGCTTCAGAAGGTGGGTAACAACAAACTTCTCAGATCTAAAAGAACATGTGCTAACCAAATGCAATGAAACTAAGAATCTAGAAAAAAAGGTTAGATGAGATGCTAACTAGAATAAATAGCTTAGAGACTAATATAAATGAGTTGATGGAGGTGAAAAACACAGCACGAGAACTTCATGAAGCATACACAAGTTTCAGTAGCCAAATCAACCAAGCAAAAGAATGGATAACAGAGATTGAAGATCAACTCAATGAAATAAAATGAGAAGGCAAGAACAGAGAAAAAAGAGTGAAAAGAAATAAACAAAGCCTCCAAGAAATATGGGATTATGTGAAAAGACCAAATCTACTTTTGATAGGTGTACCTGAATTTGACAAAGAGAATGAATCCAAGCTGGAAAACAATCTTCAGGATAATATCCAGGAGAACTTCCCCAACCTAGCAAGCTAGGCCAACATTTACATCCAGGAAACACAGAGAATACCACAGACACATTCCTCAAGAAGAGCAACCCTAAGGCACATAATCATCAGATTCACCAGGGTTGAAATGAAGTAAAAAATGCTAAGGGCAGCAAGAAAGAAATGTTGGGTTACTCACAAAGCAAAGCCCATCTGACTCACAGCGGATCTCTCGGCAGAAATCCTACAAGCCAGAAGAGAGTGGGGGTCGACATTCATCATCCTTAAAGAAAATAACTTTCAACCTAGAATTTCATATCCAACCAAACTAAGCTTCATTAGCAAAGGAGACATAAAATCCTTTTTGGACAATCAATTGCTGAGAGATTTCGTCACCACCAGGCCTGCCTTACAAGAGCTCCCAAAAGAAGCACTAAACAAGGAAAGCAACAACCAGTACCAGCCACTCCAAACATGTACCAAATGATAAAGACAGGATGAAGAAAATATGTCAACTAACAGGCAAAACATCCAGTTAGCATCAAAATGGCAGGATCAAATTGACACATAACAATATTAACCTTAAATGTAAATGGACTTAATGCCCCATTCAAAAGACACAGACTGGCAAATTGGATAAAAAGTCAAAATCCATCGCTGTGCTCTATTCAGGAAATGCATCTCACATGCAGGACACTGATAGGCTCAAAATAAAGGGATGGAGGAAGATTTATCAAGCAAATGGAGAGCAAAAAAAAGCAAGAGTTGCAATCCTAGTCTCTGATAAAATGGACTTTAAACCAACAAAGATCAAAAGAGACAAAGAAGGGCGTTACATAATGGTAAAAGGATCAATGCATCAAGAAGAACTAATGATCCTAAATATATATATAAGCACCCAATACAAGAGCACCCAGGTACATAAAGAAAGTTCTTAATGACCTACAAAGAGACTCCCATACAATAATAGTGGGAGATTTTTACACTCCACTGTCAATATTAGACATGTCAACAAGACAGAAAATTAACAAGGATATCCAGGACTTGAACTCAGATCCAGACCAAGCGGACCTAACAGACATCTGCAGAAATCTCCACCCCAAATCCACAGAATATACATTCTACACAGCACCGCACGGCACCTACTCTAAAACTGATCACATCATTGGAAGTAAATCACTCCTTAGCAAATGCAACAGAACAGAAATCATAACAAACAGTCTCTTAGACCACAGTAAGAAACTAACTCAGAACCACAGAGCTTCATGGAAACTGAACAACTGGCTCCTGAATGTTGACTGGATAAACAATGAAATGAAGGCAGAAATAAAGATGTTCTTTGAAAACAACGAGAACGAAGACGCAACGTACCAGAGATTCTCTCTGGTAAACAATTAAAGCAGTATTTAGAGGGAAATTTATAGCAATAAATGCCCACCAGATAAGTGAGGAAAGATCTAGAATCAACACCCTATCATCAAAATTGAAAAAGCTAGAGGAGCAAGATTTTAAAAACTCAAAAGCTAGCAGAAGTCAAGAAATAAATAAGATCAGAGCAGAACTGAAGGAGATAGAGACACAAAAAAGCGCTTCAAAAAAATCAATAAATCCAGAGCTGTTTTTTTGAAAAGATCAATAAAATAGACAGACCACTAGCCAGATTAATAAAAAAGAAAAGGAAGAAGAATCAAATAGATGCAATATAAAACGATAAAGGTGATATCAGCACTGACTCCACAGAAATACAGACTACAATCAGAGATTACTACAAACAACTCTATGCACATAAACCAGTAAACCTGGAAGAAATGGATAAATTCCTGGACACTTACACCCTCCCCAGCCTAAACTAGGAAGAAGCTGAAACCCTGAATAGACCAATAACAAGGGCTGAAATTGAGGCAGCTATTAATAGCTTACCAACCAAAAAAAGTCCAGGTCCAGACGGGTTCACAGCTGAATTCTACCAGATATACAAAGAGGAGCTAGTACCATTCCTTCTGAAACTATTCCAAACAATACAAAAGGAAAGAATCCTTCCCAAATCATTTTATGAGACCAACATCATCCTGATACCAAAACCCAGCAGAGACTCAACAAAAAAAGAAAACTTCAGGCCAATATCCATGATGAACATAGATGCAAAAATCTGCAATAAAATACTGGCAAACTGATTGCAACAGCACATCAAAAAGCTGATCCATCACGATCAAGTAGGCTTCATTCCAGGGATGCAAGGCTCGTTCAACATATGCAAATCTATAAACGTGATCCACCACATAAACAGAACCAAAGACAAAAACCACATGGTTATCTCAATAGAAGAAGAGAAGACCTTTGACAAAATTCAACAGCCCTTTATGCTAAAAACTCTCAATCAACTAGGTATCGAAGGAACATACCCCAAAACAATAAAAACTATTTACCACAAACCTACAGCCAATATCATACTGAATGGGCAAAAACTGGAAGCCCTTTGAAATCCAGCACTAGACAAGGATGTCCTCTCTCACCACTCCTATTCAATATAGTATTGGAAGTTCTAGCCAGAGCAATTAGGCAAGAAAAAAAAATAAACAGTATTCAATTAGGAAAAGAGGAAGTCAAATTTGGAAATCCCCTATTTGCAGATGACATGATTATATATTTAGATGGCCCTATCATCTCAGCCCCAAATCTCCTTAAACTGATGAGCAACTTCAGCAGTCTCAGGATACAAAATCAATGTGCAGAAATCACAAGCATTTCTATACACCAATAGCAGACTAACAGAGAGCCAAATCATGAGCAAACTCCCATTTACAATTGCTACAAAGAGAATAAAATACCTAGGAATACAACTAACAAAGGACGTAAAGGACCCCTTCAAGGAGAACTACAAACCACTGCTGAAGGAAATAACAGCAGACATAAACAGATGGAGTAACATTTCATGCTCATGGTTAGGAAGAATCAATATCATGAAAATGGACATACTGCCCAAAGTAATTTATAGATTCAATGTTATCCCAATCAAGCTACCAATGACATTCTTCACAGAACTGGAAAAAGCCACCTTAAACTTCATATGGAACCAAAAGAGAGCCCGCATAGCCAAGACAATCCCAAGCAAAAAGAACAAAGCTGTAGGCATCACACTACCTGATTTCAAACTATACTACAAGGCTACAGTAATCAAAACAGCATGGTACTAGTACCAAAACAGAGATATAGACCAATGGAACAGGACAGAGGCCCTGGAGGCAACGCCACACATCTACAACCATCTGATCTTTGACAAATCTGACAAAAACAAGCAATGAGGAAAGGATTCCCTGTTTAATAAATGGTGTTGGGAAAAGTGGCCAGTAGTATGCAGAAAGCAGAAACTGGACCCCTTCCTGACACCTTACACTAAAATTAATTCCGGATGGATTAAAGTCTTAAACATAAGACTTAACCCTATAAAAACCCTAGAAGAAAACCTAGGTAAAACCATTCAGGGCATAGGCATACTAAAACACCCAAAGCATTGGCAACAAAAGCCAAAATAGACAAACGGGACCTAATTAAACTCAAGAGCTTCTGTACAGCAAAATGAACAATCATTAGAGTGAACCAGCAACCAACAGAATGGGAAAAAATTTTTGCATTCTACCCATCTGACAAAGGGCTAATATCCAGAATCTACAAAGAACTAAAACAGATTTACAAGGAAAAAAACCAAACAAACCCATCCAAAAGTGGGCAAAGGATATGAACAGACACTTTTCAAAAGAAGATATATATGAGGCTAACAAATATAGGAAAAAATGCTCATCATCACTGGTCATTTAGAGAAATGCAAATCAAAACCACATTGAGATACCACCTCACACCAGTTAGAATGGCGATCATTAAAAAATCTAGAGACAACAGATACCGGAGAGGATGTGGAGAAATAGGAACACTTTTACACTGTTGGTGGGAGTGTAAACTAATTCAACCATTGTGGAAGACAGTGTGGTACTTCCTCAAGGACCTAGAATAGAAATTCCATTTGATGCAGCAATCCCACTACTGGGTATATACCCAAAGGATTATAAATCATTCCATTATAAAGACACAAGCACATGTATGTTCATAGTGGCACTGGTTACAATAGCAAAGACCTGGAACCAACCCAAATGCCCATCGATGATCGACTGGATAAGGAAAATGTGGCACATATACATCATGGAATACTACGCAGCTATAAAAAATGATGAGTTTGTGTCCTTTGTAGGGACAGAGATGAATCTGGAAACCATAATTCTCAGCCAACAGACACAAAAACAGAAAATCAAACACCACATGTTCTCACTCACAGGCGAGTATTGAACAATGAGAACACATGGACACATGGAGGGGAGCATCACACACTGGAGTCTGTTGTGGAAGGCTAAGGGAGGGACAGGGGGAGGCTGGGGAGGTCGGGGAGGGATAACATGGGGAATGCTTATACACTGTTGGTAAGAATGTAAATTGGTTCAGCCATTGTGAAAAGCGGTTTGGCAGTTCCTCAAAGAACTGAACAATCATTCAACCAAGGAATTCCACTACTGTGTATATACTCAAAGGAAAATAAATCATTCCACCAAAAAGACACATGCACCTATATGTTCACTGCAGGGCTATTCACAAGAGCAAAGACATATGGACACCTGGGAATCAACCCAATTGCCCATCAATGATATACTGGATAAAGATAATATGGTATACATACACTATGGAATACCATACAGCCATAAAAAAAGAACAAAGTCATGTCCTTTGCAGCAACATGGATACCACTGGAAACCATTATCCTAAGCAAAGTAATATAGAAACAGAAAACCAAATACTGTGTTTCTCACTTATATGTGGGAGCTAAACATTGGGTATACATGGATGTAAAAGATAGAAACAAACAGACACTGGGGGGAATATAAGAGAGGAGGAGAGAGGGGAGCAAGGGTTGAAAAATTATCTATTGGGTACTATGCTTGCTATCTGGGTGATGGATTCATTTGTACTCCAAATATCAGCATCAAGCAATATATCTCTGTAACAAACCTGCTCATGTATCCCTCAATTCTAAAATAAAGTGAATATTCAGATGTTAATAATAAATCTAAATGTGATACCGTTTTTATGGCTAGAATCATTAATGCTTATTAGATATGATGTAAACTATATGATCACATGATAATTTGCACAATTTGATGGGATACCACAATTTAATGCTATGTATTTGATTATTCGGCCACCCAAATGCCAAGTGAATACCAAGGTTAAAGCTAAACTTTGGTGCATCTTTAGTAAATATACAGATACTGGGAGTGCGTATCTCTAAGTTTTCTTCACTGCTAGGGTGTTATATCAAAAAATTGATGACACTGAAGTAGAACACTATAGTCTGGCTAACCCTAAATAGATTAAATATTCTGTCAATATCACAAATTTTCTAAATCCATATACATGTATCTACATAAGTTTGGTTTAGATCAATCAACTATAGGCTAAACTTTATTAGAATACAAGTTTGTAATTTGAAACAAAAAGAAATGACCACTATGACACAAATATACTACACTGGCTACTTTTAAAATTCTATAGTAATTTCAACAGTAATTTCTTTGTGAAGAAGCCATGTTTCTTCATTGTTTTAATTATTATTTTATTGCTGTTTCTGCTGGCTAGCAAAAACAAGGAATGTGAGTCCTTTTTACTGTGTTCCATTGTCCAACCAACAGATTCTTGAGTGCCAAGAGGTAGGTGCATCAACAATACAGGCAATAGCAGCTTCTCAATTCCTGGTTCCTTATCACTAGGTCACAATTGTCAGTAACTTCTCCAGCCTTCCAGATGTCAAGAAGCATTGGCAGGGTGGCAGCATACTGATTACAGTTTCTTGAATTCATAGTTCTATGATGGATTCAAAAGAAATAGCTAGACCGGGCACAGTGGCTCATGCCTGTAACCCATCCTAGCACTTCAGGAAGCCACGGCAGGAGGATCATTTGAGGCCAGGCATTCGAGACCAGCCTGGGCAACATAACAAGATCCCATCTCTATATATATATGTTTAAATCAAAAGAGATAGCTTATCTGATGGTTGGTTCTGTATAGTTCACAGATTCATTTCCGGAGGCCAAACCTAGAACTGACTCCTTCAGCTCCTCAATTATTTTGTAAGCATTTAATTCACTATACTAAATTAATTCTTGCTTAAAATATGTACACCAGTTCCATTTTCCTGACCAATACATTTGAAAAACAGCTTATAGTTTTCTCAAAAGATTTTAACCTATTTTTAAAAGATTTTTTCAACATTTGAAGACTTCAGCATATCTAATATTTAATAAATACAACTTAGGAAAGAAAAGGAGGATGCCTAAATATCACCAAATTATGAGAATCCATCCAACCACTATGTATCAAAAGCATAACTCTCTTTGTGAACTAAAATTGTTAATATGAATCAACTTTACAGAACAAGGTTGAAATGCAGAGTGCACCTTTCTCCCAGAAAATCAAAAAAAAAAAAAAAAAAAAAAAAGTAGGTAATACTGTGAGGTAATAGGATAAGAGAGAATTCCACACTATCCTCACAACTATTTACAAGTGGTGGTATTATGCAAATAAGAAACAAAAAATGATCAAATCTAAGTTTGAAGACAGGAGATAAAACTTTGGACCCACAGAAGGTGAGTAACTAGAATGTGACTGCTCGGGAACCTGGAAGGACTATCTTCTCAGTAAAATGGTGAGCTAAAAAAAAAAAAAATCCAACCATAAAAAATTATTTAAATGGACTGAGAGAGAGGGGAATTGTCTCCTGAGAATCCATTACTGCAGTCTTGTCGACAGTTGAGATTTAATTTGCAAGATAAGAAATTAACAAAATAGTCCAAGTGCCAGCAGAAGCAAGCTCAATTATTTCCTGGAGTGGCACATCCTCATCCAGACTTTATAGGAGTTCCACAAATAAAGGCTAGCCAACATGAACACACACTCCAAAATCACAGAGCACATGAGGAAAAATGCCAGCATGTGTGAGTTGTCAGCAGAAATAATAAGACAAAGAATTAGAGTCTCCCACCAAATAATTCAAATATTTATATTACCTCATGCAGAATAAAAATGACTCTGTTGAAAATAGTAATTAAAATAAAACATGACAGCTCTAACAGTATAAGAAAAAGTGCAAGCAGATTTTAAAAAGAATAGAATTTTCTATCATTCTATCATTCTAGGACTAATGCAAAACAATCTAGGTAGTTTAGGCAGAAAGTGATAAATTTAGTACAGCTAATTAGGTACTTAGGGCATTGTTGGAAAAGTGGGAAGGGCAGATTCTAGGCTCTCCTGGATGCCTCCAAGTATACTATGTAGGTGTCCTACCACGAGAGCTACTACCTTTAAGTCTACATTGGAACTACTAAATGCAAGACTATATATCACAGCTAGAATTCAAATAGCAATACATCATTACTTTTCACAAATACTGGACATCCACCAGCTGATGACCCAAAGGACTAATTCTATATCAATGATGTGATGCTAATGGAACTTGGTAAGGAGAAATGGGTGAAAACTAATTGAGAAACATTTGTAACAACATGGATGGAACTGGCAGTTGTTAAGTGAAATTAGTCAGGCACAGAAAAACAAACTTTGCATGTTCTCACTTATTTGTGGGAGCTCTGCTGCCAGGCTGGAGTACAGTGGCGCAATCTCAGCTTGCTGCAACTTCCGCCTCCCAGGTTCACGCAATGCTTCTGCCTCAGTCTCCCAAGTAGCTAGGATTACAGGTACCAACCACCATTCTTCGCTAATTTTGTATTTTTAGTAGAGACAGGGTTTCACTATGTTGGACAGGCTGGTCTCAAACCCCTGACCCCGTGATCCACATGCTTCGGCCTCTCAAAGTGCTGGGATTACAGGTATGAGCCACCCCCAGCCTCAAATCTCTTAACAATAGTGGATATTTTTTCTCCTTGCAGTTTTATCAGCTTTTGCTTTATGTATTTTGAGGATGCATTAACATTTAGGACTATTGCATTCTCCTGATGAATTGACCCCTTTATCATTGTGAAATTATCTTCTGATAAATTCCTTTGCTCTGGTGTTGGGAAAACTGGCTAGCCATGTGCAGAAAGCAGAAACTGGACCCCCTCCTGACACCTTACACTAAAAGTAACTCCAGATGGATTAAAGACTTAAAAATAAGACCTAACACCATAAAAACCCTAGAAGAAAACCTAGGCAAAACCATTCTGGACATAGATGTAAGCAAGGACTTCATGACCAAAACACCAAAAGCATTGGTAACAAAAGCCAAAATAGACAAATGGGATCTAATTAAACTCCACAGCTTCTGCACAGCAAAAGAAACAGTCATTAGAGTGAATCGGCAACCAACAGAATGGGACAAAATTTTTGCAATCTACCCATCTGACAAAGGGCTAATATCCAGAATCTACAAAGAACTAAAACAGATTTACAAGAAATAAACAAGCCCATTCAAAAGTGGGCAAAGGATATGAACAGACACTTTACAAAGGAAGACATACATGAGACTAACATATGAAAAAATGCTCCTCATCACCGGTCATTAGAGAAATGCAAATCAAAACTACATTGAGATACTATCTCACGCCAGTTAGAATGACGATCATTAAAAAATCTGGAGACAACAGATGCTGGAGAGGATATGGAGAAATAGGAACACTTTTACACATTGTGTAAGACAGTGTGGCGATTCCTCAAGAATCTAGAAATAGAAATTCCATTTGACCCAGCAATCCCATTACTGGGTATATATCCAAAGGATTATAAATTGTTCCACTATAAAGACACATGCACACGAATGTTCATTGCAGCACTGTTGTTTTTTTTTTTTTTTTTTGAGACGGAGTTTCGCTCTTGTTACCCAGGCTGGAGTGCAATGGCGCGATCTCGGCTCACCGCAACCTCCGCCTCCTGGGTTCAGGCAATTCTCCTGCCTCAGCCTCCTTAGTAGCTGGGATTACAGGCACGTGCCACCATGCCCAGCTAATTTTTTGTATTTTTAGTAGAGACGGGGTTTCACCATGTTGACCAGGATGGTCTCGATCTCTTGACCTCGTGATCCACCCGCCTCGGCCTCCCAAAGTGCTGGGATTACAGGCTTGAGCCACCGCGCCCGGCCTGCAGCACTGTTTACAATAGCAAAGACCTGGAACCAATCCAAATGCCTATCGATGATAGACTGGACAGGAAAAATGTGGCACATATGCACCATGGAATACTATGCAGCCATGAAAAACGATGAGTTCATGTCCTTTGTAGGGACATGGACGAACCTGGAAACCATCATTCTCAGCAAACTGATGCAAGAACAGAAAATCAAACACTGCATGTTCTCACTCATAGGTGGGTGTTGAACAGTGAGAACACATGGACACAGGGAGGGAAGCATCACACACTGGCGTCTGTTGGGGGTAAATATGGAAGGGACGGTGGGGGGTGGGGAGTTGGGGAGAGATAGCATGGGGAGAAATGCCAGATACAGGTGACGGGGAGGAAGGCAGCAAATCACACTGCCATGTGTGTACCTATGCAACAATCTTGCATGTTCTTCACATGTACCCCAAAACCTAAAATGCAATTAAAAAAAAAATCCTTTGCTCTAACAAGCAGTTTTCCTGTTGAAAGCTATTACAGAGCTTTCAACTGTTAAGACTAGTGTCTTTTATTCAATCTGTTACTTTTAACATATTTGTCTTTATATTTAAAATTTTTTTAATACATATTTGATTGCGTTTTAGGTTTTGGGGTACATGTGAAGAACATGTAAGATTGTTGCATAGGTACATACATGGCAATGTGGTTTGCTGCCTTTAGAAATATAGTACAGGTGCTGGAGCAGCTGCTGCCAAGTCTGGATCCCACTGCTGCGCGCCCCCGACGCCCGCCTGACATGCATTCCTGGTTCCTTTTGGTTCCAAGTCCAAAATGGCAACTCTCAAGGATCAGCTGATTCATAATCCTCTAAAGGAAGAACAGACCCCCCAGAATAAGATTACAGTTGTTGGGGTTGGTGCTGTTGGCATGGCCTGTGCCATCAGTATCTTAATGAAGGACTTGGCAGATGAACTTGCTCTTGTTGATGTCAATGAAGACAAACTGAAGGGAGAGATGATGGATCTCCAACATGGCAGCCTTTTCCTTAGAACACCAAAGATTGTCTCTGGCAAAGACTACAATGTAACTGCAAACTCCAAGTTGGTCAATATTATGGCTGGGGCATGTCAGCAAGAGGGAGAAAGCCGTCTTAATTTGGTCCAGCGTAACGTGAACATCTTTAAATTCATCATTCCTAACGTTGTAAAATACAGCCTGAACTGCAAATTGCTTATTGTTTCAAATCCAGTGGATATCTTGACCTATGTGGCTTGGAAGATAAGTGGCTTTCCCAAAAACCGTGTTATTGGAAGTGGTTGCAATCTAGATTTAGCCCGATTCTGTTACCTGATGGGGGAAAGGCTGGGAGTTCACCCATTAAGCTGTCATGGGTGGGTCCTTGGGGAACATGGAGATTCCACTGTGCCTGTATGGAGTGGAGTGAACGTTGCTGGTGTCTCCCTGAAAACTCTGCACCCAGATTTAGGAACTGATACAGACAAGGAACAGTGGAAAGAGGTTCATAAGCAGATGGTTGAGAGTGCTTACGAGGTGATCAAACTCAAAGGCTACACATCCTGGGCCATTGGACTCTCTGTGGCAGATTTGGCAGAGACTATAATGAAGAATCTTAGGCGGGTGCACCCAATTTCCACCATGATTAAGGGTCTCTATGGAATAAAGGATGACGTCCATCTTCCTTAGTGTTCCTTGCATTTTGGGACAGAATGGAATCTCAGACGTTGTGAAGGTGACTCTGACTCCTGAGGAAGAGGCCCGTTTGAAGAAGAGTATGGATACACTTTGGGTGATCCAAAAAGAGCTGCAATTTTAAAGTCTTCTGATGTTATACTATTTCACTGTCTAGGCTACAACAGGATTTTCACTGGAGGTTGTGCATGTTGTCCTTTTTATCTGATCTGCGATTAAAGCAGTCATATTTTAAGATGGACTAGGACAAACATCAATTCCTCAAGTTAGAAATAGGAACGGTTTGTAAAATCCTACAGCTATATCCTGATGCTGGATGGTAGTAACCTTGTGTAGTCCTAAACTGGTTAGTGTGAAATAGTTCTGCCACCTCTGAAGCACCACTGCCAATGCTGCACATGCTGCAGTTGCCCCTTGAGCCAGAGAGATGTTCCTTTGTTATATAACTTCCTGGCTCCTTCACTGAACATGCCTAGTCCAACATTTTTTCCCAGTCAGTCACATCCTGGCATTCAGTGTATAGATCCAATATCGCATGTCTTGTTCTAAAGGATCTTATTTTGTAAACTATATATATAAGTAGTGTACATTACCATACAATGTAAAAATATCTACATATAAACAATGCAACCAACTATCCAAGCATTACACCAAGTAAAACCCCCAATGAACCTTATACAGTGAGAAAAAAAAAATAGTCCAAAATAAAATGGCAAAAATAAATCCAAATAAATTTGTACTTTGGCACTACATACTTTTTTAAAAAGTTCTCCCAGTACAAAACACTAGATCTTGGAGAAAACAGACCTCTTAATTCATTGTTGGTTTGGACTATATAAAAGAAATCTCCAGGCCCACACTCAAGACAGAAACTCCCCCTACACTATACCAAGACAGAAACAGAAAAAATTAAAACCCTCTACACTTAAGACAGGAACAGAAAAACAAAACAAAACAAAAACAAAAAACAAAACAAAACAAAAAACTTGAGCTGAAACAAACGCAAGAAAGCAGCAGAAAGCATCAAGCAAGAAGCAAGCTTGAAAGATGGGGTTTATCCCTGAGGGCAGATAACAGCATTTGCCTGTTAGTTTGCAATTGACCTGCAGACACAAAACCTTAGGCTAGTAGTAAGGGGTCAAGGAGCTTAAACTTAAGACAAGGCATTCAATCAGGATCCTCAAAGGTGAAGGGAGTATGCCAGGGAGTTTGTAACACCTCATCGAAAGATCCCAAGAAGCAACAAACTCAAATCATACTGAAGGAAAACATACACAATTTATGCCCTCTGTCTTCTCGCAGATTAACACATACTCAAGGAAATAAGTCACAATAATTTGCAATAATAACCTTAAATTTAGACTTGTAAAGAGTTAAAATACTGAAATTATCAAAAATATAAAATATTTGATTTTTTAAAATTAGAAATAGACTTACAAGGGACTGTAATGAGTAAACAGGAAGTTAAAAAGAATTAAATGAAAAATATATTTATTGAAATTAAAAGCATCATTCTTGTTTTAAATAGCAGGTGAGATGCTGCTGAAAAATGAATTAGTGAACAGAAAGATAGAGCTGATGAAATTACCTGAAATGCAATAAAGAGAAACAAGATGAGAAATATGAGAAATTAAGAGACATGAAAAATACAGTTAAGATTAGTCTATCATTTGTATATAGTCCTAGAATGGAGAAGAAATATTTGAAGAGCTAACGGAGAATTTTACAGAATATGAATTAAAAGATACAGGAAGAAGCCAGTATATATCAAGAATAAAAAGAAATTCACACTTTCAAATATTACAGTAAATCTGCAGAAAAAAAAAAAAAAAAAAAAAAAAAAAAAAAAAAAAAAAAAAAAAAAAAAAAAAAAAAAAAAAAAAAAAAAAGGGAGATCATCTTAAAAACAGAGAAAAAACATCACCTAAAAAGTTGATTCTGAGGCCCAAAGATATTGAGACTAACTTAAAGCCACAAAATAAGTAGCATAACTGTGACATAGCCCCTATATTCTCAATCCATAAAATATATTTTTAACTATTTTACCTTCTCTTTTTAAACTAGCCAAAACCACTTACTTTCTCTTCTTAACCAGTTTTTCTTAAGACCCTTCTAGCTGTCCAAGTTCCTGAAATCATTACAAGGAGTATAAAATGTTTCAATAATTTATTTATAAAAAGTCATATATTCTTTTCATAAGTTTAATTACCTTGCTGGAATACTCCATGTAAAAAATACTATGTTCCTTGATTCAGAGCACTACATATTTGCATGGTGAACAATTTCTGATGTTCTTGCTCCAAGTTATTGTTCTTGATAACCTCAAACTACCCATTTAAAATCCTTTGTGTTAGCATATTTTCAAATTCCAAGGAATCCAAAACCAAGGTAAAATTTCAGACCTGGGGCTGGGCAGGGTGGTTCACAACTCTAATCCCAGCACTTTGGGAGGCTGAGGAAGAGGATCACCTGAGGTCAGGAGTTTGAGACCAGCCTGACCAACATGGTGAAACCTCATCTCTACTAAAAATATCAAGATTTGCTGGGCATGGTAGCACATGCCTGTAATCCCAGCTACTCAGAAGGGTGAGGCAGGAGAATTGCTTGAACCTGGGAGGCGCAGGTTGCAGAGAGCTGTGATCACGCCACTGCACTCCAGCCTGGGCGAGAGTGAGACTCTGTCTCCAAAAAAAAGAGAAAAGGAAAGCAAATTTCAGACCTGGAATAAAGTATTTTTAAGCTACTCTTTGGTTCATATTTGTGTACTTTATTTTTAAAGTCTCTTCTTTAGATTATATGTGCAAAAACTATAAACATGAGACCAGGATACTCCATATTAGTGCTGAAGGATACTTTAGTATATTCTATAAATATCCTCCATGTCTTGCAAATTATATAATTATATTCGCAATCTTATATCCAATTTTTAGTTTGGCAGGCAAAAGAGGAAGACAATAATAATGGGAGAAAGAGGACATCCACCAACAGGCAATACCAATAACATCCACCAGTAACTATGGGAGAAAGAGGACATCCACCAAAGGACTTCTTCCATTTAACCAGTATTCTATAGGCCCATTACCTTGCATTTCTGGTGCCCATCTTTCCCTTAATTTAGTTGCACGGAGAGTTCCTTATACCACTGTTCTCTACAACATACACACTTCTCTCACTTCAACTCCTCACCCTAGCCCTAGCCAAACCATTCATTCATTCAACATTTATTGAATGGCCTTTGTGTGCTGGGTTATTCTGGTAGATTCTAGGTGTATAAAGAAGCATTAATTGAATATAAATTATTTTGGTACTTTAAAAGTCAACATACTAAATGTAATGAAGTACTTTAGTCAAAACTACCCATATTTTTAATAGGTTAGTTGGCAGTAGGATTTCCTATTTGTTTATATCCTAATAGGCTGAATTTGAGATATTCCACATTGCTCAGGAAGAAAAAAAATGTGTTCTTTACCATAGCATTGCAATGGTTTATTTTTATATGCAAGCGTATACATCTCCCCGCAAATTCATGAAAAATATTCTGTTGACCATGATATTCTTTTTATTGAAAAGCAACATAAAATGGCTTTAGACATAGAAGATAGTATTTTACATTATTTTTTGTTATAAATATTTTTATGCCTTGTGCCAGAATTTACTTCCTGTAACTATTCCTGCTTTATCTGGAACAGTTTACTCCATTATTGAATATCTATTAGTGTTTAATATAGAAGAGCTTAATAAACCACTAATCCAAAAATAATGGTATTCCCTTGCTTTTCAGACCTTTTTGCTGAATATTCTTATTTATGTCCAATGTGGAAATCTGATCCTGTTCTCTTCCACTCTGCCAGCAGTTCCTTTTGTACCACTTCTGGTAGTTCATAGAAAACTTGAGGATCAATGTCAGAAGGGAAAGTAATTTTCTCATCTATAGAATCTTGCTCTCTATTTTCTGTAAGTCCTTCAGGAGAGTCTGTTGCTACTGTTTGCTTATGGCTATCTGCAGCATAGTTTTTGGAGAAAAGCTGCTCACTCCGCAAATTTGGAAATGAATGACAAACAGACACAGCAGGATTTGAATTTGTAAAATGGAATCCTTGAGGTTCTTTAGGTCCTTGACTCATTTGTTCATCATTTAATCTCTTATCTAAATAATATGAATAATCCTTTTGGCTAGACAGATAAGAGGAACTACTTCTACTTAAGCCTGATGTTCCCGGTTCACAAGGAGATACAGAGGACACCTGTTTGCTACTGGATGAATGATTTTTAGGGTTTATGGGAATATTTTGCATCTGTTTTTTAGAAAAGAAAGACAATACTCCTTTAGAGGCATGTAATGGACAACTCACACTTTCTTTCCCTTGAAATTTTTCTCTAGATTTTCCAGAAAGGATTTCTTCTTGAATATCAACTGGAAGCTGCTTAAAGACTTCTTGATCAACACCTTCAGGAAGTGAACAGAGTGAGAATTCATTAATGTCTTTTTCTTCAGAAAAACGTTTAGTATCTAGTAGAGACTCCCTAGTTCTTGTACTTTCAACTCTTCCACGTGGTAGGAAATCCTGGTTTGTTTCTTTGTCTTTGGGAAAATCTTCCATATGAGTGTCTTTCATTTTCTAGAACACAAGAATAACAGACTAATTTAGATATCCCTGCTGCTGCTGTGTGCCTGTAGCTATTACCTGACATGATTCTAACCTACTCAATAAATTCAATTATTTGTGGCCACTTCAAAACAACTAGAGATCTACTACCACAATTAGTCACACTATTGTGTGAATCTTTACTTACTATTCCAGGAAGAGGTTTCCTTCCTAGGTAGCACTTAAACAAAGGTAAATATGCATTTGGAGACCTGGGAATATTTTAACAATCATGTACCCAAACTTTCAATTCCATAAATAAAAGAATAGCACCTAGAAAAGCAATTCACATAAGGGTATTTTTCAAAAAGCACACATACAGCATCAAGGGCTCATTTTCCAAAAATTACTATTCTAAAGGGTAACCTTTAAAAAAAAAGAAAAGAAAAAAAAACCTATAACAAAAACCCAATATCATCAAGCTATAGTACTAATTTATATTTATATAAAATAAAAATTTAAAGATAACAGTCAACTATAACTTGCATAATTTTTCTATATAGTTTTTCATTTAAATGTCTCCTCTAGGTTTAATCATCTTAAAAATATAAACATAGCAAAATATAACTCAGTAAACATAATACAATATTAATTCCGAAAAAGTAAAAGGAGTAGAAAAGATTCGGGCTATTATATTTATTGAATACCTATTGTGTGACAAATACATACAAGGCACTTTCACTTATATTTACTTCTCTAATGCCAGTGTAAATGAGCACTTTTAATTCCAATTCACAGATTAACTAAATTGTAAAAAGAAAACACCTTTGTAAATGTAATAAATGAAATAAAAAGGGTCACAGAAAAAAAGTAATTTGAAGAGAGAATTAATTCACTATTTCCATACACTGTCCTGTTCTCATTTTGAACTTAAATGGAAATAAAAAGGTTACTAAAATTATACTGACTAAACAAACAAAAGCATTTTACGTTAACTACAGGCATGAACAATTTTGTAAAAAATAATTTTTTAAGGCAACCCACATTTACTAAATAGGTTTGTCTATTCGTAAAAGGGTTTTGTTTTAGTCATCTAAAAATGTGACTGTCCTCTGCCTTTCTATTGCCACACTGTTAACTTTACAACTGTAAAATCAGTAGTCAATTCTATCAATAGTGCTATCAAAATTCAATACTCTTTCAAAACCAAGAAAATGTAAATACTTTAACAAAAGAATCATGGGAAAGGTACTGGTAACTTATGTGTCCACTAAAAGATGTGACTTCTAATATCTGAAAATATTTTGATACTTATGAGCTAATCCATATTTTTATAGACTACTATAAAATGTGTTAACAATTCCAAAATAGAGAGCCTCTATAATGTTCTATCTTTTATACAGTGATGCTTAGGTTTTCTTCTTAGATCACAGTATATTTAAGGCCAGCAACCATAATAAGATAGGTATTATAAACAAGTTAATCACCTAAACAATATCACCCAAAAGAATCTCTAAACTGTATCAAAAAGACAAGCACTTAGATTTGTAATTTTTAACCACACAAATCCAATAAGAGTATTCTTAGAAAACTGAACAAAATAGAGTGTACTTACAAAACTGCGCTTTCCAGAGTGTGAAGCTGTTGTTAATGATGGTGTTAAATAATAATCCATAGGCCCTTTTTTAGCGGTATTTAGTGCTTTAAGGTTGCAGAAGCATACACTTAGAAGAGTAAGGTGAAATGGCATCTTCACATTCACCATATTTCGAAAAAGTTTCATCAGTATATCAACCATTGGGGTCATCACATCGTAATTTCCTAAATAAAATGTTTAAGAAGACAATAAACATTATAATTAATATTAAGAGCATAATATACCTGATATTGCTGAGATTAAGAAATTAAAATTCTAAATAAGTATCACTGGGCATTTTGACATTATATATACCAAATTAAGATATTTCAACATTAATACTAAGTGGCTAAAAGTTTTCAAAAGATTTGAAATATGGGACTTCTGGTTATAGTACAGTGATATGGCCAGAAAATCCTTTCTCAAAAAGCTACTATAAAACTGAACATTGTCAAAAACAATCATTTTGGTGGAAATCTGGAAATGAACCAAAGGCAAACAAAGCAAGAAGTACTGATTTATGACCAGCTGCTATATGTTAGCTAAGAAAGTAGGAGACAGCAGCTTCATTGGCTGGGACTGTTTGAATGCCCCTTTATATCACTCAGTTGGTACAGGGTGAAGACTGAAAAAGCCAGCAGCTTCACTTCCAGAGGAGACCAGACCTGATTTGAGGCAGAGCGCAAAAAGCCCACACTTAGCAGTGCTGCCAGTAAAATTAGCAAACTTGATAGGAAACGAATGGGGAAATCCTACAGCTCTGCTACTCTGAGGTTTTAGTGGTGAATGGAGTGAATGAAAGAACAGTGGACCAGCCAGAAATTTCACTAGGGGATCTGGAAATGAGAGAACCAAAGAGGGACTACATAGGCTTCCCTTACAACCATAGCCAACTAGGAGACGATATGCACATAACCGGAAGGCCACAGAGGGCCCAAGCTCTCCATACACTCCTTATTGAAAGGATCACATGCACATCAAGGGTATATAAAGAGGGCCTAGCAGAAAATAAAAGATAAGGCAAACTTGAAAATGGCCTAAATTTTCTGAGTCCTCTCCAATGCATGTACCCACTGGCAGAGGTAGAAGGCTTCCAGGCTCTAGTGTTTGAGCAAAACCTTTGCCAATCACTGGCTAACCATGAAACTATACAGACATGGGCAACTTCCCCGAAAGCCAATATAAAAATACAAATTTGAATTAAAAACAAAAAACTGAGCAGAGAAATCAGTGGCTACACAGCACAGAGGAGATAGATTCTGCAGATTACATTCAGACAAGTTACCTAAAGAACAGGAAAGAAAAAGAAAAAACCCTACAGGTAAAAAATTTAAATCCAAAGTTGCTACAATACACTGTCTATGAGGTCCAGTTTTCAATAAAATAGTTCAAAACATGCAAAGAAACAGGAAAGTGTTTCTGGTACACTTTTTCCCCCAAATATGTATACTTTTCCTGTACATATTTGGGGGGAAAAGCAGTTAACATAAATTGACTTTGAGTTAGACTTAGCAAAGACTTCAAAGTCATTACTATAGATATGTTCAAAGGATTAAGACAAACGTGTTTAAAGAATTAAAGTAAAATATAATGACTACCAAAAAGAGGAATCTCGATAAAGAAACAAAACACATACAAACAAAAGACAAATAGAAATTCTAAAGTTGTCTACAGCCATACCACCCTGAATGCGCCCGATCTCGTCAGATCTCAGAAGCAAAGCAGGGTCGGGCCTGGTTAGTACTTGGATGGGAGAAATTCTAGAGTTAAAAAGTACAGTAACCAAAACCAACAAATCACTAGAGGGGCAACAGCAGTTATGAGATGACAGATGAATCAGAGAACTTAAAGGCAGCTCAATACAAATTAACCATTTTGTAAGAAAGAACAGAAAAAAAAAGACTGAAGAAAAATAAACAGAGCAGCAAAGATCACCACAGAGTAGAATCAGTATAAGGATAAACATATAGACCAATGAATCAAGAAAGTCAAGAAATGAACTCATATTTACGGTCAATTAATTTTTGACAAAGATGCCACGGTAATTCAGTGGGTGAAGAATAGTCTTACACAAATGATGCTGGATCAACTGGATACCCACATGCAAAGTAAAGAACTAAGACCCTTACCATATACCACGCACAAAAAATTAATTCAAAATGGACCTAAACGTGAAGCTTAAAAACCATAAAACTTCTAACAGGAAACAAAAGAAAATATCTGCGACCTTTGAGTTAGGCAAATAATTTTTACATATAACACCAAAAACACTATCCATAAAAGAAAAACCATGCTACTATATACCACTAGAACAACTATAATCAAAGAGACTGATAATACAAATATCGGCAAAAATATGAAAAACTGGAACCTTCATATATTGTTGATGAAAATGTAAATTATTGCATGAACTTTGGAAAAAAGTTGGTAGTTTCTTAAACAGTTCATACTACCGTATGATCCAGCAATCCCACTCCTTGAAATCTACCCAAGATAAATGAAAACATATACATATACCCATCCAATGACTTGCACTTAAATGTTCACCAAAATGAGACAATCTAAATGCCCATAAAGAAGTTATCTCATGCTATATAGTTATCATAGTTCTGTTCTCTTTGAGCTCGGAAAACATTCTCAAATGATTCTTTACTTAATTATCCATTTAAAAACAAGGCCAGGTGCAGTGGCTCATGCCCATAATCCCAGGACTTTGGGAGGCGGAGGCAGAAAGATTGTATGAGCTCAGGAGTTTGAGACCTTGTCTATACTAAATATCAAAAAAATTAGCCAGGTGTGGTGACATGTACCTACTGTCCCAGCTACTTGGGAGGCTAAGGCAGAAGAATTGCTTGAGCCTGGGAGACAAGGGTTGCAGTGAGCTATGACAGCACTACAGCCTTGATGCAGAGCAAGACCTCAAAAACTAAACAAAAAAATAAAAATAAAACAACAAAGTTTTCTGGTTGAAATTTCTTAAAGAATAAAAGCATTTAATTGCTCGCTAATTCCCTGTAAAGACTCTCCTTTTTTGGAGCATATTTCTAATTCAAAGTTGGCTTATTTAAGAGTTCAACCTGCTAATCAAACTGTTGGAACACTAGTCCATACCTGTCCCTAACTTCTGAATTACATGCGATGGAATAGGGCACTGACGACTCTCACGACCATAGTGCTTCTCAGATGAATACCGACGGATTATTAATTTTACCGTATGAGGCTTCCTTCCATCTCGGCATACTCTAAAAATAAAGTGGAAATAAGGAATTTTAAAAAGTATTACCTAAAGACTTTTTAAATTATATAATACCTCATTTATCTAAACGTGCCAGATTTTGTTAACTATAACAATTATACATATTGTAGATAACAAAATAGTAAGCAATCAAGGTCCCCAAGTATCCAAATAATCACCACAAAGTCTATGCACCTAAAGCTCTGAAAGTTTACATGTAAGGCTCTCAGGCCTCACTCAGAATTGAGTGCTGTCAGAAACAGAAGAGATATAAGATTTAATCATAACAAGCTGTTTTATAATCCAAATCCAAAATAAAACTAAAAGAAACCAATTTTTTTTTTTTTTTTTTAAGATGGAGCCTCACTCNCAAAAAAAAAAAAAAAAAAAAAAGAAAGAAAGACAAGACTGGAGCCATCCTCAGGGAAGGCTTAGGACAACTTGTCCAACTTATTTCTGCCTCTCCCTGGCTGGCCTTTTTTCTCTCCTGTAAGTATGCCTCTGCATGATACACATGGCTGCCAGCAACATAGTCACAGGGTGGAGGGGTCCTCTTCACTTCCTGATCTAGTTTTGTTTTTTATTTTTTATTTTTTGAGACTGAGTCTCACTCTTTCGCCCAGGCTGGAGTACAGTGGTGCGATCTCGGCTCACTGCAACCTCTGCCTTCCAGATTCAAGTGATTTTCGTGCCTTGGCCTCCCAAGTAGCTGGGATTTCAGGCGCTCGCCACCATGCCTGGCTAATTTTTGTATTTTTTGGTAGAGACAGGGTTTCACCATGTTGGCCAGGCTAGTTTCAAACTCCTGACCTCAAGTGATCTGCCCACCTCGGCCTTCCAAAGTGCTGGGATGACGAGCGTGAGCCACCGTCCCCAGCCTCTTCCCCTTATTTTCCTACTTGCTAAGCTTTGATTTGCCTCACTGTCTCCTGCACAGGCCGTCAGCAATTCCATCCCTGTATTAAATTTTCTCCAAAATACATAGGATTTCTTTCTTTTCATTTTCTTTTTCTTTTTTTTTTTAAGATGGAGCCTCACTCTGTCACCCTGGCTGGAGTGCAATGACACAATCTCAGCTCACTGCAACCTCCACCTCCCGGGTTCAAGCGATTCTCTTGCCTCAGCCTTCTCAGTAGCTGGGACTACAGGCATGCATTACCATACCCAGCTAATTTTTGTATTTTTACTAGAGAGCGGGTTTTGCCATGTTGGCCAGGCTGGTCTTGAACTCCTGACCTCAGGTGATCCCCTGCCTCAGCCTCCCAAAATGCTGGGATTACAGACATGAGCCACTACGCCCAACCAAAAGGCAACAAATTAAAATCAGCAGGAAATTTAAGAAACTGAACCATTCACTGACAAAAGCAAATAGGTAAAAAATAACAAAAGAAACTTTTTTTCAAACTTTTTCTTACAAAATAACATTACAAAAAAAGTTTTTTTTTTTTTTACAAAATGAAATTACTCTTGTTAAAGAGTAATCACTATTACCATTATATGATAGCATATTAGAGCAGTATCTTGAAAGATCAATCATACACTATATTTAGATATAAATGATATACAATATATGTACATGCGTTTTTAAAAAGTTTCATCCAAATGTCTTGATTTTGGCATTGAAACAAAAGTTTTAATTATATGACAAATTCACTTAAGAAGTATGAAACCTAATTACTGCAAAAATAATTGTCATTAAAGGATAACATTTTCCTTTTTATACACATGGCAATGCATATAAAACCAAATCTCAAACACAAAATACAAATATTGCACATTGTTAAACACACTCAAGTTGAAGATTCTGAGCTGAAAATAATAGTTTTAGGCCAGGCACGGTGGCTCATACCTGTAATCCCAACACTTTGGGAAACTGAGGTGGGAAGATCACTTACTTAAGCACAGGAGTTTTAGACCAGGCTAGGCAACCTAGCGAGACCTCACCTACAAAAATTTAAAAATTAGGCTTTATAGCAGGCACCTTCCCAGCTACTCTGGAGGCTGAAGTGGGAGGATTTTTTGAGCGCAGGAGGTTGAGGCTGCAGTGAACCGTGACTGTACTACTGCATTCCAGCCTGGGTGACAGAGCAAGACCCTATCGCAAAAAAAATAAAAAATAAAATAGTTTTGTAGTAAATAATTTTTTTCTATCTCTTATTGCTTTATGACAAAACTTCTCGATGGTTACTTAACTAGAATAATAAAATACCTTAACTGGTTAACAGTTTAAATATCTACCAATTAAACTTGTTCTATTAATTATGCAATTCAAAGAGTATGATATGCTAGTTAAGACACATTAGAAAAAGGCTGTATCACAAGCAATCTAAACTAGTACTTAGAGGATGGATTAAAAATTAATATGGTTTTACATTTCTTACATACCTATAGTATTAACCATAACACACTCTAGAAAAAACAAAAGTAATTATACACAAATACACACACACTCACACACCTGTAATTTTTTTTTTTTTTTTTTGCAAGTCACTTAGATGGTGTTATAATTCAGTCACTTAAATAAGTGCCCGTAGTGTGGGAGAAAAGTTGCTGGCAAGCAGAGATACAGATAAATGGTTAATTTTACAGGTTTTGTATTTCACAGGTTTAGAGCACCTAGTCTCACTTCTCTGCTGACTCTTCAAATGAGAACTAAAACTTACACTTCTTGTGGTTTATCTATGTGAAGAACTGTCTCCAAAGGCTACAAATTTCAGAGTAGTCTTCTATTTAGCCAAAGCAAATGACCCAGTTTCACTAGCATACTTACAGGCCCAGTCTGAGTCATATCGCTGGAGCTGAGTCATACAGCCAGCCCCACATGCATGCAGCCAAAAATGAGCTGCATGGCTCTGCTCAAGACATGAGTGCCACATTGCACGTGACAGCAAAGTGGAGGAAATTTCACTTCATCAGTTTTCTCAGACTTACAGCCATCTAAAAAACATTTTCTCTAGATACAGTTAGTCCTCCTAGAATGATCAGAGAAGCACAAGCACTCTAAACTGTTAGAGTCCTAAAACCACAATTTGAGAAATTTCTATAAAAAAAAAGGAGAAACAAAGAAAAGGGAGGAAAACAGGTAATACTCTTCTGTGGAATATGGAATACTGAGAAATACAAATATAATGGCAAGGAGCAGCACAAAACTAAATTTCCTTTTCAGTTTATCTTGTGCTACTCATGTATTTATAACCGCAGCTGATACTCTTCACATACAGATCAGAAACCCTGCACACACCTGCAGTCACTCAGCCTGCTCACACAGCCCCAGCTAGCCATTCTTTCCTTTGGCTCCATTTTATTTTACAGTCTGAGGCAAAAGAGATACAACGATTTTTCTGCTTCTTTCATCACTGTTACTTTAATAATTTCCTATCCCCAACAATCACAAATTTATACAGCTGTTCCTATATCAAGAGTTCTAGAATTATGACAGTATTATTCCTCTTTGCATTTTTTTTCTTCTTAATGAAATGCAAGTAACTATTAGGTTGAGGGCAAAGGCTTTGCAGTTGCCACAGGGAAAAATTAAAACTTCTTCCTTCTCACCGGAGGACTAGTATAAGTCTAGGAATGTTAGAAATATCTATAAAACCCGTCTAGGTAACTATATGCAGCTTTAGATCCATAGTATAACCACAGTGTTACTAGAATTAAGACCAAGGGAAGCAGATGAATTAAATTTGGTAAGAGCCCCACTACCATCTTTACAATAGTTCATAATGCAGAGAAATCCCATAATAAATTATTTTTACATTGTTTAGTCTCCAGATAATCTGTCAGTTCCAAGACGGAACATCAAATATTCTTTCCATACACCATATACAGAATGAATATATAAGATAACGTGGCAAAATGGTTTGAAAATCACCTGTTTAGAAGACTAACAAGTAGTTCTTCAATCCTTTTTTTAGCTTCAACTTCTGATGAACATTTTTTAAATGAATCTTCTTCACTAAAGGACTATCAAAGAAGCATAAATAAGGATTAATGCAAACTCAAATAACTATATCTAATTATTATCAGTGTATAGTCAAATAAATATTCAATACGTTCTTTACTTATACCTCTTGTCCTTCATTTGAACCATTTAGTTCACTTTTATATTAACTGGTTTTTTTCTTTTTTTCTTTTTTTTT
>NW_016107593.1:496307-509796 GCF_001604975.1 Cebus imitator
GAGTGCAGTGGCGTGATCTCGGCTCACTGAAACCTCTGCCTCCCAGGTTCAAGTGATTCTCCTGCCTCAGCCTCCTGAGTTGCTGGGATTACAGGCATGTGCCACCGTGCCCAGCTAATTTTTGTATTTTTAGTAGAGACAAGGTTTCAACATTTTGGCCAGGCTGGTCTCGAACTCCTGATCTTGTGATCCACCCGCCTCGGCCTCCCAAAGTGCTGGGATTACAGGCATGGGCCACCGCGCCCGGCCAATATATTAACTCTTTTTTACCTGCAAGTTGTTGTACTCACTAAGAAGTTAATGTAAAATATTACTATATTAATAGTTAATATAAAATAATTCAAAGTTAAGAAAACTCTAAAGCTCCAGTACCAACTCCAAGCAAGTATAATTATGGCAAGACTCTTAATTACCTAGGACTTGAATCTAAGTTTATCCTTGGACAAGTTATTTAACCTCTCTGAAATATAGTATCCTCATCTTGAGAGAGAGACAGGGAGAAAACAGAAGGAAGGAAAGAGGATAAGAAAGAATGGACAAACAACAGTACTACCTACCTTGATGGTTTGTTGTGAAGGTTAAACGGACTACTGTATTTAAAGCACTCAGTAGAGTGCTTGTCCCATAGCAAAAAAAATCAATCAATGTTAACTGGGTGATTACACCTTTCCCATTTGCTAAATCATTGGACTACTCTGAAAACAAGATTTTTAAAGATTAAAATATTTGCCTCATATATGCATTATAGGCTATTAAAATTAAGTTGCACTGTCTTCAATCATAGTAGCTAACAAAATATCTAAATATCAATGCTTAAGATTCAATTTAAGAATATTTATTAATCTAATCTATTAATAATAAATCAGCCTTCTAACAAGAAAAGGATCATATACTAAGGAAACTAGAATAATAAGAACATGGTACTAAAACTAGAACTCTTTTCTATCAAATGATGTGATAAACAGTACTTAATTAAAATAAATATCATCATATACCTGAGGTGGTCCTGAGGGTATCACAGGGGAGTTATCCTCTCCAAAACTGAGTTTCAGGATACGCTGAGCAACTAAAATTCCTAATTCTTTTTCTAAAATTTTGGATGAAAAGGTTTGGAGATCATGTACACTAGTGATACCCAGAGCTTCAAGACATTTGGTAGTTTTATAGCCAATACCTAAATAAAAAGAAATGCATACAATGTTAAAGTAGCTTTTCTCCTGAAAACAAAGGTAATTAAAATATTATAAATACATCAATCATATCTTTAAGTTCTATAATTTATACAGTAGTCCCCCCTTATCCACAGGGGATACATTCTACCACCTTCAGCAGACGCCTGAAACCATGGACAGTATCGAACCCAATATATACAGTACTGTTTTTGCCATTACATATACACCTATGATAAAGTTTAAGTTATAAATTAGGCACAGTATGAGACTAACAATAACTAATAATAAAATAGAACAATTATGACAATGTACTATACACAAGTTATATGAATGTGGTCTCTGCCTCTCTCTCAAAATATCCTCTAGTATTTTCAGACCTCAGTTGACTGCAGGTAACAGAAATTGTGAAAAGTGAAACTGCAGATAATGGGGGACTACTGTATTTTGCAAAGATCAAACTCCATTGCAAACCAGGTTGCTGTTCTTCCACGCAAGTCTCCTGAATTATATGCATCTCTTTGAAGTCCTCACAAAATGCAGTATAATAAAATGGACATAGAGGCAGCCAATAAATGCTGTCTTACTAAAATAAAGTTTTTACAACCTGTTATGTAATATTCCAGAAATATTCAGAAATCATGATTATTAATGTACAAAAAGGCTGTCACTAGAGCAATCTAATTAAGTATACATATTAGGTAACCTAACTGATTGCTATACATACCACCACACATTTAACCATAAGTCACATCTAACAATATTTACCATCCAGAATACAACTATCAGCCAGAAAGCAAACAAACAATCTTGCTGGCAAAAATGTCACAAAGTTCTTGCACTAAAATTTAGTCATACTTTATTCACAAGAGAAAATACTCAGGCCATCTAGTGTCTCCTTATTCTTTTCATTTAAAAATAGTAATTCTACAATTAACTGGTTTTCTTGCACAGCAAAAGCAGTAAGCAGGAAGGGACAGCTGTGTAGGGGGAATTACTAAGGTAGAGTAACAGATTTTTCACAGCAGAAATAAAAGAAGGTTAGCAATTTGGCAATAAGTGAGAAAGCAGAAAGCCTGTTTTACAAAAAATAATAAAATAAAAAAATAAACAGACCCAAGAACTCAAAAGTTAAGCCAAGTAAAAATGTTTTGCACTAGTACACAGTTCTCAATTTATTACAACCTGACATTGTTCTTCAGAATGCAGAACCAAAGTCATCCAAAAAACTCCAAATTATAGTTATACTATACTAAGGAAGGCAAGGACACACAAGTATCAGTTGAGAATGTGAAGTACGACATCTAAGTTTCAGTTGTAGTAGAAATTCACTTCCACAGAACTCTTTTATAACATCTTATTCCCCAGTAATACCATAAAAACGTAGTTTAACATAGCCATTATTGATGGTCTATAAAAAGTTAGGTATTTGACCTTCAAAGATACAAACTTGCCCCATGACCTAAATAGATCACTGAACTCCTTAAGGAAATCAGTTTCCTCATCTTTAAAATGAGGAACTTGGCCTAGATGTTTTGGAAAGTCCATTGTAGCCTTAATATTTTATATGTAATCCCAAAAAAGAGTTAGTAAAAGATCAACTTCCCTCTCCAGAGGCAACATACAGTATAAGAGTATGACCCAAAGACTGGAAATAAAGGGCCATATGTTTCTAGGCTATAACTTTTATGATCATATTCTAACCATACAAAAGTAGATAAAATAAGAAAAGTACTTTCATGTACTTCTTAATCCAAATTTGCTTCAGAAAATATTGCTATTCTTTTAGTTTTTTTCCAGGAACCAAGTACACACACACACACACACACACACACACGCATGTGCACACACACAAAACTCACATACACCCCATCTAAGAATTACATTGTATCTATAATTTTTAAAATTAAAGAAATACATTAAAACCCATATGTACTTTTCAAATATATTTGTCTTACCAGGTATTTCCTTTATGTGATTCAAACTACGAATAAGATGTTGACAACTTTCAGGTAATAAGACTGTTTGTTGATTTGGTTTAAAGACACCAGAAACCAATTTTGCCAACAGTTTATTAGAAGCCACTCCAGCACAGCCAGTGAGCCCCAACCGATTATACATGGCTTCCCGCATCTCTGCTGCAATCTGAGATCCAACAAGTAGTCTGATGTGCAAGATGTCATGCAGATTTATAGCTTTAAAAACAACAAATGTCATTAAAAGTCACAAGAAAAAACCTTTTTTTCTTTACAAAATAATTTTAAAAGGTAGAGGGCTTAGTCTATATCCAACCACCACCACCACCACCACCACCACCACCACTTGGTATGGCTGCGACGTTTGTCCCCTCCAAACCTCATGTTGTAATTTGATCCCCAATGTTGGAGATGGGGTCAAATGGGAGGTATTGGGATCACAGGGGTGGATCCCTCATTAACAGATTAATGCCCTCCCTCAGGGGTGAGTGAGTTTCTCACGGTAGTAGCTCCAGAGACAGCTGGTTGTTAAAAGGGCCTGGCACCTCCCCCAGTCCTTCCTTCCTCTCTCACCACGTGATCTCTGCACACACTGGCTCCCCTTTGCCTTCCACCATGAGTGAAAACAGCCTGAGGCCCTCACCAGATGCAGAGGGCTAATTCTGACTTATCCAGCCATGAGAATCATGAACCAAATAAACCTTTTTTTCTGTATAAATTACCCAATTTCAGGTATTCTGTTAAAGCAACACTCAATGGACTAAGAGACCACTGCCACCCTGTGATCCACTTGACTAATCTCTTTCATGCTTCACAGGAATACTGTAAACAAATTCAATAAGCGAATTCCAAGGGCCTGTGATAGTGACTGTATACTAGAAGTTCTTAATAATTAACAAATTATAAACACTCATCTCGTAAAAAAAAATTCCTACAGACATGAGTAAAACGTTTACTCACATTTACCTGTAAGTAAGCATAAAAGTATTATTATATAACAAGAAGCTAACATTATAGCTCTAAACATCTAAATCCTAACCACATACTAGCTGTATATGCTGCTGAAAATAATCTCTAACCTGTACATAGTTTTAGAGCTTTTTTATGAAAAGTGTAAGAAAATTGTATAAAAATAAATTTGTTTTAGATGTAAAACAGTGTTGGAATTACATGAAACTATACAAACCTCAAAGAGACTCATACTACAAGTATTTAGAGATGAAATGTCAGGATGTCTGCAATTTGCTTTCAGATAGCTCATCAACCAAGCAAGCAATCCATAGGGAATAAGGGAAATGTGGCAAAATGATAACAACTGGTTTATCTACAAGAAAGGACATAATGGGTATTTGTAGCACAATTCTGTCAACTTTTCTTTAGGTTTAAAAAAGATTTTAATAAAATCTGTGTGAAAGAGGAAGAATTAATCAATAATTGCACATTTCCTTTTTGGGATATAAAACCTAACTATAATGTGCTCTAACCGATAAAATCTAAATTTGCTTTAAAAATTATGTAGAAATACATTTGAAATATTCTTGCTACTTAGCCCTTGTAAGTTATAAATGAGCACAAGTACAAAAGATACATGAAAAGCTCCATGTATTCCAGAAACTGTAGCTCTACCGCTTTTCTTCTGTGGAGAACTATTCTGCAGACTTATGTTTAGTTCTCAAAAAAAGAGGATAAGAGGAAATGCATGGGGAGGCTTAACAGCAAAAGGGTCAGACAAATCTTACACAAAAGCGGAGTAACTTGTCTTGTATGTGGTATGATAAGGGAGTCACATGCAGAGTCTTAAGATGTCTGAAAGCTTAGTTAGCATGTAAATATCCCTGGAAATACCATCAGTCATTCATATCTTAATACATGGAGATAAACCATTCTGCTTTCTTGCTAATAGTTGGCAAAGATTATTTGAACGGATTAAATAGGAGCTTGGAGAAGATTCTAGCACAAGCAGACAGGCCTGGACAACATTCCAAAAGTGTTAACTTGGGAAGTCAGAGAGCAACAGGAGGGTCTCAGTGTCTCCGGGGAATTGAAATGAACATGTAAAAGACATATCAAAGGCATCTAACCTACCTGAAAATTCTGCTTAGATATGCTTTAGGATAATCAAAAATTTTTTCCAAAAAGCATATTAAGAAGCCAACTCTTGCAACTTAAGAATGACCTAAAGAGGTTTGGCTTTTTGTTTCTTTAAGAGATGGGATCAGCCGGGCAAGGTGGCTCACGCCTGTAATCCCAGCACCTTGGGAGGCCGAGACGGGTGCATCACCTGAGGTTGGAAGTTTGAGACCAGCCTGACCAACAAGGAGAAACTCCATCTCTACTAAAAATACAAAATTAGCTGGGCATGGTAGCGCATGCCTGTAATCCCAGCTACTCGGGTGGCTGAGGCAGGAGAATCACTTGAACCTGGGAGACGGAGGTTGCGGTGAGCCAAGATCGTGCCATTGCACTCCAGCCTGGGCAATAAGAGCAAAACTCCGTCTCAAAAACAAAAAAAGAAGAGATGGGATCTTGCTCTATTTCCCAGGCTGGACTCAAACTCCTGGGTTCAAGCAATCCTCTCAGCTCAGTCTCCCAAGTAGCTGGGACTATAGGGGCGCACTACTATGCCCAGCTGGGTATGGCTTTCTAAAATGTGAGCAGATGCACTGTCAGATAAAAACTCTGAGCAGATGAATACTCTGTGCAGATGAACAGGAACAATGTTCTGTGCAAATGAAAAGTGCACAGAGCATTGAGCCACGTCATCAAAATTTTAATACTTATGATAGAATAGCAACACCTAATTTTAGCTGTCCTAGACGGATTACAGACTAAATGTAACTATACCTCCAACAAAAGTCGTGAATCTTTCGGAATCACACAGCAAACTCACTGAACATTAAGAAATGCATGTACTTTTAGTTAGTAGGTAGAATAAGAACCCACTCACACTGATTATTGTATACATGACCCGACACAGTCACCGCAGAAAGTTCGTCACTTTGCAGCTGCTGTAGTCTCTTCTCAACCATTTCTGTTAAATCCACAAAATTTTCATCAAATCCAAGTCTCTCAACAACTGGACTAAATTCTTCCAGTAATTCTAAATTGAAATAATATTGGAGCACAGATGTAAATAAAGTTATAACTAGGATAAATTTAACTAGTGCTTAAAAATGTTTAACCTTATTGTTAAAGGTTTTATATACATTCATAGTTCCATAATATCTTTAATAAAACCCTCGGTTAACTGACTTTTTTCTGTACCACATCTTAAGTTCAGGCAATATTTTTCAAAACATCTAAAAATGACATTCCTAGGGCAGTTATTCATGGCAACATATTTAGCTAAATCTTCTAGGCCTTTAATTTTTATATCTGTAGTACATTAAATATCAATGTTAATAGTAAATTTATGACCTTGAAGAAATGTGTCAAAGAATAAACTAGAGGCTGCTTATAACAGTATATTTTAGCTATATTTTTCCAAGTTTAAATGAGGCAAAACAAAATAACATTTAAAAGTTCCAATTATTACTAAATAAAACAGAAAGTCACTCAACTTTCAAAATATACTATAACAGGGTATTTTTATTAGCCATTCCCAAGCATATTCCTTAGGACAGAGAGAGATGAACCACAGCTTTCAGATACTCAAATTCCCAGCATCTAGCACAATATCTAGTCCTTAAGTCAAATGTTTACTATATTGAGCTGAACCAAAATTCGAAATAAATTCAAAAGAACTATCAATTTTCATATATTAACACTGAGACTAATAAGTTTAAAATCATTGAGAAAGTTTTTTACTTCACTCTGAAACACCTGCCGACACCAGCTAGATAAGAGAAAACAAATGCAAGTCTCTTAGTATACAAAATGCATAGATCCTTAAAGTCATATAATCTGAAGCTCAGAAATAAAACGACTATGTCATTCCACACAGATCGGTTTTTCACAAATACCAAAAGTGCTTTTTTGTTTTGTTGATGTCAACAGTGACAATAAGGGGAAACTAATAAAGATAACAATGTGACATGGTGAACACCAAAAATCTCCTGATTTACCCAGAGAAAACTATTACCCCCTCTCAGGACAGACTGACAGTATGTCTGATCATATAAAATGACTGTTTTGCATTTCCTTTATCAATTTCTGCAATTTATTTTCAAAAGCATATACCTGCCATGCAAAATAAGATGTAGAAAACAAAAGAGTTTATCAAAAGAATATTATATAAGAAAAATAAAGGGTAAGGTTTTAAGTACTAAATAGAAAAGCAAGTTAAATACAGAATCGTGCATGAAGCTGGTGGATCACTAAACATTGATTGATTTTAGGTCAGAAGACAAATCCCTAATTATCCCAATCCTGAAGGTTTTTGCTGTTGCTGTAGTTTTAATGAGACAGGGTCTCACTCTGTTGCCCAGGCTGGAGTGGAGTAGCACACCACAGCTCACTATAGCCTTAACTTCCTGGGCCCAAGCAATCCTCCCACCTCAACCTCTGGGACTACAGGCACATGCTACCATTCAGCTAATTTCTTTCTTTCTTTCTTTTAATTTTGTAGAGATAGGGTTTTGCTGTTATGTTGCCCAGGCTGGCCTCAAATGATCCCCCCACCAGAGCCTCCCAAAGTGTTGGGATTATAGACATAAGCCACCATGCCCAGCCTCTGACCCTGAAGTTAACCTCTTTCTTGGTATCAACTTCACAAACAAGATACATTATTAAACATGTAATTATACAAGGCTCAAAAGAGGAGTCTGTAATTAGAGGGAAAAAAAACTACCTTGAAGAAAGGTATACATGCAGTACAATAAATATGTGAAATAAATAATAAGGTAATATATCATAAACAGGTCAGAGATAAATACAGTAAAGGACTAATTGGCTAGGTTCCCACTTCAACTCAGAAAAATACTGTAAGGAAAAATTGACAAAATAACTTAAAAAAAAACTTTTTTCACAAAAAAAGTGACACAAAAAAGTACTAAGTACTTAGTACTTAGAAAAAGATGAACAACCCAAATAAAAAACAGGTGCAAGTGAATAGGTTAACAGAAAAAAGTACATAAATGATCAAAAATATATGAAAAAATACTCAACCTTACTCATGAAAAACTGCAAATTAAAACAATCCTCTTCTATCAGGCAAAGACTTTTTATCTAACACTCTCATATTTACCAGCAATATGTTGGGGCAACCTCAGATGTAACATATTAACAGTATCCAAACATTTAAATGCAAATCATGTTTGATCCAACAATTCACCTCTAGAAACTTACCTTATGGAAATCCCTTTAAAAATATGCCAACATTTCTACAAGAAAATGTCTAAGACCAAAAATCTGGTAACAGCCTAATAATCCATCACTATGCAGGGAAACCATATAACTTATCATCCAAAAGAAGACATTTTTTGAGTGAAAGGAAGTGCAATTATTAATTAGGTAGCAACAACAGGCATAAAGTTGGACATACATATTGTCTTCATATCACTGAAGAATTGGTTAAATAAACATGGAATAAATACAGTAAAATACTGTGCAGGCATTAAAAAGAGTGAGGAAAATCTCTGTGAATGATATGAAAGATCAATAAGCTCAGAGGCAAGATACAGAAATGTATGTATTATAGAATCACTTCTGTGTACACTAAAACTTAAGTTTTTATTTTCTCCACAGGGAAAGTTCTAAAGACTAAAGTTTTAATAGTTAAACACACACAATTTTAGTGATGTAAATAAGTGATATCTGGGAGTATAATCTTGTCTTTTGTGCTCTGCTATCCCTTCATTCCTCCCATTTCAGCACTACGCCTTTCCCGCCACAAGTTAATCAATGTTAAAAACCTATAATATACTCTCTCATGTTTCTCTTCTTGTTCCTATATAGACATACACATATATATGAGAGGAGGCGTTTAGGCCATCATTTTACACATTTGGAAAAACATGATACATGATTTTGTATCTTGCCTTTTATTCACTCAACAAGCTCAACAAGCCCTATCTCCATTAGTCAAATAGTATTGCACCAACGCATTCTTTTTCATGGCTATATAATATCCATCATACAGATGTCTTAGTTTATTTGGCTACTTCTCTTGATGGGTATTTTTCCTTCCATACTTTTAACAATCATAAACCATGTTAGGATAAACATTGTTATACATATGTCTTTTGTGGCTTTCTATTTTTAGAGACAGAGTCTCACTCTGTTATGCGCAGGCAGGCTGGAATGCAGTGACACGATCATGGCTCACTGCAGCCTCAAGTTCCTGCTCAAGCAATCCTCCTACCTCAGCCTCCAAAAGTTCTGGGTTTACAGGTATAAGCCACAATACCCAGTCTTATGATTTTATTTCTATTTGGTAAACTCCCAGGAATGATATCACTGGATTGAAGAACATGCATATTTAACCTCAGTAAGTGTTCTTGATGCTTTTTCTCACATTCCTTTTAAATTTTGGCAAGTATGATGGATATAAAATATCTTAGTAATTCAAATTTCCTTGGCCACTAATAAATTGGAGCATTTTTTCCCTATAATTGTTAGACACTGAATTAGGCTCTCCTTGTCAACTATGTATTCAAATCCTTTGTCCTTTTTAATTAGGTTTCTTTTTCCTAATTTCTAAGAGCTCTTTGTATATTATAGACATTAATCCAATCATCTGAAAATTGCTATAATAAAAGAAAAACAAAGTAAAAATGAAGACAAATCATTGCAAAGCTGATCATTATAGATTTTTATGCTACATGTTAAGTAATTGCATTTTTTGCCATTAAAACTGTGAAAGCTGCAATTACTTTTGCACCAACCTACTTTATTTGCAATGTGCCAGTGCACACTCATTTTCATTTTTCCTCTAATTTACTATAACACTAAGATTTAAACCCAAACCTAGCATGAGAGAGTTTAGCTACACTGTAATATTAATTATACATATAAAATCTACGAAAATATTAATAAATCCATTATTTTTATTAATCATTTATAAGAAATCAGTTTTTACTTATGCTGATCAAATGTTACAGAAACCTTTTCCAACTTTCATTAGTGCATCAGAAAACAATTTATTTCTTCATAATTCATTCAAACTTAAAATTTTAAATACCTGGCATCTTTTACAGTACAGTTTCCCATTTTCTCACTTTTAAACTTTGTTTTCCATTTTTCCCCATTATACATATAAACATGAATCATAACAGAGTTAAAATTACTTCCAACTATACATCTTAAAAATAGTATTTGTAGAATAGTTATCCTTTTATATAATTTTTAAAGTGGATGAGACCCAAAAGAAGAAGTTATTAGGAAAAAGCATCTTATGTTATTTCACATTCATTAAAAAATTCACATAATGGGCATCCTACATAAAAATTAATGTTAAAAGTACATTGCCTATAATTTGTACCTGTAACCTTGTAAGACATTTCTCTGTAGCGAGTCAGGTCTTCTCCATTAACTAATACCAGCTGTGGACACTTTTCTTTTGCAACTCTGACATTCATAAGCTTCTTAACTCCAAGTTTCCTAGCTTCATAGTTGCAGGTAACCACCAAATATTTCTGTTGAACCCCTATAAAAAATATTTTATGAGAAAACCAAGCACAACTGAAGAAACATTTAAAGATAATATTTATTAATTCCACATTACACTTGTCTAAGTTGTAAGGCAATCAGTTTTGATAAGAACCAACAGCCCTATCTCAATTAAAAGAAAAACACAGCCTCCATAAATCAAATTTCTATATTACAGAAACATTAGGTTTTCAAGCTGCCTCCTAATTATGAATTATAATATACCAATATGGTATTTTTCCATACCCATTTTTAATCTCTGGTTGTTCTGTCTCCTTGAAGAAGGTAAGTTATTATTAAATAACAAAACACTGAATAACACAAAATTACAAGTTAGACAAAAGATCAGTTATTCACATACAAAAGGCAATCTGTGTATTACATTTCTCAAATTTAATAAAAATGAACATAAATCAACATATTCTATGGAATCTTCAGTGATAAGATACAAATCAAATCTCTCTAGGATTTTTTCCCAGAAAATATAAAAGCAGATTAATTTATACTGCCATATAATAAGGCATGTTTTACCAAAAAAAAACCGAGATGAAAATAATTGAGTACAATTAAATACTGGTTGCTGCTAGAAAAACTCAACTTCTCTTCCAAGTAACTTGCTAATATAAAGCAATATAAAATATAACATATACAACACGTGACAGGCTACAGCAATTTTTAGGGATCTAACAGTTATGTACTACTTATTGAACTTTTCTATCAAAAACAATTAAATATGATCATTTATTTACAGACTGCATAAAAAGTTCTAGTTTATTGGTGACTTAAGGTGGCTCAAAAGTATTTGCTCTGCTCTTTTTATACAAATTGACTACTTGTTTACCACTGTAAGAGTAATGTTCACCTAAAATATGTAAAATGTAAACATGTAGAAGAAAAAAAAAGGTTATGTCCACTTCTCTACTATTAGACATTGTTTCTAAAATTTTGGTATCATAAACAAGGCAAGAAACATTATTTTTACATAAAGTTTTTTCACATATCAGGTAATGCCCAAAAATATATTCGTGGAACCAAAAGTAATAATAATTTGAGATTCCTCAGTGAACCACATTAAAAAATCAGATTGGTCGACTTCTTAACCAAAAAAAGGAATCTTTAAATGGAGCATTACATTATATGGCCTCACCACTGTATATCACTAGCCTGAGTTCATCATGTATTTGTTGAGTATAAATGAAATACTTCAGTTTTCCTCCCAAAAAGTGGAGCATTCATATCCCTCATTTCACAATAATCATTCATTTGTACTTAATTACACTTTTTTTTATTAAGCATTATCTACAGAACATCTTATATCACAGTGCTGCTATTTAGAAATGCTTTGAGGAGAAAAATTTAGGTCCCTTGATTCTAACTTCTTGGCACTCTTAGGAAAGTCTGAAGATCCTTGACTCACCTTAGCATAGCAAAAGCTAGTCATCCCTTTGTTCTTTGGTAAATCAACTAGGCTAGCTTGGGATTTTTTAAGCCAAACTGAACACAAGAGGGTAGCAACAAGTGAACCAAAATTGTTCTTTATGTTTATACTTAAAGATGAATCTTTCCTGAATGCATGAAAATCTCTCAATTTAAAATATGAATAAAAATGATAAAACAAGTCAGTATATCAAGTAAATATCCAATATAAAATTGGTTTGGCTTTTATTTAAAAAGATGCTTATGTTTTTATGGAAAGTTTGCTGTCTTTATAATACTTAGGTTTATGTTCAAAATCCAACCAGTGTGTTAGATGTTATACAATTTAAGAGTTAATTTCAGAAAGGGGAGGACAGATGAACACTTCCATTAAAATGTAGTGAGAGGTTGTTTTTGAGAACAATGCTTGTAAAATTTCAAATACTGAGAAAAAGAAATCTGCCAAGCAAACTAAGCTACTAACCAGCACAGAAAAGTAAAATGTTTTCTTTCTCTTCATTTATTGTCGACTATACTATTCTCAGATTCACCACTTACTAAATGAGGCTTATAAAATTAACAGTTGGTAGTGAAGCACAAATGACCAGCTACAAAGCACTTAAGAACTGCTTCCAAAACCTTTAATAAGGTTAATAAATCTGTATATAATGTGCATGAGTTGCTAATCTAATAATTATGCAATACAAATATTATAAATGTTCAGTTACCTAAAGGTTTATCTTTTAGCTCTGGATTTGAGATCATTTCTACTTGTGCATAAAAGCAATCCAGATCTACATGTACTATGACTCTGGTTGAAGAATTTTGTGTGGGCAACACTTGATCATGAACTCCTGCACAATATACAAAGAAATTTTTTAAAAATCAGGTTGCTGTCATCTCCGAGCAACTGACAATTCCTTAAAACATGGTACCTGTGAAGGAAGAATGCAAAGTGATGTTAGCTTTTTCCTGGATTATATGTGAAAGCATCAAAAAATTACGAAGACATGAAACTCCACCTAGAGTAGGGTCTTCGGTCCTCTTAATTAGCGTTTCTTTGTGTACTGGATTTTTCTTAGGATAGCAATAAATTTGAGGAGAAAAAAAAATCTGTTCAGTAAAGGATGATGCAAGAGATAATACTATCGCCGGGCGCGGTGGCTCAAGCCTGTAATCCCAGCACTTTGGGAGGCCGAGGCGGGTGGATCACGAGGTCAAGAGATCGAGACCGTCCTGGTCAACATGGTGAAACCCCGTCTCTACTAAAAAACTACAAAAAATTAGCTGGGCATGGTGGTGCGTGCCTGTAATCCCAGCTACTCAGGAGGCTGAGGCAGG
>NW_016107593.1:509896-516786 GCF_001604975.1 Cebus imitator
AAAAAAAAAAAAAAAAAAGAGAGATAATACTATCACTTGGAAGTTTATAGTAGCTTTCAGCATAAACCAGAAGGGGCAGAAAAGTTGAAACGTCGTTGATTTTCACAAAACTTGAAAATTATTCTAAGCAGCATCCCTTTACATTAATATATATATCCATTTACATACATTTATATATAATTATATATATCATTTATAATATATAATTATATATATCATTTATAATATATAATTATATATATCATTTATAATATATATTATATATATCATTTATAATATATAATTATATATCATTTATAATATATATTATATATATCATTTATAATATATATTATATATAACATTTATAATATATATTATATATATCATTTATAATATATATTATATATGTATATATATATAATATATATATATCTGAAATACAAAATGACAAAAGACAACCAGTGGGTACCAGTGTGGGCGATTTTTACCTCCCATGACAGCAAGATTATCTGGTTTAATGCTAAATCACCAGTGCCTAAAACAGTGTCTACGACATAAAAGACCACCAATAAATATTCACTAAATTGAAAGACTGAATAGTTATTAGTTTTAAAAAGTTGCTTAGATCACGTGTAGGGGAAGGGAATGAGAGCCGACTCCTCTCTACATTGGGTAAAAACAGAAGCAAAATGCAATTTGATATTCTGGCTGGGATCCTAGAACAGAAAATGTTAGCAGAAAAACTGGTAAAATCTGACTAAAGCGTGTAGTTCGGTTAACAGTATTATACTAATAGTAATTTCCTAGTTTTGACATATGTACTGAGTTTATGTTAACACTAGCGGTATCTACCTTTGCAACTTTCAGCAAACCTAAAGTTGTTCCAAAATTTAAAAGGCCAGGCACGATGGCTAATTCCTATAATCCCAACACTTTCGGAGGCTGAGATGGAAGGATGGCTTCAGGCTAGAGTTTGATACCAGCCTGGACACACAGCTACACCTGATCTAAAAAAATCTGAAAATTAGCCGGGTGTGGTAGCACGTGCCTGATGTCCCAGCTACTCCGGAGGCAGAGGATCACTTGAGCCCAGGAGTTCAAGGCTGCAAGGGAGACCCTGTCTCTAAATTAATGAATGAAAAAAACCAGCAGGAGATGAGAACCGGTGACTTGGCATCCAGGCCCTGAGGTGGGCGGTACAAGGTAAAAACCAGAAGCTGGAAGTGGGTCACCAGAGATAAGACCACAGCGGACGTGACTCCGCCTAGGTTCCGAGTCATCCCTTCCTGCCAGGGCTGAGACCGGGTCCCACCCTCTGCCAAGTGAGCGGCAAGGTCCTCAACTTCTCCAACCTTAAACGGCCCCGGGAGCTTCTGCAGTTTTCGTAGGGCGGGCTTAGGGATTCCTGCCCGACTTCGCCCCTCACAGAGGAGGAGAGGAAGGTGTAGATGCACCCTCGACACGCATTTTAGTGTGGACGCGCCCCACCCTACTCCTACTGAGTGAAGCCATTCCTCTAGAGGTACCCGCCGCGTAATACGAGGCAGAGGGAGGCAGCCCTCTCTTAGAGGAGCCGAGCGGGGCAGGGACCAGGCCGCCGTCCCGGGCGTTTGCCTACCCCGCCCTTCTCATTTACATCCAAGGAGGCCGCTGGGCTCCTCAGGCCCCAGCGCACCCTGCAAGCTGCCAGCCGCCCCTACGTCCAACAGTTCCATGGCCCAGGCCTCGTCGTCTTCTTCGTTGCCGCAGCCTTCTTCCTCCAGCTCCACCCACTTCTTCTCCATCCAGCCGCTACGAACCGCAGCGCTACTTCCGCCTTCCGCCTGGTCTCCAGGGAAACCGCGGGGCGACCGTCTCCAGCTGCTTGGTCCCTCGCGCCAGCGCAGTCGTGGCCGACCAGCTTGTTTCCCGGAGGGACGTGCTTGCCGGAGAATCGTGGACGCCTACGTGCTGGAGTTTTTTCCCACCCGGTCGAGGCCGGAAGCGGGGAGAGATTGAAAGCACACGTGGCTTTTTTTTTTTTTTTTTAAACAGAGTCTCGCTCTTGTTTCCCAGGCTGGAGTGCAGTGGCGCAATCCCGGCCGAGCGCAACCTCCGCCTCCCGAGTTCAAGCGATTCTCCTGTCTCAGCCTCCCAAGTAGCTGGTATTACAGGCATACGCCATCAAGCTGCAGTACTTTTTTGTATTTAGTAGAGAGGTGGTTTCGCCATGTTGGTCAGTCTCGTCTCGCACTCCTGACTTCGGTGATCCATCCATCTCGGCCTCCCAAAGTGCTGGGATTACAGGCGTGAGCCACTGCACTGGGCCTAACTTTTTTTTCTCGTGAAGGCTTTGGAGTGGGGCCCACCTCAGAAATTTTATCTTTTTATCTTTGCTCTGTTCGGCAGTTAGCAAAATTGCAAATCCCTAGACCTGAGTGATTAATGTGATGGGGTGGGAAAGAGTGTAAATGATAGACAGGTGGCCTTGTAAACTCATGTGATTAGCAACTATGTTAAGGTTTGCTGTGTTCTGTTTGTTGTCGTTTTCTTTAAAGACACTGTAACGAATTCAACCGCAGAATTTTTAACATGAAAACTGAATAGGATTTTGATACATAAGTGTTGGAGTAAGATAAAATCTCCCATCTAGACCCTCCATTATGCTGAATGACTTTGAGCAGGTTTACATAACTGCTGTGAGCCTCAGTGGCTCTACTGTTAAAAAAAAAAAACACTGTTTTGAGATTAAATGAAAGAATGGATTAAAGCTACCATATACTGTAATATTCTAATGTATATAAAACATGGGGCACTTAGGAAGTGCTCAGTAAATGTTAATTCTCCTTGCCTTCTATTAGGATACCATGTGTGTATGAGTGTGTTGGTGTGTATATGTGTATGTGTTTTCCAATAGAGGAAATTTGGAAATTCCTTCCTGCCTGTATGAATGTATATAAACTGTTTCTGTATAAATACCCATATTCACACATACGTGGTTCTACTTCTTATCAAATAGGATATTAGAACCTTGAGAAACCCTTGAAAGCAGCTGTTCCCAACTTTTTGGCACCAGGGACTGGTTTCATGGAAGACCATTTTTCCTCAAATGGAAGGGAGGGGGGTGACTTTGGGATGATTCAAGTGCATCACATTTGTTGTACACTTTATTTCTGTTATTATTATATTTTAATAGATAAGTCGAATCAGTGGGAGCTCTGAGCATGCTTTCCTGCAACTAGACCGTCCCATTTGGGGTGATGGGAGACAGTGATAGATCGTCAGGCATTAGATTTCCACAAGAAGCATGCAACCTAGATCCCTTGCATGCGAGTTCAAAATAGTGTTTGTGCTCCTGAGAGAATCTAATGCCGATGCTGATCTGACAAGAAGCAGTGCTCGGGCAGTCATGCCAGCAATGGAGAGTGGCTGTAAATACAGATGAAGGTTCACTCCCCGGCCTGCTACTCACCTCCTGCTGTGCACCCTGGTTCCTAACAGGGCAGGGACTGGTTCTGGCCCATGGCCTGGGTATTGGGAACCCCTCCTTTAAAGGATATGTTGATGCATCCATAAAGAAAAAGGAATAACAAGCAGAGCTGGGTCTCAGTGGTTTGGAGACAAAATCTTCCTCTTTGCATATTTAATTCTTAAACATCTAGACCAGTTCTTTCAAAGTCTCCTCTCTAGGTTATAAATTACCTGTTCAGAGAGCTATGCTGCTGTCTTTGTGAATGCTGTTTGATAAGTTTAGATAGTTGTTTGGTGGGGTTTTTTTTGTTGTTTGTTTGTTTACTTGTTTTTTTGAGAAGAGTCTCCCAGGCTAGAATGTAGTGGTATATAATCTTGGCTTAGTGCAACCTCTGCCTCCTGGGTTCAAGCAATTCCCCTGCCTCAGTCATCCGTGTAGCTGGGGCTACGAGACAGGGTTTCACTATGTTAGCCAGGCTGGTCTCAAACTTCCGACCTCAAGTGATCTACCCACTTTGTTCCCCAAAATGTTAGGACTACAGGCCTGAGCCACCGCAGCCCAGCATAAATAGAGAGCTTTAGAACTGAATGTCTCCTTGTCTGCTAAGTGCTTCTTGGATGATATTGCAGGGTCTGATTACTAATAGACAACCAAAGTTTGTTTTTCTTTTCATTCTTCCAGATAGAAAATGATATAAAGGCTGGGCGCAGTGGCTCACACCTGTAATCCCAGCACTTTGGGAGGCCGACACGGCCGGATCACAAGGTCAGGAGGTCTCGACCATCCTGGCTAATACAGTAAAACCCTGTCTCTACTAAAAATACAAAAAATTAGCCAGGCATGGTCATGGGCACCTATAATCCCAGCTACTCAGGAAGCTGAGACAGGAGAATTACTTGAACCCAGGAGGTGGAGGTTGCAGTGAGCCAAGATCACGCAACTGCCCTCCAGCCTGTGCAGCAGAACAAGAGTCCATCTCAAAAAAAAAAAAAAAAAAAAAAGAAAGAAAAAAAATGATATAAACATGAAAATACTATGTCAGATGAAAAGGGTCTCTCTAGAAGAGCCCTAGGCTCACTAATATTCAACATGTTGCTTAAGTGAGACGGTATTGAAAAACAATCACACAATCAAGCCCTCTTTAGTTAGTTGCATTTATTTATCTGACAGTTGTTTAATTTGAAGAGTGGCTTTTAATTTAGTGGAAGGATAGAAAAGTAGACCCTTGGAAACCCCAGGGAGCAAGCAGGGCTGGCTTTATGAGTGTGTAACGTAGACAGTCACACAGGGCTGTAACGTAGACAGTCACACAGGGCTCCACCGTGATTTCACATTCTGCTCTTGTCTTGAAATTCTTAATATTTGAACAAGGAAGCCCCACATTTTCATTTTGCCCTGGACCCCAGAAATTATTTAGCCAGTGCTGGAAACAAGGAAGAGAAGCAGCATTGAAAAGGACACTCATAAAGCACCTGTATGTGAAGCACAGGGCTAAAAGCTTGAAACAGGTCATTTCATTCAATATAATAGCCCTAGAGGGTAGGTGTCAGCATCCTCATTTTACCAAAGATGAAACAACCTAGGAGAGATTAATATGCTTGCTCAAGGCTATGAATCTAGCAATGACGGATCCACTTTTCAGAATTTTCCACTGCGAAGAATTCATTAATAATGTTTACTCCACAGAGGAAATCAATTCACTCTCACCATTCTCCTTGGTGCTTCAAACACCAGATGACTTGCAGTGGGGAGAATAAACATCCCTCAAATATATTAAAAGGCATAACAATAAAATTTATATAAGCTAACGTGTGTCTCTTTGTTGCGGAATGTTTTAGGAAAAAAGGATTTTGGGGATTAATTCTATAAATCCCTACTCCCAGTTTTAATTAATAGGATCTAATCTAGAATAACTTTAAGAAATAGCTATCTCGAGCTTGGATCATAATTGTAAATTAAAGTGCCAAATGAGGAAAACAATTGCAAGGCAGAATAGATATAGTTAATGAAATAATATTATGGTCAAACAGAATTCATGGAGCAGCATGGGTTGGCAGAGCATGCCTAGTGGACAAAGAAGCTGGAGGTGTTTTGGAGCTTCAGAAGTCAAGACATGCCAATGCAGTGGGTCACATCTGTAATCCCAGCTACTTAGGAGGCTGAAGCAGGAGGATGCTTGAAGCCAGGAGTTTGAGGGCTCCAGTCATCTATGATCATGCCGCTATGCTCCAGCCTGGGCAACAGAGTAAGAATCCATCTCCAAGAAAAAAGAAACAAAGTCAGTACATTATGAACTTAAGTACATTTGAAAGGAGAAGCATGAACTCCCATGTCAGCGGAGGGTAAGAAATAAGCATCAGTGCTTGCTTCTCTCCTCTCAGCCAAATTGGCCACATATGGCTCAGAGGAAGAACTCGAGACAATGATCAAGGTCTTTCATATGAAGAATGTGAGGGCGTTTGTGAGTGTCTGTATTTTATGTTGGTGGGTGGCTAAGTGGGTAGAGGTTGACCATGGAGTCAAAGGAGCAATTTGAATTGGCAAAGGCACAAAGAGCTTGATTTTGTGAGGCCTTTGGCCTAATGCAATAGTTCTCAAGCAAGATGATTTTGTTCCCTAGCGGCTATTTGGCAGTGTCTGGAGACATTGTTTGGTGGTCATATCTCTGGTGTTGGAGTTCTGTGCTACTGGCATCTAATGGGTAGGGGTCATGGATATTGCTGAACAGCCTACAGTGCAAAGACAACCCCTTACAACAAAGAATTATCCAGCCCAAAGTGTCAGTAGGGCCCCAGGTGGGACACCAGTAGTGTCTACACTGCCTTGCTCCCAACTAGTTTCTTCAGATTAGGGTCTCCAGTTGTAATGAAGAACTGGTCTTCAGTTATGTGCTTTTATTAATTATAAATAGGACCAGGTGTGATGGCTTATGCCTATAATCCCAACACTTTGGGAAGCCAAGGCAGGGGGATGGCTTGAGCCCAGGAGTTTGAGACCAGCCTAGGCAATGTAGTGAGACTTCATCTCTAAGAAAAAGTAATAAAAAAAAAATCAACCAGTCCTGGGGGGACATGGCTGTAATCCCAGCTACCAGGGAGGCTGAGGTGGGAGGAATGTTTGAGTCTGGTAATTTGAGGCTACAGTGAGCTATGATTGTACCACTGCACTCCAGCCTAGGCAACAGTGAGACTCCGTCTCAAAAAGGAAAAAAAAAAAAAAAGGAAAGAGTATAAAAGAAGAAAATAAGTTTTAGTTGCTTTTCACTGTGGGAATTTATATTCTGATACTAAAAAAGAAATGGAATGCATTTCCTGGAAAAGAAATTTAAGGAAAATATCCACAGCTGGGCGTGGTGGCTCACACCTGTAATTCCAGCACTTTAGGAGCCCACAGCAGGCTGATCACTTGAGGTCAGGAGTTCAAGACCAGCCTGGCTAACATGGTGAAAACCTGTCTC
>NW_016107593.1:516796-526784 GCF_001604975.1 Cebus imitator
GAAAATTAGCTGGGCGTGGTGGTGGGCACCTGTAATCCCAGCTACTCGGGGAGCTGAGGCAGGAGAATCGCCTGAACCTGGGAGGCGGAAGTTGCAGTGAACAGAGATCCTGCCACGGTACTTCAGCCTGAGCGACAGAGACTCCGTCTCAAAAACAAAGGAAAAGAAAAAATATCCACACTTTTATGGAGCTCAATAATTGTCCCTATGGTGAAAGGCTAATGAGTCAGAAATAATTTGAAAGGCAAAGAGACTAAAACCAGAAAACACAGGCTTCAAAAGGTTGAAAGCAAACTGTAATTATGCTATGCTGGCTCTAGTACAATGTACATCTCCTGCGGTATTTACTTAACTTTCATCCAAAGGTCTCAAACGTTTTGCATAAACATTTCAATTGTCACAAAGAAATCTTTTTTTTTTTTTCCGTTATCACATTGCACACCATAGCTCCAGTTTGCAGTTTCAGGTTTACTCTGCGTAACTTAAAAGTATCTGCTGCACACCATGTGATTGGGGCTAAAAGGTGTAAGAGGCTGGAGTTTTTCTAACAGTCAGCTTCTTGCTCTGACTTTTCTTTGCGGTGCTGTAGAAGTCTGTTGAAAAGCCTACATAGTCATTTCAGTAATTATATTTTAAATGTCGTTTGGCAGGGTGTGCTCAATGGACCGAGCCTCGTCATTTTGGATGGAGAGAGGTGCAGACCAGTGTGATCACAATACGAGTCATTTGGTCTTAGTTTGTAAATAAAGTCTGCAAGGTTCAGCCATCAAAAGAAAGAAACTATGTGGTGTCATGTAGGAAGTGTAAGCAGATCAGTATACATCAGGTATACTGTTTTAAATTTATAGACATTTAACTTTAATGAAATGTTTTCTAAAGTACCTCTTTTTCCAATTACAAAATTCATTATTACAGAGAATTGGCAAAACATAGGACATAAGAAAATGATGGAAACAATCTGTAATAATCCATAATCTTGATGCTCAGAGAACCATGCTTTAATCAGTTTTTCACAAAGCATGACAAAAAGAAACTTGTAGGGTTTTTTTTTTCTTTTTAGACAGTCTCACTCTGTCACCCAGCCTGGAGTGCAGTGGCGCGATCTCAGCTCACTGCAATCTCCGCCTCCCAGATTCAAGTGATTCTCCTGCCTCAGCCTCCCAGGTAGCTGGGATTACAGGCATGTGCCACCATGCCCCACTAATTTTTTGTATTTTTCACAAATAAATGTGTGTATTTATTTAATAAGCCACAAAAACCACTGAGACATGCATTGCCTAAATAAATGACACAGAAAGCCTTCTATCCACTTACTTGTTTTTAATGTTAAAGAACATGAATAAAGACAGCCTAAACCTCATCTTGGAAATGCTAATAAATTCAACTTAATAATCTCCATTTGTCTGGTTTGAGATTAATGTAAACTCTCTACAAAGAAAATAATACTTATATTTACAGGACTTTTTCTTACTGTTGCTTCAAAGACTTCATTTGAAGGACTTATTAATCCTAAAATTACTGCTTGTGTGTCTGCTTAATTTTTTTTTCTTTTTATCCATTGTTTAACATATCCTACTAAAACAAAAGGTAAAAGGCAGAAAGTTAAAATCCTTTCTAATCCCCACTCTATCTTGAGGTGACCATTGCTAATAAAATTCAATATATTTCAGACTTTTATTATTTACAATATACTTAATATAGGGAAGACACAATGAAAAATATTCTAATTCACATGAGTGGGATCACACTGTATATTATTTGCATTAGGCTTTTTCACTTAGTATGTCTTGAACATCATTTTTTTCAGTGCACAAAAATTTACTGCATTCTTTTTAATGGCCACATTGTTTTACCAATTCCATAATCATGGATGCTTATTTCTAATTTCTTGCTGTTACCAGTAATGCTGCAGTGAACATTCTTGTTCATGTATCTTTGTGCCCTTCAGGAGTTTGATCCCACCCTTCCCTAAGACAAATCAAATCTCCCAAAATTCTATAATAATGTTATGTTTTCAAAATTCTCCATCATAATCATAGATTACTTTTTCAACTAAAAAAATGAGGCACTCACTGGGTGCAGTGTCTCACACCTGTAATCCCAGTACTTTGGGAGGCCAAGAAAGGAGGATTGCTTGAGCTTAGGAGTTCAAGACCAGCCTGGGCAAAATAGCAAGATCCCATCTCTACAAAAATTTAAAAATTAGCCAAGCATGATGGTGTGTGCCTGTAGTCCCAGCTCCTCAGGAGTCTCTGAGGTGGGAGGATTGCTTGAGCCAGGAGGTCCAGACTGCAGTGAGCTATGAACATGCCACTGCACTCCAAACTGGGCAACAGAGGGAGATTCTGTCTTTCAAAAGCAAACAAAAAATGAGGTACTTAAAAAATTACATTAAAGTTAGATGTATGTACATTACATTAAAGTTAGATGGCTGATCTATGTTAATCTGCTTGCACTTTCTATATGACATCAAGAGGTTCCCTTTCTCTCAGTGACTGAACCTTGCAGACTTTATATATAAGCACGCTATAACACATGAGGCCTGTTGGGTCTAACTCCAAATGTTCTCTCAAATCCCTCTACTTCTCTGTGTCTGCACTGACACTTTCCACCACCTGCCCACATACATACAGTTACCTCTGGTTTAGCCTACTGTACTGGGCTCTGAATATCTGCTTCTTACAACCTGTGGCCTTAGAGCAGTCAGAAGAATCTTTTAATAATGTAGTTTCTAATTTCCTTTTCCTGCCAAGAATCCTTCAAAGGCTTTCTACAATACCTACAGTAAAAATCAAACCCTTTGCTTGCCATGGTCCTCAAGGCCCTGCTGGAGCAGGCTCCGTCTCTTCTCTACTTCTCATAGAAATTGCCCATCTTTCCCCACACTTGTGCTACTGTAGCCCCTTTCCTATTCTGGGGACACATATTAGTTATGGGTTGGATAGCCAGAGACCCAGGAGAGCCAGTGGTATAGTTGGAGTCTGAACCAGAAGGCCTAAGAACCAGGAAAGCTGATGATGTAAGTTCCAGCCCAACCCAAGCCTAAATCATCAGATGAAGACTGATGTTACAGATCAAAGACAGTCAGACAGAGAATACAAATTCTCCCTTACTCAACCTTCTAGTTCTATGCAGGTTTTCAATGGATTGGACGATGCCTATCCACAATGGGGAGGGTAAACTATTTTGCTTAGTCTGCTGATTCAAATATTAATCTCATCTACAAACACCTCAAACACAGTCCAAGAATAATAGTTCACCAAATATCTGGGTCCCCCATGACCAGTCAAGTTGACACATGAATTAACCATCACAGGACAATTTCCTGCCTCCAAATCATTCTGAAGTTTGGAACGTTTTTCACAGAACTGGTATGTTCTCTTTTTTGAGTTCTCTGTTCAAATGTCGACACCTCAGACTGACCTTTCCAAACTGCACTGACTCAGAAGGCCTCCCCCGGAGTTACCACATTCTCTCATATCTTACTGAGTTTCATTTATAACACTTATACCAATATGTAATTATCTTGATTATTTACAGCTTACTTGTTTTTAATGTCTTTCTCTTCTATTAGAGCATGAATTGTATTAGGGTGGAAAACTTCTATGCCTTGTACCTTATTAGAATCTACCAAAAATATGTTTGCAGTAAACAAATATTATTTCAATATCAGTGGAAAAGTTGAATACCTAGATGATGTCAGACTTAAAAGCCTGTTATAAACAAAATTTTATTACCAAAAAATTCCAAACATTGTATGTAGATAAGCCCTTCTGTAGGAAATGGAACTTAATCTTCCCCTTTTTGCTGGTGGGCTAGATATAGTGACTGGCTGCTGAAGAAGAGAGTGTAGAAGGAGAGGAATAGGGCCGGGCACAGTGGCTCACACCTGTGATCCCAGCCCTTTGGGAGGCCAAGGCAGCTAGATCACTTGAGGCCAGGAATTCGAGACCAATCTGGCCAACATGGCGAAACCCCGCCTCTACTAAAAACACAATAAATTAACCAGGAGCGGTGGTGTGCAGCTGCTTGGGTGGTGGTAGTCCCAGCTGCTTGGGAGACTGAGGGAGGAGAATTGCTTGAACCTGGGAGGTGGAAGTTTCAGGTAGCAGAGATTGCGCCACTGCACTCTGTCTTGACAGACCAAGTCTTGACAGACACAAAGTCTTGACAGACCAAGACTTTGTCAAGAAAAAAAAAAAAGGAGAGGAATAGTAAATTTATAGTGGAGAAACCTGCAGTCACTAGCTTAACCTAACTTAACCAAATAACCACATGGATATACCCCTTATATGAGGTGATCAGAAGGGCACAGCGTTGCTTCTGTGGAATACTTGCCCAAGATGCATAACCTCAGTCAAATCATAAGAAAACATCCAAATTGAGAGGCATTCTACAAAACCAATAGTTAACCAATATTCATCAAAAGTGTCAAGGTCATGAAAGAAAAGATGAGGCCGTGGAACTGTCACATAGTAAAAGACACTAGGGAGACATGACAACTAAAAGCAATGTGACATTCTGGATTAAATTCTGGAACAAAAAGACAATATTAATGAGAAAAAAATGGTGAAATACAAACAAAATCTCATGTTTATAAAAATACGTCAATTTTGGTTTCTATTTAAATTTTACTTTTTAAAATAATTTTTGTAGAAATGTGGCCTTGTTTGTTGCCCAGGCTGATCTCAAACTCCTGACCTCAGTGAGCCTCCTACCTCAGCCTCTCGAAGTCCTGGAATTATAAGCATGAACCACTGCATCCAGCAATGTTAGTTTCTTAGTTTTGACCAAGGCCACAGCATGGTGATATAAAATGTTAACAACAGGGGAAGCTGGTGAGGGGTTTATGAAAACTCACCTTATTATATTTGCAACTATTCTCTAAACAGAAATTTATTCCAAAATAAAAACTTTATTTTAAAAAAATCACAAACCAGAATCTAAATAAACCACAATAGTTTTTTCAAGTCTTCACAAATAAGAAAAGTAAAAATGAAAATAGAAAGGCTCTCTAGAGGCCAGGTGCCGTGGCTCTGGCTCATGCTTCTATTCTCAATACTTTTGGGGTGGGCAGGTGGGATGGGAGGTGGACAGTGGAGGCAGTGGTGTCCTGAGATGGGAGGATCAGCTGAGCTAGGGGATCAACCTCCCCTTGGCTGCAGTGAGCCAAGATTGTTCCAATACACTCCAGCCTGGGCAACAGAGTGAGATCCTGTCAAAAAAAAAAAAAAAAAAGTTATTTAGAAAAATACTCATATGTTGCTCCTGGTATTCAAAAGCGCAATATAAACCCTGCCTTTTAATGTTACTAACGTACATATATTTGATAACTGCTATCCTTTGAATTCTGTTTAAAACTTTTTTAAACCTCTTAGGTCCCAGTTATTCTTTTTCATTTTTGTCATCATGCTTTAAAATCTTTAAAATATGCTATCATTAGAGTTAATGCCTATGTAATGTTCATAGTTGAAGGATGTTTTTTAACATATCAATACCAAACAGTTTTTAAAGAAATAATCACTTCTTTAAAAACTTTCTACGTAAAAACTTTCTTACTTGTCTATAAGCTTTGGCTTATTTTTCTTTTGAATAAATGCCAGAAACACTATTAAGAAATTAATGGTAAGCCAGGCATGGTGGCTCAGACCTGTAATCCTAGCACTGTGAGAGACCAAGGTGGGCAGATCACTTGAGACCAGGGGTTCAAGACTACCTTGGCCAACATGGTGAAACCCCATCTCTACTAAAAATACAAAAAATACAAAAATTAGCTTGAACCCAGGAGACGGAGTTGCAGTGGGTCAAAAATTGCACCACTGCATTCCAGCCTGGGTGACAATGAGACTCTGTCTCAAAAAAAGAAAGAAATGGTAATCAGTACTTGACGTCAGAATTGCTGAATCTCATATCCATCTGAGGATAAGATAAATGGAATGTTAGCAGTAGATTCTTCTGTCAGTGTCTGAAATGGTTCCTATCATAAGGTAGCAACTATTCAAGAATAAGAGGAGCTTGTTCTTTTTGGTCACTTGGGCAGTTAAATTCAATTGAATAATGCCGTCTGCTACATTCACTTGTATAATGACAAATTAATTAATAATCCAGCATAGAAAATATCCTGGTTTTGGATTTATAAAGAATTCTCTGAAAAATGGATACTTAAGACACTAAAGAAAAAACTATTGACTTGATTTACATTTCTTTACCTTCATGGAACCACAGATCAAAGTCATGAAAGACAGAGTGAGAAATTGTCACAGTTTGGAGGAAAGTAAGTAAATATAATAAATAAGTCACAGGTGAGATCCTGGATCAGATCCCAGGACAGAAAAAGGACATTAAGGGAAAAACTGGCGAAATGTGAATAAGGTCTGTTGTTTAGTTAATAGTTTTTAATAGTTTTGTTCCAATGTTTAGCTCCTGGTTTTGATAATTATGCTATGGTTATATAAGTTGTAAGCCTCAGGGGAAAATGGGTAGAGAGTAGATAACAACTTAGTGAACTATTTGGGCAACGATTTTGCAACTTCTGTAAGTCTAAAATTATTTCAAAATAAAAATATTTTTAATTACATTGGAAAATTCGTCAGGAAGTTGTTACTTCAGAGAGAGGCAGAGTATTTCTCAATGTTCTAATTGAGTTTTTATTCCAACTTTCAGGCAGAACTTTGTTTCTTCACTTGAGCAGCAGATAAAGTACAGTTGGTTTGTGCTTTAGTAATATTTTTGCACAAAAGTATATATTTTTAAATGCTAGAACTATGCTCTCTACACTGAGATGTTGATACTTTGAGAAGCCATTGAAAAAAAGGTTCACATTTCTCATATTTATGCCACAGTATTTGCTCATTGAGAGGAATATTGAGCTGATTTTCCCAGATAAATTAAAATTGAGGGACATTTTCCTTCTATTTTTTTTCTTATCAAATGCATATAGTTGCATTTCAGTATGTTAAATGTAGATATCATGTGACTTTGCTGTGAGCCAATGGGGGAAGTAAATATTTAGGCATTTTGCTAAACTGGTTATGGGAGATTCATTCTTTGAGATTACCCAGTAAATTACAATCATTAAAAGGAGGCCCTTTTTGGCAGCTCAGCAATTATACACTATTTTATAATAATGACCATTCATTAATCATCTACCGCATGCTTGCCCATTAAACTGTCTCTAATCTAACACAGAATCCAGCAATGAAATGTCCCATTTCCTTAGAGATGAGGAAATGGAGGCTCAGAGAAGTTAGGTAACTGGCCTGATCTAGGCTTCAAACTCAGATTGGGCTGTCTCTCTCAATGTCTATTTACTTGTTGGCCTACCCTGCAACAAATTCTACTCTTGGTGAATTGTGGCATAGCGAGATTTTAATATAGAAGTCTTCTGACTTACTTAAAGTATCTTGTTAATTTTAAGAAAAAATATGATATTTCATTTGAACATAGTCATAGGTAATCATATTCTCTTCAAAATACAGAAAGACAAGAAAATACAAGGTCTTCTAGTAATTAATTGAGCTATTAGGTTCTGTTAACAATAGAATATATTAAGCTAAAAATGATATATTTTAGAAGTACATTGAGTTAATTGCATCAAGATCCTAGAATGCCTTTGAAAAATGTGTAACTGTAGTACTATAAATGTATTTTGTTTAAGACAGAAAAAATATCAATAATTTGAAAGAAGTAACTCTTAAAGTCTACTTTGGCCAAGCACTGTGGCTCACGCCTGTAATCCCAGCACTTTGGGAGGCCAAGGTGAGCAGATCACGAGGTCAGGAGTTCAAGACCAGCCTGAGGAACATGATGAAACCCCTGCTCTACTAAAAATACAAAAATTAGCTGGGCGTGGTGGCACTTGCCTGCAATCCCAGCTACTCTGGAGGCTGAGGCAGGAGTATCGCTTGAACCTGGGAGGCAGAGGTTGCAGTGAGCTGAGATCGTGCCACTGCATTCCAGCCTGGGTGACAGAGCAAGACTCTGCCTCAAAAAAAAAAAAAAAAAAAAAAAAAAGTCAACTTCCTTGGCCCTATATTTACCATTCAGAACTGTAGTGAAAAATTTATGGATAATCTCCTTGGCTGAAAGGTACTCTTTCAAAACAGAAATAAATAATTACCCTTACTCTGATCTCAATGAGAGTTTCTAATAAAATATTTAATTATGGACTTTGGATATGGGAAATACTTTCTAGTTGATCTTTTATTCGGAAATACGTATGCTCTATAATTAGATTGAGCGACAAAGACCATTTTCCTGATAAAGAGGGCAAGAAAACTTTGTGGCTGTTGTTCCTTTCACCTTACAATTAAAGGTGACATAATTAGATCCTGTACTTTAGCACCCTGTTATAAGATATAGGTTTAAACCTATCCCTTACATCATGAAACCAACGAGTTTCACTCCATGTGACCCAGCAGTCCTTCTCAGTGGAGCTGATGTGCATTAAAGTGGTTCTGATATCCTCTTTACCTGAGTAGACACTGTTCCCTCAAAGCTCTCTAACAAGCACAGAACACCAACGTTCCCTACTTGAGTTTTCAAAACTACAGAGTGACCTAAATGATCAGTTTCCCAAACATTCCTGATCATAAGAATCACCAATTACTCATTGGTTAAAAGTACCTTCTCTTAGGAACCTCATCTAGAAATTCTAATGAAATAGATTGTGCAGGGGCCTGAGGATCTGAATTTAGGTAAATGTCACTAGTGACCAGGCATATTGGAGGCACTGGGTTTCAAATTTCAAAACAGTAACGTAGAATAAAGCATCGGTTACTCCTGTGTGGTGTTATTAGGGTACTGGAAAGAGATGAACTTTGCTATTAGATAAGCCTCATGCTTCCCCATTTATGAATTATTTAATCTCTCTTTCAATGTCTGTTTTGAAAGATGATAATAATATCTATCTCTCAAATTTACTGTAGGCATTAAATATGAAGGATCTGGATTTTCGATAAAGTGTGGTCTGGGAACCAGCAGGTAGCAGTCATTAAAACCTTGTAAAAAAAAAAAAAAGCAGAATCTCAGGTCTTTTCCCAGACCTGATGGATCAGAATATGCCTGTTAAAACAATACCTGGATGACTCACCTGCACATCAAACTCAGAAAGAGGCACTGACCTAGTCACTGAGTGTTCAGAAAATGCTAGATCCTTTCCTACTCATTGTGTTTCTTGTACCAATATTTCAATTCAGCTGGGACTCAGTGTCTGTCATCGCCACTGCTTACTGTTGATTTAAGTCCATCGGGTACACTTTGAGCTCTTGCATGAGGGAAAGGCATTCATAAATAAACAAATGCATGGGCTGGAAATCAGGTTACAGCAAAAGGTAACTGAGGACTTCTCTCTCAGACCTTTGCCCTCACACGCTGCTGCAGGCGTGAGGCTGACAAGACTCATTTTTCAGTCTTTTCTAAGCCTGGTTTCACAGCTTCTTATATGTGCTTCACTCATAGTTTCCTACACAGCTTTTCCTACCACAGGAATTGTCAGCAGGGGAGACCTACAGCTAATAACTAAACCTGTTACTGCTTGAATAAAAATTGGGAGAAGGCTTCATGAAAAGGTTTTGAGTTTTTTTTTAATTTCCAGAGTTTATCATTGAATCCTGTGCAGTCAGAGAATTAGGTAGAACCCGTCTTACTGCATTAAAGACATTTTCAGTAATTGCCTGTGAGATGTATGCCACATGTTAGTGCATGACAAATGAAAATGAAGATTGTATTTTGAATTTTAGGGGTTCTTCACCGAGGGAACAATGGGAAAGGCTTGCTGTTGCAATCAATGTTTTTGCTGGAATAATTTTATGAAAATGGCACATGAATTTATATGGCTTTTAAAAGAAATAGAGTCACTCTCAGCTTTAGAAATGTTTTAGCCATAGAAAGCCTTCTTCAATGCCTTGAGGTTTCGTTTCTTTTCTCTCTCCCTCCCTCCCTCCCTCCCTCCCTTCTTTCTTTCTTTCTTTCTTTCTTTCTTTCTTTC
>NW_016107593.1:526814-535732 GCF_001604975.1 Cebus imitator
TCTCTCTCTCTTTCTCTCTCTCTCTTTCTTTCTTTCTTTCTTTCTTTCTTTCTTTCTTTCTTTCTTTCTTTCTTTCTTTCTTTCTTTCTTTCTTTCCTCTTTCTGACAGGGCCTTGCTCTGTTGCACAGGCTGGAGTGCAGTGGTGTCATCTTGGCTCATTGCAACCTCTGCCTCTCGGACTCAAGCGATTCTCCTGCCTCAGCCTCCTGAGCAGCTGGAATTACAGGTGTGTGCCACGAAGCCTGGCTAATTTTTGTATTTTTAGTAGAGATGGGAGTTTCACTGTGTTGGCCAGGCTGGTCTTTGACCCCTGGCCTCAATGATCTGCCCGCTTCGGCCTCCCAAAGTGTTGGGATTACAGGCGTGAGCCATTATATTCAGCCCTTGTGTTTCTTAAAGAGTTTGTTCTTCAACAGAATTTATTGAGATCTGGTATTTGTAAGTGTTCTATCACCCAAATATTTCTCATGAGAATATTCTTTTTTTATTTTCCCTTTAACACCAGTGAACAGTCATCCTCAAAGGCTTCTGGTTACACTATAGTTTGTACCTAAGGCCGCCGATTGACTTCAACCATAACAGACCTCTCTCATTTTCCACAGGTCTTACAGAAAGTGGGAAGGTGTGTTTTCACTTATTTTTTCCTAAGTTCTTGGAGAAAGATCTGTATATTGAATGATTTACATAGCAAGCTGGGTATGCTAGACATGACAGGTCTTTGAATTCACTGTCCACCATTTGCAATACTATGAAGGGTAAGCTTATCTACTCCTCTTCTCTGTTTCAATAAGATAGATTCAGCAGGATTAATGAGACATGCCTTGAAATGGAGGAAATAAAGAAAGTAGAAGTTTATTTCACTAAAATCAATGGATTATTATGGCCAGGTGTAATGGCTCATGCCTGTAATTCCAGCACTTTGGGAGGCTGAGGCAGGGGGATCCCTTAAGCCCAGGAGTTTGAGACCAGCCTGGGCAACATGGCAAAAATCTGTCTCTACAAAAAAAAAAAAACAAAAATGAGCTGAGTGTGATGGCACACTCAAGTGGTCCCAGCTACTGGGGAGGCTGAGGTGGGAGGATCACTTGAGCCTAGAGGTCAAGGCTGTAGTGAGCCATTAACATGCCTGGGAGACAGAGTGAGACAGTATCTCGAAAAGAAAAAAAAAGACCATTTTCCTTTTGGTCCGAATATCTGCACAGAAATCACTGAGTGCCCTAAAATGGATAATTTATAATGGTTATCGGTTTTAATGGCTATTACTTCTAACATAGAGATTGGCAACCATTTTTTATAAGGGTCAGATAATAAATATCTAGGCCTTCTGGGCATAAGGTCTCTGATGTTTATCACAACTATTCTACTCTGCTGTTGTAAGTGAAAGCAGCCATACAGACAAAACATAAACAAATGGGTGTTTTAATCAAACATTATAGACACTAAAATTTGAATTTCATAGAATTTTCACAAATCACAAGGTATTCTTTTTTTCTAACCATTTAAAAAATTTAAAAACCACTCTTAGCTCAGAGGTTCTACAAGAGCCAATGGCTGGGAAATTTGGCCCTTGGGTCTGGTATAACACAGTTAACCTCCAAACGACTGAAGCCTATGAATTCATGCTTGAACTCAGCCTTAAACTTCCTCTAGTTCAGTGGCTTTGGGAGAAAAAAATGTTTTGAAACAATGAGAACTTAAAAAAAAAGTAAGTTTTTTTTGTTTGTTTGTTTGTTTTTAAATAAAGCTTCTCTGGTTAAACGGGGACAGGGATAGAAGGCGCGCCTGGCATACTTCCTGCTTTGCTGTTTTGGGCCCAAAATACTTTTCCAGAAGCCACAGTAGCTTTTAAATCACTGTTCTAGTCCAAAACCAATTTTTCCAAGAATAGTCCAAGACTGCATAGCCACTTAGAGGACAAATGTGAACCAGAATTCAAGTCCACTGATCTGTATATGAAATATTACATGAAGTTCTTCTCAGCTCTATTAAAAGTCTTGCGACATTGCTGAGTGGCTTAATGACTGTGCTATCACTGCTTTTTTCTTTTACATTTGATTATGAAATAATTCATACCTACAGAATCATCTTAAGAATAATGGAAAGACCTATCATATATCTTTTACCCAGATTTATCACTCTTTAACATTTTGATACACATACACACACACACATACACACACACACATTTATTTTTTCCTATTTCAGAGTACATTTTGCACATCATGTCCTTTATCCTTTAGTATTTTAGCATGTGCTTCTTGTGTCCTATCACTTTTTTTAGCTGTAATTCTGTAGGCACAAACTTTGTTTTTACCACAATCTAACCATCAAGTTTATATCATTTCCTAGTCTTACTTTTATCCGATGTGGTACATAATATGTTTCTCATATGCTATTCCTTTTCAAGAGTTTTTATTCCATTAGGTTTCCCATTAATTTTCACCTACTTATGTAATGAGGATTTCCCAACTTTTCCTCTTTCCTCATAGCTTTGCTCCTCCAAACACCTCTGTATGTTGTCTGTACATTTCTTATAAGGGGGAGCCATGACTAAATCATAACTGCACCCCACACTGTAGCCTCAAACCTACCCCTCAGAACAAGCTGTTCTTTTCTAATCAATTGTAATTACCTTTACATCACATTACAATAAAGCACTGGTTATTTTACTACTTTTATTTCTATTGTTAACTTTAAGTGTGGTAGTTAAAGGAAGTATCACTTCCTTTAGAAGTAATTCATGCAAGCCGGGTGCAGTGGCTTATGTCTGTAATCCTAGCACTTTGGGAGGCTGAGGTGGGTGGATCACGAGGTCAGGAGATAGAGACCATTCTGGCCAACATAGTGAAACCCTGTCTCTACTAAAATACAAAATATTAGCCGGGCGTGGTGGTGGGTGCCTGTGGTCCCAGCTACTTGGGAGGCTGAGGCAGGGGAATTGCTTGAACCCGGATGGCAGAGGTTGCAGTGAGCTGAGATCCTGCCACTGCACTCCAGCCTGGGCAACAGAGAAAAACCCAGTCTCAAAAAAAAAAAAGTTATTCATGCATATAACTAATGATTCCAAGCAGTTGTACCTCCTGTTGTGTATATTCTGGTGGCCTATGTAGGAATTTGCTGGAATCAGAGGATCTGAGTTTATGTTCCAATCCTGCTGTTTACCAGATAGGTAATTTTGTTTTTGTTTTTTGAGATGGAGTCTCATTCTGCACTCTGGTTCACTGCAACCTCCGCCTCCCAGGTCCAAGTGATTCTCCCTGCCTCAGTCTCCCAAGCAGCTGGGACTACAGGTGCGTGCCACCACGCCCAGCTAATTTTTTGTATTTTTAGTAGAGACGGGGTTTCATCATGTTAGCCAGGATGGTCTTAATCTCCTGACCTCGTGATCTGCCTGCCTTGGCCTCCCAAAGTGCTGTGATTACAGAGTGAGCCACTGTGCCCAGCCCCAGATAGGTAATTTTTACCAATCACCTTATGTTAGTCCATTTTCACACTGCTGATAAAGACATACCTATGACTGGGCAATTTAAAAAAGAAACGGAGGTTTAATGAACTTATAGTTCCACCTGGTTGGGGAGGCCTCACAATCATGGCAGAAGGTGAAAGGAATGTCTCATACAGTGGCCGACAAGAAAAGAGAGCTTGTACTGGGAAACTCCCCATTTTAAAACCATCAGACCTCATGAGACTTACTCACTATCACAAGAACAGCACAAGAAAGACCTGCCCCCATGATTCAATTACCTCCCACCAGGTCCCTCCTGCAACACATTGGAATTCAAGATGAGATTTGGGTGGGGACACAGCGAAACCATGTCACACCTAATCTCCCTTAACCTTAGTTACCACAACTAAAATGATACCCAACCTATCTATCTGTCCTCTAAACTTCTGCCTTGTCTATTTCAGGAATTTTTGTGAGGAAAAAATCAAAAAGTAAATGTGAAAGGGCTTTATAAGAAAAGCCAAAATATTTACAAGCAGGAGATACCCAAGTATTCAGAGTGTGGAAGGGATCATAGAGATTATCCAATCTAATTGGGTTATTATTTTACAGATGAGGACACTAAAAACCAGAAAGAACTTGCTCACAATTCTAACTCTTGGACAGAATCAGGTTTTCTGCTTCCTAGACCAGTGCTTTTTAACTTCAGCAAACTGTCTTCCTAGGCAGAGTCCACTTCTTGGTGGCTCAAGTTTATCCTCTCCATATCGTGGTTTGATGTTGTAAAGAACATGAACACAAGAGCCAAGTTTTTCATGTTTTATCTATTTATTTATTTTTGAGACAGAGTCTCACTCTGTTGCCCAGGGTGCAGTGCAGTGGCACAATCTCTGCTAACTGCAACCTCCGCCTCCCAGGTTCAAGCTATTCTCCTGCCTCAGCCTTCTGAGTAGCTGGGACTACAGGCACCCACCACTACACCTGGCTCATTTTTCTTATTTTTAGTAGAGACAAGGTTTCACCATGTTAGCCAGGATGGTTTCAATCTCCTGGTCTCGATCCCCTGACCTCGTGCCCTGCCTGCCTCATCCTCCAAACTACTGGGATTACAGGCGTAAGCTACCACACCCAGCAGAGCCAAGCACCCACTGTAGAGAGTTTAAATAAATATAAAATTTAGAAAAAGCTGGATTATTTAAAGAAAATATTGGCCGGGCGCGGTGGCTCAAGCCTGTAATCCCAGCACTTTGGGAGGCCGAGGCGGGTGGATCACAAGGTCAAGAGATCAAGACCATCCTGGTCAACATGGTGAAACCCCGTCTCTACTAAAACTACAAAAAATTAACTGGGCATGGTGGCGTGTGCCTGTAATCCCAGCTACTCAGGAGGCTGAGGCAGGAGAATTGCCTGAACCCAGGAGGCGGAGGTTGCGGTGAGCCGAGATCGCGCCATTGCACTCCAGCCTGGGTAACAAGAGCGAAACTCCGTCTCAAAAAAAAAAAAAGAAAATATAGAAGAATTATAGGTGACTTAGAATTGTATTTGACATTATTTGAAATATGCCAGGATATTATTTGAAGTATGCCAGGATATTATTCTTGCCCACTGAAGTGCAGGTTTTGTAAAAGCGTCAACAACCAGGATCTATATTAAGCTTGTATAGATTAGCCTTTAGTTCAAGGTTGATAAATGGCCAATAAAAACTGCCAATATTATCTTTTTTTTTCTTTAGATGGTGTCTCACTCTGTCACCAGGCTGGAGTGCAATGGCTCTATCTTGACTACCTGCAACCTCCTCCGACTCCCAGGTTCAAGCGATTCTCCTGCCTTAGTCTCCTGAGTAGCTGAGATTACAGGCATGCACCACCATGCCCACACCTAGCTAATTTTTACATTTTTAGTGGAGATGGGGTTTCACCATGTTGGCCAGGATGGTCTCAATCTCTTGATCTCGTGATCCGCCCACCTCAGCCTCCCAGCGTGCTGGGATTACAGGCATGAGTCACCGCACCCGGCCCAATATTATCTTTCTTCAATTGACTTAATTATAAGATGTTAAAATAGTATAACAGGTTAATAGTGGAATAGTCATGCCTGAAACCCCGTTCAGTATTGATGTGAAAATTTAGACTTGCAATTATTGAAGAGGATGCTGTTATAACTTGTGGATGAAACAGGCAACAAATTAATTCGTCTATAGCATTGGGTGCTGGAAGAACACCCTCTGACATGGGTTGAATCTGCTTGTTAGTCCATTCAAATAGATCTCACTGATTGAATATAACAAGGTTAAAAGATTGGCACGGCTTGAAGCCCACAAATCTGAGGTTTTGGCAGTGTTCTGATAGCAAAAGCCTTTACTGTATGACCTATTTAATTCAAACCTTTTATTCACGTGAATTATATGATGAGATATTACTAGATTTGAATCAGAGAAAAGCCTGCAGTCTCCCAAGTTCAGGGCAATTGTCTTAACATGATAGAATTGAAAAGGTCTCCCAAATTTCTGTCAGGTATAGAACCTTCAGAATCTCATATACCAGAGTAACCCTACTGTCAGTGAAGGTTTGAATGGCCAGACCCAGGATTTTACAGATATTTTTAGACGTAATAAATTTATGCTAACACTAAAAATTACTGAATTCTAGATGGCCTCATGTGAGTTTGTACCTCTAGCTGGCTAACTAATCATGGAATTTATTTTTTCCTTTTTTGAGACCCAGTCTAACCTTGCCACCAGGCTAGAGTGCAGTGATGTGATCTCATTTCACTTCAATCTCCACCTCCTGGGTTCAAGCCATTCTCCTGCCTCAGCCTCCCAAATAGCTGTGACTACAGGTGGATGCCACCATGCCCGGCTAATTTTTGTATTTTTTAGGAGAGACAGCGTTTTGTCATGTTGGCTAGGTTGGCCTCCAACTACTGACCTCAGGTGATTCACCCTGTTCGGCCTCCCAAAGTGCTGGGACTACAGGCTAGAGTCAGTGCACCTGGCCAGTCATGAAATTTTAGACTTTAGAAGGATAAAGTCAGTTTTAAGATTTTTATTGATCTGTTTTTAAATATCTGGAGAAAAATTCAGGAACGAATCAATATAATTTATAATGTTGATATAATTTATAATTTTATAATGTCAAAGATGGTATTCTTCCAACACTCATTGGTATTTTGGATGTGCCTCCAGCTTATGTTTTTCAATCAAGACATATAAATTATTTTCTTTTTATATTTAATGATTCCTCCCTCTCTACCCCTGCCAAATCTAAAAGCAACATGATAATCCTTCATCAATTATAGAGGTTATGTTCCTGAATGGGACTGTGGTTGGCAAGACTATTATTACTAAGACCATGATCACAAAGAATATATAGATTTAGGGGGAAAATGTATGCCATAAAAATATGATATGCATTTTTAACTCAGTAAATGAAAGCAGAAGTCACCTGCTTTTGAAACAAACCAGATTTGTTGGCATTCATACCTGCTCTGGTATTTCTCCTGAGTCATCTTTATCTGAGTCACCTTTATCAATTCTTCAAAGAAAAATTCCTGAGCTTCTTAGGTTAGCATTGTGTTATCAGACTGTAGCTCTATTTAATGCTTTTGAATCAGTCCTTTCTGCCTTGAAATTTACTGCTTCTTTGACTTTTGCTTTCCTCTGTGTCTCATAAGTCTAGCAAATGCCTGTGTGAGACACAGCCTTTTTACAAGGCATCTGAATACTTAAGTATTAGAGGAGGCCGGGTGCAGTGCCTCGCACCTGTAATTTCAGCACTTTGGAAGACCGAAGCGGGCGGATCACGAGGTCAGGAGATCGAGACCATCCTGGCCAACAGGATCAAATCCCATCTCTACTAAAAATACAAAAATTATCTGGGCGAGTGGCAGGCGCCTGTAGTCCCAGCTACTCAGGAGGCTGAGGCAGGAGAATTGCTTGAACCCAAGAGGCAGAGGTTGCAGTGAGCTGAGATCACACCACCGCACTCCAGCCTGGCGACAAAGTGAGACTCCGTCTCAAAAATAAATAAATAAAAAAAAATAAAATAAAGCATTAGAGGAGAGACTAGGGAGTCTGATCTTGAAGGCATCTACAAAGAGAGGGGGGCAACAAACAAAGCTCTTCATAAACTGCATTTCTGCTGAAGTGAGCAAGTCTTTCACAAAAGGAATGGAACAGAATGGAGCCATGTGTTTACATAAGTCAATGACAGCATTTTATTTTTGTTATTGTTTTTTAATCTCAAAGCCCATAGCTAAAATCCCCTTCAGATTCTACTAACTCAGAAATAGATCCAAGAAGGTAGAAAATGTTTTGATTCTCAACTTTATTAGCAATAAAAGTAGTTATGGAGGAAAAAAAGAAGCTTTCTCCTGAGGTCTGCTTCCTACATTTCTCATAGCTTCACCCATGGTGAATAGGAAATAAAGAGCCTCGTGTGAACAGCAAACCTCATTCTTCCAGTGAGTGGCAGGGTAAGAAGCTGGTTCTGAGAGAACAAAGGCCTGTTGGAGCCTGCAGGAGGCGGAACACACCTGCCAACTTACTGATGAGAACCTGAAGCACAGTGAGCCCACAATGCCTCGGGGGAGGAAACCCAGAAAGGGTTCTAAAGGCTGGGCCACAGCACCATTAACCCACATATAGCCTTATGGTTGTCTCACTCTCCTCTCACTAATTAAATAGACATCTGTTCTTGCCTTGGGGAAGAACAAAGATGGGGGTGGGGCTGTGGAGACACAAAGAAAGAGACGGAGAGAGAGAGAGAGTAAATATAGTGCCTCTGAAAGAGTAGAGCAGAACTCCTCTTCATTATTGAAATGTTAAAAAGCAAAAGCGTTCAAAAACTCCCCTCTCTAGGTTGAGTTATTGTAGAGACGGGGTTTTGCCCTGTTAGCCAGGCTGGTCTCGAACTCCTGGGCTCAAGTGATCTGCCCACTTTGGCCTCCCAAGCTGCTGGGATTCCAGGCGTGAGCCACCACACTTGGTCCTGAAAAGATGCTTAACGTCACTAGTCATCAGGGAAATGTAACTTCAAATCACAATGAGATGCCACTACACACCCATTGAAAGTCTCAACATTTAAAAAAAAACTGACTCTACAATATTCAGATGAGGACATGCAGCAACTAGAACACTTAGACACTGTGGGTGGGAATGCAAAATGGTGCAGTGACCATGGAAAACAGTTGGTAGTTTCTTAAAGAGTTCAATATACACCTATCATATGTCATTCCTCTTGTAGGTATTTACCTGAAAGAAATGGAAGCATACGCTTGTATAATGACTGCAAATATTCATTGCAGGCTTCTTAGCAATAGTCAAAAACAATCCAAATGTCCATCAACATGTGAATAGATAAATTGTGGTACAACCATATAGTGGAATACTACTCAACGATAAAAAGGAACAGAGTATCAATGTTCACTATTTACCACAACATAGATCAATCTTTTTTTTTTTTTTTTTTTTTT